>NC_140447.1:5535039-5594564 GCF_963576455.1 Neolamprologus multifasciatus | reverse complement strand
CTAGCGACACAGCTATGTTAGCATATATAAACAAGCTAACTTTTTTCCACTCGATTAAGTTAACGTGAGTGCTCTCGGTGGTCAGGAACAAATGTAATCACATGGCAGGATGCTGTAAAAGGACCAACTTCAGCAGGAGAACTGAGATAATCCATCCACATACGAGGTTAGTCATTCATATACTGCTGCATGGGCTGGGCTGTAGTTACATCCTAAGGTTTTAAAACTGAGCTTAAATAAATGATTAGCGGTAATAAAAGCCGAGGGAGGTCAACAGTGATCACTGACTGTTTTAGGAGCTTTTTGAGATTAAATAGAAGAAAATACAAAACATTAAACATGTTAACAACACAAAAGCCATAACGCAGACTACTTTAGGCCCGGAAGCAGGATTCGTCACGTCATCACTTAACGACCGGATTATCGTATGATCCCTGCAGAAGCAGCTTTCTCATGCTGTCTATAATATATGTGCTATTACTGCATGTCATCAGCCTTTGGAGTCTCTCTCCCATACTTTAGTCCAGTGATCCTGGTTCTGTTTGAGGTCACTTCCTGTTAAAAGGGAGCTTTTTGTCTCACTGTCACCAAGTGCTCGCTCATAGGGGATCATTTGATTGTTGTGGTTTCTCGCTAACACCGTAGGGTCGTTACGTGTGAAGATAACTGCTGTTGTAATTTGACTGTATATAACTAAGGCTGAGCTGCAGAGCTGCACCCCAGGACCAGCTCTGCGCTCCAGACTGTACTGGATCGTCCCGCTCAGCATTAAGCTGAGTGTTTTCACCACTGATACCAGGAAAACTGCACATTCATTGGCTAACGGTCGTGTTGGCTGTACGTTTCAGACCCAATTCCAGTGAGCATGCTCAGCAACACTTCTCAAAACGAAGCCTGAGTTGATACGTCAGAGCCTCCGTTTGAATCCAGCAGAGTAATGTGAGTACTGCTGACTATTCCTGTCACCAAAGCAGAGGGTGGAGCTCTCTGTCACTACCATGGACAGCAGGAACGCTCGTGGTTATCAGTTAACTTTCTGATTCATCGAATTTGGATTTTTAAATCGAATCATTCAGCTGTTACCTAACAGGGACAAAATACAGAAACTGAAGACAAGAATACAAACACATCACACACTGACGGGCCTGTGATACACACGACGACACAGTCGTTACCCCAACATCAAGAACTGCACTGAGAAGTTGGACCACACAGGACAGAACAAGGAAAGGAAGCAAACTAGTGAGAGATGTGTCTAAAGACCAGGAACAACTGCAGAGACACTAGTGACTGTTGGGAATTGTAGTCTCACACATGGCAGCCACTAGAAACCATCACAGGAATGGACTGTAGGGTCTCAGGAGGAAAAACGTCACCTTGGAGCCGGACAAAGCTCATGCATACTGGAAGTGCATCCTTTGGTGAGCTCTCCCCGTAGAGATGCTGCTGATGTTAGGAGAAAGGAGCAGACTCAGTGCTCAGATCGTACACTCGTGTCTTTAAACCAGCCCATGTGACACAGGATGTGACGTGAAATCACACCCCAACACCTTCATGTGGATGTGGTTCTGGTTAGACCCACTGAGAGATTTTCAGTGGAAAAAGGTTCTGACTGAACTGTTGATGACAAACTGACTTCATTTATGTTTGAAGTTTCTGAATGAAGACAGAGAGAGGGGTGAAACATGTGGTCCGTGTGCAGCAGGAGGGCAGAGAGCAACAACCCCACACAGATGACTGACTCCACAGTTTCCCCTCATCTCAGCGTGGAAAACGAGCGGACTCACGCCTGTCACAGGTCCACATGCATCCAAATTGTGTTTCTTCAAGGAAATAAAACTATTCCTGCCTCTTTTAACAACTAAATACATAGAAAATAACCAACATCGCTTCATTTGGATGAATTATTAAGAAAAAATCCAGTATTTTTCACTTCACTAATCACCACATTGACCTTTATGTACTCTATGTATGTATAGTGTACCGGAAGCTCGGGGATGTTGTTTGTACGGTGGCGGAAGTGTCGCACTCCTGCCTGACGCAAAGCAAACATGTTCAGTATCCACACATAAAACAGCAGATACGTGGCATGGCTAGAGTTAGCATGCGTCCACGCCGTGTCCGATACACCCACGGTGTCACAGTTAGGGTCACAGTGTTGCTGAAACACGTCACAGTGACATGTCTCCGTGCCCGGTAGCCCGGTAGCTACGGAGGACGGCGGTAGTATCTGTAACGTAACAATATGAGCGAGCTTTCTCTGTGACACTTGAACGCAGCGCAGCCGTGTTTCCTGTTACCTGATCCTGCGACCACCAGAACAGAAACCCGACCCTTGCTTCCAGGCTTGTAGTTGGCGCCCGTCTTCACAACGATATAAAGACGAATAATGAAAAATAAACATAGCAGTAAAACTGCTGATGTGAATCCCAACAGCAACATCGTGACGGCTACGGCAGCCTGGCGTGCCCAAAATCAGACAAGACGAGGGGCAGTGCAGCCCTGAGTGCGGGCTGGTAGGCAGAGCCCGCTCCTGGAGGAGCGAGAGGACTGCTTAGTGTTCACGTTACTGTCTGTTTTTACGCTTCCACATCTATTCAAAAGTCCTGGACACGTGTCTATAGATCTGCAGTGAAAAGTGCTGAGGAAGAGGGGCTTATGGAAAAGTTTTAAAGAAAAATATATACGTCGACTTTCACTTTAAATTCATTGTAATTTGTAACTGTAATAATAATGATAATGTTATCTGTGTTTTGCACAGCGGAGGAGCGTGTCAGGACACATTTCACTGCATGCTCGTATAACTGTGAATGTGCCAAATGAAGAAGGTTGAATCTTCAATGACCTGGTGGATCTCAGTGGACCTGAAAGCAGCTGTGGACCTGAAAGCAGCTGTGGACCTGAAAGCAGCTGTGGCGCTGCTAACACCCTCTTTACTGTTCAAGTCATACCAAACAAAAACGAAGAAAACTGATATTTCTGAGAATGTTTGTTTGTTTTCATTTCAAATATTTTATAAGAAGACTAAACTTCTTTATGAACAGATGGGTCGTCTCTGTGTGACACGAGGCAGCACTGCTGCTGTCATTGTGTTTAAATCAAGCTGCACATGAGTTTGTGAGTCTGTCACTGCTCTCTGCTCATAAAGAACTTATTTTAACATTGAAGTCAACAACAAAGCAACCCTCCCTAACCCCAGGTTTCTAACACACAGCACAGTCATCCACACTGAAGCCAGTTCACAGTCCCAGTGAAGCCAGTTCACAGTCCCAGTGAAGCCAGTTCACAGTCCCAGTGAAGCCAGGGCACCGAGAGCAGCACCACAGACCACAATCAAGCCCAGGACAGTGGTGCTGTGAGGCAGTGCTAGCTGCTGCACCTCTCCACAGTGTTTACAACATCAAGTTATACATTGAACTAACCAACGTTTTAAACAAGTAGAGCTGAAACAATCAGTTACTGAGTTGAAGTAAAGTCAGCAGCTGTTAGAACATGAACATATCCATTACATGGGCTGGACGCCCTCATAGATAACTGGTTCTGTCTTGACATCTCTGTGCCGTCACATGTACAAGGATCAGTCCTTTTACCCTGACTGATGTTGTACACAGTTTTACTTCTGTGACATTTGGTCGGACATTTACTTGCAGAATACGTCGTCACAGTCAGCCTTCAGTCGTGAATCTGTGTCTATCGCCCACATCCTGTTCACATTTCATACTAAGTATATGTGAACTGTGCAGAGACGGCGGCTACACTGATGGTGTTTGTGGGGCTTTTACGACCATATAGCTCAAAGTGTTTGCGGCCTGGTGTGAGACAGGAAGTGAAGATGCAAACACTGATTTTCCTGGTTCTGATATCTTCGTTCAGGCTGACGTCACTGACAGTTGACGATACCTGTGCTGTGCAGGTAAGAGGATTGTAAAAAAGGCTAACAGGTGAGTGCTACACAGTAACCACACGTACCTGTGCATGTGATCACCATGCTGATACATGCAAACCAATGTCTTTAAAAATGTCCCACATGAGAACGAGGCTTCTTTCATACCGGCCAAATGAAACAGAGTTGTGACATCACTGTGATGTCATCACCTTTTTTAGTAAATGTTTGGTTTCTAAGGTAATCAGTGCTGTAGTCCAGATCAGCTCTGCTGCTCTGATTGGACTGAACTAATCGTGGGCCCGGCCAGGAGCAGCGCTGGGCGTCCTCTGGCTACCATGGTGACCTGGTTAGTGTTGTGCTTGACCAACGGCTGTGTCTGATGACCATTTTCATCCTGTCACATCTGTCACAGCTGGGTTGGAGACACAGGTGCACGAGCGTGCTGCTTTTAACACGTTAATCATAGAGTGATTAAAGTGCTCAGAGACAAAAACCGAGATTAAAAACTGGAATCTTTGTCTTCCAGTGTGGACGTCTCACCCTCCCGTGTGGACGCTGATGTGCAGCTACTGTGTGAATGACACAGCAACCCTGCACCACGTGGTTCATGTGCACTGCAGTTAGTTTGGCCCACTGCTCACTGATCCACAATAGTTGTAATACCATAGAGAGTGTGTAGAACATGCATGTGTGTAGATGCACAAACACGTGCAGGTGAACACCGTCGTCCTCACCTGGTTGAGCATCAGCACATGCGCACACTGAGCTGATGTCACCAGACAGAGGCGACACAAACAACATAAACATAAACAAAAGCTCTGCCCTCACGTACATGACGTCACATTATACTGAGCAGGCAACAGTGACGTGTTTCCTGTTTCACGGTGAAACAGGAGTCTGAGTGGAGCTGTGGGAGGCGTCGTGGGTGATGTACAGAGAGCTTCAGTGTTGTCTGCAGATAATATCGCCTGGAGATAACTTCCGTTTGAGTGAACGATGGCGCGAGCGAGTGTGATGACGTCACGCCGTAGAGGCTGAGGACCGGGAGGGTGAGCTAGCAGCTGCGACAGCATCCCCGCGTGAGACACACGGTAACATCATACGTGTGCGCGTGAGTGGGTAAAGCTCGTCGTGTCTCGGTAGAGGATCTGGTGCAGGTGCACGAGCACACGCGCGACCGCGTCCTTCGCGAAACCACTGTCTGCAGTCACAAGGTCGCGAGGAGAGCGGATGTGGTGTGGGGGCTCCACGCGCGGTCACTGGGGTAGCTAGTGGAGGCCTCCTGTCCCAGCGCGCGCTCACGCACGCACGCACGCAGCGTGGACGTGTTTGCTGTAGCTCTCAGAAATGTGGAACACAGTGTGTTAATGCGTGAAACCTGAGGATCCTCTGTGTTCTCATAGACACCGTGCGTCTGTCTCCTGCAGGCCCACTGCAGCAGTAAGGATGGACTCCATGTCTCTGATGAGCGGCAGCAGGAAGCCCCTGTTCCTCACAGCCTCCTCCTCCCACCACGTCCAGGCCCCCTGCTGTCCAAAGGCCTGAAGAACGGAGCTGCAGATCCAGGAAGCTGGTGCGTGTCTGCTCAGCCCACTGTGGCCATTCTGGGATCAGGTGACTTCTCCAAGTGCCTGACCATTCGCCTGCTGCGCTGCGGCTTCCATGTGGTGGTGGGCAGCCGCCATCCCAAACTGGCAGCCCACTCATTTCCACATGTGGTGGATGTAACGCACCACGAAGATGCTGTGGGGAAGGCTAACATTGTATTCCTGGCAATCCGCCGTGAGCACTATTCTGTTGTGTGGGACCTCAAACACCTACTGGAAGGTATGTCACACACACCATCACACACACACTGGACACAGTGATTGGTTTTCTCATCCCAGCACACGTCTGCATGCAGGTCGAACTACTGACCTCCCAAAGGTTTTGATTTGAGCCGAGTCTGTGAGGCTGCAGGAAATGCAGGGGCAGTGTGCCCAGGTCAGACGTCTGGGTCATCAGTGTCGGTGACCCGACTGCTGTGCTTGTGTTTGTTCTGCAGGGAAGATCCTGGTGGATGTGAGTAACAACAAGCGAGCAAACCAGTACCCAGAGTCCAACGCTGAGTATCTGGCGTCGCTGCTGCCAGACTCTATCGTGGTCAAAGGCTTCAACGTCATCTCAGCCTGGGCCATGCAGCAGAGCTACCCTAAGGATGCCAGCACACAGGTGCAGTAACCCTGCCACACGTCTTGATGTCCATGTCTACAGCGTGTCTTTGTGCTGTCGTGTCCCCGAGCTCTGCTGGAGCTTTCCTCCTGTTTAAAAAACAAAGTTTTGACTGTTGCTAAAATGCTCGCCCACCAGGGGTTTGTCTGTAGTGTTGTAGCGTCTTTACCTTAAAATACCACAGCCTCAACTGAGAGATCAGCCACGTGCACATGAATCTGACTTTGTGATACTTTGTATGTGAGGCAGAGAGTTTAAAGCTGTTGATGACACTGAGTCAGTGAAGAAATACGAGTAAGTGCTTCCTTTAGGTGGCAGCGTTCTCAATGACCTCAAAGCACACAGAACGGCTTCAATTCAACTTTATTTATACAGCAGCAGACCACAACAACATAATGTGAGGTCAACCCTACAATAATACATACAGAGAAAAGCCCAACAGTCATGTGATCCCCTGTGAGCAGCACTTTGGTGACAGTGGGAAGGAAAAACTCCCTTTAACAGGAAGAAAGCTCCAGCAGAAGCAGGCTCAGGGGGGCAAAGACATGCTGTGGAAGATATCCAGAGATGAATAAGAAGCATGGGTGCAGAGAGGTCTGTAACAGGTATCTCAGTGTCTCGCTCTTCAGTCTTACTGATGCTGCTGAGATGGACTCATAAAGGTCTCACAGCACCGTCCAAACAGGAGGACACCAACACCTCTAACCCGCCCTCATGTTTCTCCTGCAGGTGTTCATCTGCAGTGACTCGGTGGAGGCCAGGCAGCAGATCATGGAGTTAGCCCGGCAGCTCAACTTCCAGCCGGTGGACATGGGCACCCTGTCTTCTTCCCGTGATATTGAGAACATGCCTATCCAGTTATTCCCTGGCTGGAAGGGCCCTGTTCTTGCTGCAGTGGCCCTCTCCATCTTCTTTTTTCTTACTCGTTTATTCGAGATATAATTCACCCATATATGAAATACAAGCAGAGTGACTTTTACAAGATCCCCATAGAGATAGTGAACCGGACACTGCCTGCCGTCGCCATCACTCTCTTGGCCCTGGTGTACCTTGCAGGACAGTTAGCAGCTGCCCACCAGCTCTACTACGGCACCAAGTACAAGCATTTCCCCCACTGGCTGGAAAACTGGCTGCAGAGCCGCAAACAGCTGGGCCTCCTCGGTTTTTTCCTGGCTGCTGTTCATGTTCTCTACAGTGTGTGCCTGCCTCTGAGAAGGTCTGAGAGATACCTGCTGCTCAACACTGCTTACCAACAGGTCAGTGAAACAGCTGTTTGCACATCTTTACAATCAGCATCATGAGTCCAGCTCAGTGCTGTTTCTAAAGATCACTTTGATTTTAATCGTTACATATTAGCAAGAGAACTGGAACATCAAAGGTTTTCCCTTCAAATATCCAGAAATGTTACAGGTCAGCAGAACTGTCATCCTGAGCTACAGGCAGCATTCACACTTCTTCTGCGTGCGTCCTGTTTAACATTCACACTTCTTCTACCTGCTTCCTGTCTAACATTCAAACTTCTTCAATGTGCTTCCTGTCTAACATTCACACTTCTTCTACGTGCATCCTGTCTAACATTCACACTTCTTCTACGTGCTTCCTGTCTAGCATTCACACTTCTTCTATGTGCTTCCTGTCTAACATTCACACTTCTTCTACGTGCGTCCTGTCTAACATTCACACTTCTTCTACGTGCGTCCTGTCTAACATTCACACTTCTTCTACGTGCGTCCTGTCTAACATTCACACTTCTTCTACGTGCTTCCTGTCTAACATTCACACTTCTTCTATGTGCTTCCTGTCTAACATTCACACTTCTTCTATGTGCTTCCTGTCTAACATTCACACTTCTTCTATGTGCTTCCTGTCTAACATTCACACTTCTTCTACGTGCTTCCTGTCTAACATTCACACTTCTTCTACGTGCTTCCTGTCTAACATTCACACTTCTTCTACGTGCTTCCTGTCTAACATTCACACTTCTTCTATGTGCTTCCTGTCTAACATTCACACTTCTTCTACGTGCGTCCTGTCTAACATTCACACTTCTTCTACGTGCTTCCTGTCTAACATTCACAATTCTTCTACCTGCTTCCTGTCTAACATTCACACTTCTTCTACCTGCTTCCTTTCTAACATTCACACTTCTTCTACCTGCTTCCTGTCTAACATTCACACTTCTTCTGCGTGCGTCCTGTCTAACATTCACACTCCCATGGAGGCATCATAGGGGGTAGCATCTTGCTGAAGGATATTAAGCAGACGGGGATTGAACCACCAACCTTCCTGCTCCTAAGCTACAGCCAGCCTGATTTTAACTTTTCTGTTTGTGTCACAGTAGAGACGTGTTCACGTCAGCATTGTCTAACATCTGTTTTAAACACATGAGGAGCGATGGGAGGCTCGTGGAGTAAACAGAAACGTTGTAATCTGATTGGCAGCAGCGGTAGGGTTTCCTCCTGATGAACTGTAATCACTGTGACGGGCTCGGTGTTCTCATGTGACGGCAGGTCCACTCGAACATGGAAAGCACGTGGAACGAGGAAGAGGTGTGGAGGGTGGAGATGTATGTTTCCTTTGGCATCATGAGTCTGGGGCTGCTGTCTCTGCTGGCTGTCACCTCCATCCCGTCTGTCCACAGCACACTCAACTGGAGGGAATTCGGCTTTATACAGGTACCCACAGAGTCCACCAGCCCGTCGTGTGACGTGCCTCAGAGAGTATTCTGAGTCTAGTCTATATGCATGATCAGTAGTGCGTAATGGCGGCTTGTGACGAGTGTACCTGAAACCAGCTTAGCTGCTGTGAACTCTGAGGTTGTGTCTCTGAGGCGGCGTGCCGTCACTCTGGGCTCTCCTGCTGTGAACACTGGGGGAAACGTCCTGTGACCGAGACGCTCGGCGCTCTCTTAGACAGTCACATGACAGACTACATACGTGTAAACATGTTCTGCTGTAGTCTCGATGTTAGGGGCGTGTCTAATGTAAGTCACTGTTGTGCTGTTATCTGATCAAAAGCCTGTGTCTGACAGTGTTCCTGTCTTTGCTGCAGTCCACTCTGGGGTACATCGCCCTGCTCATCGCCACCTTCCACGGGCTGCTGTTTGGCTGGAAACGCGCCTTTGAGGAGGAGGCCTACCGCTTCTACCTGCCCCCCAGCTTCGTCGTGGCCCTGGCGCTCCCGGTGTGCGTCGTCGTCGGGAAGCTGCTGATCCTGCTCCCCTGCGTTGCCCGCAAGCTCCACCAGATCCGCAGGGGTCAGGACAGCAGTGAGATGAGGGGCAAGCGCATGGAGCCGGTGGGCTTGGCGGCCCACGTTTCCCCTGAGAGGGTCACCATCATGTGATCGGCTACCTGCCTGTTTGTAGCTACAGGTGAGGAGCCACTGTAGTGATTCTCACTGAGGGACTGTGTGTGAGGACAGCTTCATGCTGTGGACCTGTTGCTGTGTCCGCTTATTTATATTGTTCAACGATGCTGCTTCATATTATTGTGTAGTTTATCAGAACATCACGTCCCTGCTTTGAGTCGCTGCTTTAACTGAAACTGCAGTTTGTACAGGTCCTGCTCATCTGTGACATCACATGTGAAAGCGACTGGAGTGTAGCAGAGACAGTCGGTGGGCCCTGCAGCTTTGATGTTGAGGACAGCTGCAGCACATCTGTCTCCTCACTGTAACGCTGCACACCTGCGTTTACCTGTGTGTGTCTCTGCAGTGCGATCTGAGGCTGTCATTAACATGTTTTCCTTACAGACCGTGGTAGAAGTGTGTAACGTTTGTGTGTCGGTGAAACGTGTTCCTGTGACGCTCATGTGACACAGCTTCACACTGAGTGTTAGTTTGTAGTATTTAGTTGTATTTTTACAGTGAATCAACAGCTGGTGTCTAATCTGCTGTTAAATGAGCAGCAGCGCCCTCTGCTGTCCGAATGCAGGCAGGATTCAGGAATCGTTCTTCTCTGTATATTTATTGAGTTTGTGAGCTTTAAGAGATCTACAGCAGCTGGATCAGACGCCGGGTGGTGATGGAGGACAGGAACGGCAGACCCAAGCTCGATGACAACGTCAGAGTACAAATAAACTTGATCATGAACAAGTCTGCGTTTGGTCATTTTCATTAGAATCTCATTGTTTCTGCACACAGCTGCAAATCATTACGAGGCTCAACAAAAACCTCTGAAGACGTTAAGACGACTCTGACAGTGGGTAACCTCATCACACTCTCAGGATGCATGTCTGTGTGTGTGTGAGGTGGTGGATTGGTAAATAAGGAGAAAAGAAACCTGTGATTGGCCGTTCAGTCCAGGGCCTCGCGGCCCACCTCAGCCCCCCCCCTCCGTACGCTGACGTGAAGAAATCTGATGCAGTTTTTGGTTAAATACGAACACAGTGACAGCAGCAGTGCTGCCACGTGTCACAGAGGACCATGTGTTTAGTGTTGCTACACAATATTTGAACTGTAAACAAACAGTTTGTTTTGCACTACTTGAACACTAAGTGTCCTCCCATGAGACGCAGCAGCGGCCACAGTTTGGTGGAGTCTGTGGATGCTGAGCCTCCGACCAGCTGCTGCCCTCTAATGATGTGAACACCAGACAAACGTGGCATAAAAAAGACTTTTAATGAAACCATCACACCCAAATATCACGTTTCACACACGATCACGACACATTTAAGAAACATTTGGAAACAGTCACAGACGGATCAGGACGTCTGGGAGGAAACAGTGTCCTGGTCCCACAGGACGACCTGACACACAAACAGCTGAAAGGAGAATAAACCAGCTTAATGCTACAACCTGAGGACTGTGCACACTTATTATTATGTGCACAGTAAAAACATGATGTAGTCACAGACAGCGTTTTATGTGCGTCTCAAAGGCACTTCCGTGGTTCCCTCAGCTTTGACCTGGCCGAGCGCACAGTGCTCGTTTCCTGAGGCTGAACATATTCAAACCCACAGCTGTCCACACCTGTGCGCAGCTTCGGAGATCAAATCAGGTCTGCAGCTGCTCCAGGGACGACAGCAGCTCCTGGGCGCTGGGTCTGCAGGGGGGCGTTCCGTTCCAGCAGCGGCTCAGCAGAGCCCGACACAGCCGCCCCGGCTCCGACCGGAACACCCGGTGGTCGTGGACCGGAGGCCGCAGATTGTGAGCCACCACCGCGTAGATGACGTGCTCCCTGTCGCCGGTGTAGGGCGGCTCTCTGGTGAGAAGCTGCCACAGAGTGATGCCGAAAGAAAAGATGTCCGCTTTAGGAGTCACCCTCTCGCCTCGGAGCAGCTCCGGGGCTCTGTGCGTGTACGTGCCACCCACGAGTGGCTGGTGGCTCGCGGCGCTGACCTCACAGCCGGGGTCCAGTTTGAGAGAACAGCCGAAATCTGCGATTTTGCACACGTCCTCGCTGGTCAGCAGCACGTTAGCTGGTTTAATGTCCAGATGCACGACGCCGTGGGAGTGGAGAAACCTCAGGCCGTGAACGATGTCCGAGGAGTACCTGACGCACCTGTCCTGTCCCAGCGGCTCCGTGCCGCCGTAAATGACCTGCTGGAGGTTCCTTCTGCCCACGAACTCCATCAGTATTACCCCGATGCTGCCTTCATCTCCACGCTGTGGCGGGACGCAGGTGGTGGCGGCTATTACGCGCACTATGTTGGCGTGGCGCAGGTGCGCCGCGTTCAGCTCGGCCCAGAAGCTCTGCTGGGACGCCAGCTTGTTCTTGGTGGACCTGTTGACCTTCTTCACCGCCACGGTCTCTCCGAAGTACTCCGCCTGGTAGACCGAGCCGAAGCCTCCCGAGCCCACGGGCTGCACGGAGCGCAGCTGCTTCCAGTGGATAACCGAGGACCAAAGCCGAGTGGCGACTCTGCCATGGAGCCGCTGAGCGGGCACTTGTAAGGTGGAGCCGTGCTTAGTCAGCGGGCTGCTGCAGGGCCCCGTGTCCAGAGAGGGGCAGAAGTCTTTGGGCAGCAGGCGGGTCAGCGGGATGGGAGACGGCATGGCACGCTGTGCACCATACTGTTCTGCAAGCCGAGCAGCTACTCTGCGCTCAGCTGAGGCTTTTACGCGCTCCGCACTGCCGCCTACTGTTCTGGAGGATGTAATGCTTCTGTTTGGGGTCACTGAGTTCATGCCGATGGTTCAACTCAGTTTACTCTGTACAACAGAGCAGAGGCGGGTAAAAGGACGGCTTTGTGTGAACAACATCTGGGATAGTGAACACAATTACATCTACGGTCATATACACGTCCCGGCGAGCCGTGAGAGCTGCTAATGTGTGCGCAGTGTTTAAAGCTGCGCATGGGGAGCTCTCCCTGAACGTCAGGGTGGACTGAGTGTGAGGCTGGGGGAGGGTGCTCCACCGAGGAGCTCACAGCCTGTCTGTTTCACTCTGACGTTTCCAGCACGCAAAAACAGATGCTCACTTTAACAGCCTGCTCACTGGTAACAAAGGAAACATGGAACTGTACATTACTGTGTTTTAATGCAAGCTACTGGAACCAGTCTGATGGGAGCTTCAGTGTGCAAGGTTTCATTTTCATGGGTCAGAGAGATTTTACATGTTGTAAGGAAGCGTAACGCGCCAAAAGTTGATTCTGTTCATCTGGATGCTTTCAGTAGGAGAAACGTTTCGTCATCATCAGGTGACGTCTTCAGTCTCAGCTGCAGGTTTCAATCTTATCAACAGGACATTTGCATAATGACTGAAACCAGCTCACTGAAGGAACAATGAGCTGGGAGGTCAGTTCATCATGATTATGCAAATTCTCCTGACCATTGATCAACAACCACTGATTAAGACCTGTTTGTAAGGCTGGGGACACCTGCAGTCTTGTGTGTTACTGTGTGTTACTGTGAGTTACTCTGTTACTGTGTTACTGTGTGTTACAGTAACTGTGTGTTACAGTAACACAGTTACAGTAACACACAGTAACACAGTAACTGTGTTACTGTGTGTTACAGTAACACACAGTAACACAGTAACACTGTAACGGTGTGTTACAGTGTTACTGTGAGTTACTGTGTGTTACTGTGAGTTACTCTGTTACTGTGTGTTACTGTGAGTTACTCTGTTACTGTGTGTTACTGTGTTACTGTAACTGTGTGTTACAGTAACACACAGTTACAGTAACACACAGTAACACACAGTAACACTGTAACGGTGTCTTACTGTGTTACTGTTTATTACAGTGTTACTGTGTGTTACTGTGAGTTACTCTGTTACTGTGTGTTACTGTGTGTTACAGTAACTGTGTGTTACAGTAACACACAGTTACAGTAACACAGTAACTGTGTTACTGTGTGTTACAGTAACACACAGTAACACAGTAACACTGTAACGGTGTGTTACTGTGTTACTGTGTTACTGTTTATTACAGTGTTACTGTGAGTTACTGTGTGTTACTGTGTGTTACTGTAACAAAGTTCTCAGAGTGACAGGGTGAAAACAGACGAGCTGGATTCTTCTCTGTTTGATTTCTTTTATTACATTGAATAAAACATTGGAGTTGTCAACTGCAGCTCTTCTATTATAGCAGCAACATATGTGAATGAAATCAGGTTATTCTGCCAGGCAATAAATAATCTGCTTCTTTGGATGATGTCAAAGCTGCAGCGTTAACATTTACTTTACACAACCTATAAACACACACAGACAAGTGTGAGCTGTATATGTATTTGTGTGTTTAGGTGATACTTTGCCTATAAAAATACAACAGTAGTTTGTAAGATAAATGTCAAAGTAAAAAAAAGTAAAATATGAAGAACATTAAGAATTTGCAACGAGTCGATCGTCGTCACAGGATGCTGTTTTTAAACGTGGCTGGATGCAGCTCACTGCTATCAGCTTCCCAGCATCAGCGTAACCTCCCAACACAACTCAGTCTGTGGACGCTCACACGCAGGTGAGCGCAGGGGGTGGGGTGGGGGGGCTATATTAAAGGCAAAGACTACAAAAGTCACAGTACAAGAAAATATATGAAGCTATAAAGTACAACAAGGCACACACATGCCAACTTTTCAGCTACACGGGATACTTTGTACAAACGATACAGAGAGAGTAAGGAGGTCTGTAGCACCTTAAGGAGCTTTAGAAGATGTTAGCAGCTTGATCCAATACCAAAATATATTGCAGTGTTTTTTCATAACATTCAATAAAGTTCACTGGTACCATTGAAGCTTATAAAGAAGTTTGAATTGGTCTGTGCCTCTCATTGAAGAGCAGCTCCTGCCTCAGCACGTGCACGCACACACACACACATGCACGCACACACACACACACACACACTCTAAAATACTTGTAATCAGCTTCGATCCACTGTTATTGCTTCTCTGTCGTACAGTCCAGAAGAGTTTTACATCACAGGTGTAGCTGCAGCTTTCAGACAGAGACCACGAGGAGATCAAGTAACGGACCACACCGAGGTGTAAAAATGACAGAAGAGGACACACTCATGGAGTTAGTGGACACGTCTTATTTTTGGAACATCGAAACACTCTGCGACACAGTGATATTATTAAGTAGCTTCGTTTCAGCTTCACTACACTCTGACATAAAGCAGCGTACGAACGGTCAAAGGAGACCAATCAAACAAAGCTGCGAAGCAAGAGGCCTCAATGAGAAACACAGAGCAATTGTGCAAGTAAAGCAAAAATGACACTTTATAGGAAAAACACTGTCAAAAATTGTACCTGCAAAAATAAAACATTTATATTGTATTTACATGTTATTGTTCTCTAACAGAGCTAAATATAGAATCTATACATTTGTAATAAAAGACTCGATGCTGCAGGAAATAAACGCATCCCATTTACAAAAAGTGCTAATAAAAAATAGCGGCTTGCTAACATCTCTTGTGAAACCACAAACATTCACAAGATCCAAAGAGCAAACTTCCATAAAGGTTGGGAACATTCAGAATTCCACGTTTCACACGACCTACAAAAATATGGTTTCCATTGGTGTTCGTCTCTGTTCACTCACAAAGGAGACTTTCTGTCATTATTCGCAGAGTTTTGGAGCTCAGAGAAGAAAAGTGAGGTAAATTAAAACACTATTGGGTTATACAGGCATCAGGCGAGTCACCACACGTGTGTGGAAACCTATGTGGTGGGAGGGAAGTGACGACTCAGTTTCTGTGAAATTCACATTTTCTGTAGAGTGTGCAGCCCAGCAGCTCTCCAAAGGGGATCAGGTGTCCAAACAGGTTCACTGGATGAAATAAGATTTTTTTGTGGCTGTCAGCCCCCTGCAGGGCATGGACACAGCTACACGGAGTCAAACCACACAAGAACGTGACGCTATCGCACTAAATCCGATCTATTCACCTTCAGGGCAGGTGTGGCTGACGCTCGTGGTGAAAGCAACAAACATGAAGCAGACCTGTCACGCTGTATTGTAACTGCAGATACCAGAGTTTAAAAAAGACCAAAACGAAAAACAACTCATATCCAGCTACAAGAAATATGAAACGACGTATTTATACCTTCTCCACAGTGATGAGCATGAACCATCGTTACCTTGGAAACAGCAGTTTCAACAAGACTTGACGCTTGTTTAGGAGATTCTGTGTGGGGTGGGAACACTTCTCCATCCGTCAGTTTGCTGTGGCCCATCAACCAGACTGTGGTGACAGAGTAACATACGAGCTACGAGGTTTGGATATGTCAATTTAGTCAAGGGCACAAACACACAGGCTTTATTCAAATACACACACTTCCCCCCCATTAATGAGAAACATGTCCATGAAGAAGAAATCTTCATTCACATGAAAACACCTCAGAGAAACTCTGTCAAAGTGACGAGTGGTGACGTACCCCAACCCCACAGTGTTTCTCTGTCTACACATCACCACTCTAACTGGAACCAGTACGCCATGGGTGTACGGTGCTTCCTTCATACTGGACACAAACATGGAGCGCACTGCCTGCTATGTTCCACGCCATCAATGCATTCATGCAGATGGAGATGGTTCGTGAACATCTTTGAATCAACTCCATACTCAGTTATGTACAAAGGCCGAAACTCAGAAATCCAACCGAGAGCATCGTCTTTGGGAATTCACATCCAGGAAATGAAGATGAGCCTGCATGTCTGCAGCCAGCTGATCTACAGTTTCAGTCAGACTTGAATGATTCCTGAAGGAAATCAAGAATTACAGATGTTTACGCCCGACCACTTAAGCCTGCCAGCAGCACGAGTTCATGCTGTCACAGAGTTACTGTTACAGTCCTACACCGTGATGCTTCAATGTGTGACTACAAGCTGGTACAGGTGAGCTCTTATCCATTTATCAAGACCTTTAAGCATCTTTCACTCCAAAGGTCAAGAGAACCAACAGCTAACGTGGACCACGATGCATCAGCTGTGTCTGATTTATACGAACACTTGTTGTTCAGCTGAGATCTGATGCTGTTCTGAACCATGTCACGAGAACGAGCCGATTCAGGCACCTGGACCTGAGGCAGAGCTACCACTCACTGCTGCTTCTGACCGAGCATCAGCCACATCAGCCCGAAGGAATTTAAAGAAACCACATTTCAATAAAAAACAATCCAAAATCTTTAAAATTAAAGATCCAAAAACACTCCGTGTGTTAACTTCTACCAATTGGACTTTCTTTGTCCAGGATTTGAGGTTTCTAAATGAAAAGCACTGTGTGGATGAACTGTGACATCTGTGACGTCAAGGACCAGAGCTGTGAATCCTTGAACGGTCAGACAGGAGCAGAACTGTTTCAGTCTAACATGCTGTACAGATTCTCACCTCAGAGGCAGGTTTCAGGACTAACTGTCAAAGAACTGGTTTCATCTGTAAAGACCAATTAAGCACTGCAGTAAAATGTTTCCTTATGAACAGTATTTCAGTTATTTTCACACAGTCATAGTAAACACAGCTGTGTTGTTTTAGTGCTCAGATCTTCATAGACGTAGTCAGCAGAGACTAATGTACGACTAATGTCTGACCATCAAACTGATCTGTGTGTCAGCTGTAGCTGTTTTAAAGGTTGTTCAGGGGATGCTGGGTCACAACACTGTGAAACGTTCCCTTCAAGTCACACTTTTTACAGCCTTTTAAAAATGGAACGACAGGATGTGACAAAGTAACCAGTAAAAACCAAAAAGCCTTCATGTCACAGTTGTATCAGCAGCGTGTTTAGCTCTTTGTTCAGAGATCACATCAGCCTGTTTGCTTTGTTAACACTTTAAATGACTGGACCTTATTATTCGTAGGATATGAGGATGAACGTCAGTCAAAGGGAAAACAGAAGTTTGATGGTTCATCGATGGTAACATTTGATACTCCCAGCATTTCTGTGTTGGATACTCAACATGTGGTCTGATCTCTCTGTATGTCAGAATCATCAATCAGTCATGTTGTAGGGGTTAACATGTTCACCTACACATGAAACTGGTTTGACTGGGAGAAACCCAGTCTCTGGTGGTCAAACCTTGCACAGTGGCCGTCCCAGATAAATGGAAAGGTTGTATGAGGCGGTGGGTGCCAAATGAAACGTGGGTCCATCTGCTGTGGCCCCTGAAAGAAGGAAGCAGCTGAAAATACTTGATGACATATCATCATGGTTTCGTTTTGCCTCCTCAGGTCTCAGATACCAGATCCTGAGGAAACATGGGTCACTTAAACCTCACAGCCTAGAGTCAGGTTAGTCTGTGCAAAAGACAACAGGAAGTTTATACAGTAGCAGCTGAAGGGACAGCATTCAGGAAGCTCCACTGGGGTACCACTGTCACTATGACCAACTATGAAACAGTTTTTCTACCACTCAATGGTCTGTTTTTGACCCCAACCATCACGTACTCAGCAGCACAGACCCTGACAGAGAGGGCGGGCGACACGTGGATGGGACTGTGTCACTGCTGGTCATTTTCTGATAACTCATCCAAAATTCACTTTCTGGTGTTCCTGGATCAGTGTGGAAACTGTGATCAGACCACAGGTTACAGGTAACCAATGCAGAAACTCTGGTAAGTCCAAAGGACGACTTCTAAACACTGAGCAGGTTATGAGGTTTCATTCTAGATGTGCCTACAGAGCAGCAGTGACGTGATGAGTGAAGCTGACTGATGATCTTGGTGTCAGGAGAACAGCTGATAACACTTACGATACAAAGTAACTGATGGATGTGCTTTCAGCAGCCAGAGGCACAAATGTTTGCTTTAAAGAAGAAGGTGCTGCTGTGAACTGTAGCAACACTACATGATGAAGTTAAATGGAAACTTTGATGGACAACTGTAATACTGCTCCTCAGTAACTTTGTGTACAATAGTGTGAATGAACCACAACTTTAAAGGATCCATCAACAACATGTTTTACTGTTCTGTCGACTTCCTGTCTGAGCTCTGAGAGCAAACTGTGCTCCAGTAAGACTGGACATGCTGCCCACCGTCCAATAGTGAGCTCAGGAACAGCTGAAACTACAGACAGTATAAAAGGTGGACACGATGTGACGGAGGGGCAGGTCTGACAGTGAAGCCGCGCGTTCATTGGCTAACAAACTTGTGACTCACACGTCTTTAGCCAATGAGCAATATCACAGATAATCCTTTTAAACACAATACTGTTATTTTTAATCCAATGCAAGCCTGAAACGAGTAACTGAGCATATAAAACCCAGCAGGAAGTCTTTACAGACGTCACGTGACAGAGATTCATGTTCTCCACGTCTACAGGACCAGAACAACACCTTCTCACTCCCAAAGCGTCACATTTTACGCTAGGTGACAAATCGTCAACATATTACTTTTTCGGCTACCCACCACGTTCCTAAATGACGACCTCGGAAAAATTAGGAAATATGAGAACCATATGGACCTCAATCTACACATGTTCGCTCTATTTTCTTCAAATCGCTTAGAAACAACACTATTTAACATAATTAAGTCCCTGGTTAAGCTCAGGAAAAAGGGTTATGGTTAGGGCTAGGGATAAGGTTATAGGTTTAGGGCTGGAATACAGGGCTGGAACGTCGATTACCGCGGGAGCGTCATTGCACTGGATTTCAGCCATAACCCGCCGCGTACCATAAGAACGCCGAAGGTCTCCTTCGCGTTCCTCAGGAACGCCGCGGGACGTGACAAAACGTCGGCATGTTGCGCCTCGGGAGTGAGAGCGGGCTCCCAGAACAGTTACAGTTCATTTCTATGGCACCTGTCAGGACGAACACCACACAGCGATGCCAGATCATAGAAACAGAAGTTCCCCGAACACAAAGCTGAGTTTTTGAGCACGGATCGAGAGATCAGAGGACGTTACTGCAAACACAGCTCTCACCATCTGTTGGTCATTTAAGATGCAGGTTTAAGGCACTTCTGCGCTGGCTTCAGGTTTCAGACCTGGAGTCCGTGTTTTATACTGCCTGTGGCTGAAACTGGGCAATCCACGCGCTGAGCACATGGTCTTACTACTGAAATGCAAATGTGTGACACAGTAAAGCACCTGGCTGCTCACATCGAGTACAGTCGAAAAAGAAAAGTTCATTTCTACTTTAATTAGAAATAAACGAACCATCATGGCTCCTCCTGTTATACTTTGGCTCCTAAACAGAAACCCTCAAAAATACGGATACTTTTAAATCTTATCACATATAACGATCTTTGAAGACCAGAAAATCCAAAGTGCTGTATGAAGAACTAAACGCACGCGTAACAAAGTCAATCAAGTGTCTGAGTCGTAACACTTATCCTGTCAAATCACCTCAGTGTCAGCTCTGCTCATGTTGTTATGCAAAGCAGCCCTTTAATGTTTGCATTAAGCTTATTGATGAGATACAGAGAGAAGGGTTTGTTTCTTTGTGAGTCTGACTGCTTCATGTGGTAACCAGCAAGCATCTGATGTCTCTGTAATCACGGACAGATCAGGATTTTATTCATTTCTTTTTTAAACTGCCCAAGGCAACAAAAAAAAGACTCTAACAGAGAATAACTTACATTTGGCCCAAAACAAACCCTCATGATTAGGAAGCTGACCTGGCTCTGTGCTGTGTCTCCTGTCAGGTATCATAAATGGACAGATGTGCCAATTTCTTCAGTCGTGGGTCACTTGCATCTTGTATGGCGTTTAATATGCAGCTCTACATGTGTGTCAGTGTTTGTGAGTGGCATGTGCCGGCTGTACTGGGGTCACTGGAAAGCTTGGTGGAAGCGGGGCAGTGTGGTTGGAGTGCTCAGGTTGGATATGAAGGAGGAGGAGAGCCCCTGAAGGGGACTCTCAGCAGCCTCTGAGCCCGTGGCAGCCTGAGAGGGCAGCTGAACTAGAGATGCAGGCTCTTCATTGGGTAGAAAAGCAACACCCTGCCCCCCACTGCCCCCTACCTGATTGTACGGAGGCCCGTTGAGCGGCAGGAAGTTGAAAAGCTGTGAAAAATCCATTAGAGAGGAAGATAAGGCCAAAGAGTCGCCTGCAGGTGCTGCTACTGATGTGGACATTTTGGACATCTCCTCATTGGCTTCCTCCAGCACCCCCACCTCAGGGACCAACTCAAGTTTGGAGGAGGAGAGTTGGGCTTCTTGGGCTTGAGAGGCAGAGGATGGCATACTGCTCTGCAGCTCCATCAGGTAGGTCTCCAGGTCTCCCTTCAGATTCTGCTCCCGCTCCTGTGAGGACAACGGCGTATGAGGTAAAGTTGGAGCCCAGTGGGTACTTTAAAGAAAAGGGATGCGTGGGACTGGAGAAGGGCTCGGTGTCGAGGACGGGGCCTGGGTACACGTTCAGCTGGTGCAGTCTTGGCGCCAGCATTCCCGGAGCTCCCCCTTCACGCTCCCAGACGCCAAGTCGTAGACGACGGGCTCCAGCGAATCGCCTGGCTCAGTTTTAACCCTCAGCAGTTCCCGAGCGTGGCTCTTTTTCATGTGACGCGTCAGATGGTCCTTCCTTCCAAAGCGCTGGGCGCAGTACTGACAGAGGAAGTCTTTGCGTCCGGTGTGCACCACCATGTGCCGTCGCACGTCTTTACGGGTGTAAAAACCGCCGCTCACAATGCTCGCAACGATGTTTTTTCTCCTTGGTCCCACCGGAGGACTTGCCAGCATGTGTTTTGAGGTGTTCCAGAAGAACCCCAGTGCTGGGGAATGGCTGCAGGCACACTTGGCAGGTGAGGTCTCCACTGTTGGCAGCATGGAGGGCAAGGTGGCGTTTGAAACCCAGCTTCGTGTTGTAGCTCTTGCCACACTCTTGACAAGTGAACGCCTCCTTGTGTGGATCGTGAGTGTGTAGGTGATTCTTTAAGTGATCCTTACGGTGGAACATTTTCTCACAGTATGAACACTTGTGGTTTTTTTCTGGCGAGTGAGTTGCCATATGCCTTGGAACACAGACACATTCTATGAGCACTCACAATTGTTGCAATCATGTTTAAAGTAGGCATGCTTTACACATAAACACAACAAACTAGAATTCAACACATCAATCTGACCACTACACAACATTACGTTACCAAAAGTGCAAAGAGAAAGCAACATGTTGCAGCCTGTTATGTACTGCTGCTTGTCTGTACCGTAGCAGCTTGTATTTGGAGACGAAAGCCTTGGTGCATTCAGGTGGGAGCAGCGGTAGGGTCTTTCTCCTGTGTGAGAGTATGAGTGCACCTTCAACTTCTCCAGACTGTTGAAAGCCTTCTGACACTCCTGACAAGGGAATTCTTCTTCAGCTTGCCTTCTGCTCTCTTGCGCCTCCCCAGAGGTACTGCAAGCTTGGCTTTGTCCAGGACTTGGTCACGGTGGCCCTGGGTTCCCGTGGCCATGGCACCCTAAGGCTGACCAGCTACATGGGCCGATGCACGGCGCCGGACTAGTGCTGATGTGATTATTCTGTCCAGTTTTATGTGTTCAGCACTGCCTGGACACAGGGATCTGTGAGAGAGGGAGAGAAAGGGCAGAAATATCGTCAGAGCTTCAGTGTAGGACAAGGCTGCAACACGGCAGGAGCTCCAATAAAGACCTGCAGTGAAAATACATCAACAGAGAAACGGGATAACTCCTGCAAATGATGTCAAACTGGTGACTAATAAGCACATTATTATCCTGCAAAGTACTGGTGAAAGATGCACCCAGCTCTCAGCCTATGGCAGCTGGAATAGACTCCAGGCCCCAGTAAGCCTCAGCTGGATAATTGGACCCTCTTCCTGTCCCCCCAATCAGAAACCATGACCAGGTTAGATTGGTAGCCCCTTCTGAACTGAAAACATGGGTGCAAATTGAATTTCTTTGGATTTGCGTGAAAGTCTTACATACCGTCTCAAATGTATACAATGGACTACTCGTGATAACTGGTTCATTTAAAGTTACTGGTTTCCGTGTCCAAACCTTACTGCAAATATTTTCACTAAGGTTGAGGTAGATGTTAGGTAAGCTATTCCAGAAGCTGAATGTTGGCCCACTTTAGCTATTCTAAAAGAAATTCTGATGAGCCAATCGTCTCCAAGCTGCTGGTTTGAGGTGAAGCTGAAAATCTGTCTTTATTATTCCATCGTATGAGCTCAGTGCTCTTGGGTTTGAAAGCCTTACTTCTCCAAACATACGTCATCGTTGCGGCCAAATACCCATTTTGCTTGTCCATATGGGGAACTGGAGATTTCAGCTTGGGCTGAAGACGGTGATTTTGGAGCACAAGCTTCTTTTTGTTGCCATGGAGATCCATCAGTTTCCAGTTCATGGCAGGTTTGAGCCTTGGTGGTTCCTGTGTCATTCCTGAACTTCCCAACCAACTTCCTCTCATCTTAAAGTGATAGTTTGGGTCTTCTTCCAGACTTGGGCAAAGTGGTAACATACAGGATAATTCACACTGATATAATATTGTTAGAATGGTGAAGATTTAGGAACATGCAGCTGTTTAGATCCAAGAGACCTTCCCAACACGTGCAATTCTTCTCCTTAGATGTTGACCGAGCTCCTTGGACAGTACTGGTCAGTCGAGTCCTTTATGCTGGCAAAGGGACACGACCTGTCACTTCATCACTAGCATCAAGTTCTGGGCCTGATGGGTTCTGTCGACCCATCTGCAGGGATGCAAATCCAAAACAAATCCAAACTTGTGCACTCAGTTCTTGCTTGTTAAAGCCATCAAAGACGTGTGCTGTACAATCATGTCTAAGTCACAGAAACCTCTGAGCACAAAATCCTTTATTTAAATATTTTTGTAGGTCATATAGAAAAGAACCAGCCAGTGCGCAGCCCTTTCATTGGCCACAGTGGCACCAGATGGCTGAGCTGGAATCAATAATTTAACTATAATTGGATCTAATAATTGTTTTATTTGGAAAAAACAACCAGTGGACCTGAAGCCTGGCAAAGTGGAAAACTGTCTCGTGGTTTGACTCATCTGAATTTTTAATTCTTTTGTGTCCTGCGGGCTAAAGAGGAGCCAGACCATTGGTCTTTTTAACTAGTGCAGAGTTTAGCAGTCATGATGTGAAGGGGAATTAGTGACATGGCAAGAGGAACTTTCATACACGTCTTTTTCAGGGACAGCTTTGTTTGTTATACCAAGATAATCCAACTGAACCGTCTGTCAGACTTGTCTCCCTGCAGTCCAGGTATTTAAAACATATCACCACCGAGCAGCAGCTGAAATCCTACGTTAGACAAAAATGGGCCAACATTTCGATTTAATCACAGGTGATGTAACACACATGGTCTTATCCAGCCTTACAGAAATATATATAGATGGATCTAATAACACTAATAACGTGACACACGTGCATGTGTACATTTAAAAGGATGTAACATAAAACAAAGATGTGGTTATTTTAGTTTATTTTCTTTAAACAGAGAAAGGTCTTATTTCTGTGTGCAGGCTCCAGCAGCTCAGCCCTGAACATGAAGCTCCTGCTGATGCTGTGAGGTGCACTGAATCCTTCAGGATCAGCAGCTAACACCGACAGCTCTTCTCTTTCTAACTACACAATCTCACACACCAGTTAACACTGTTAACAAATGTTTAACTGTGTATTTAAAACTATTAAAAATAAAAACTATTAGTTGTACATTCTATTCAAATTCTATTCTAAATTAGTTTTCAAACACAGACAAAGAGAAGAGTTGTTCAGTGCACACAAACAGATCACATCTGTCATTTTCATCCATTTTTGACCAAAGAAAAAATACAATTATTTTATGTCAAATTAAATTTAGCCTGATCTGCAAAGTAGATCACACAGCACAATAAAACCTTGGAAAATAAAAACACTGATAAATAAAGACACCGGATGATGGTTTGGGGCTGATACCTCTATAATTACTGTAAACACATTTAGAATTTCCTTTAACTTATGAGCTGAAAATATTCACTAAATGATTCCAAATAACTACACAGGAAATGCTTGGTTATTTTGTAATAATTAAGAATTAGCAGAAGAACTTTTAATGTTTATAAAAAAAAAACAAAAACCATAAGAAAACATCAAAAAAGAGAAAAAATTACTTTTTTATAACCGTTTATTTTAGAGAAGTTACAAATGTATCTACTTAGTATCACTATTCTTTAGCAACATGATTAATTATTACTACGGTCACTACTTGTGCCTGTTTGGTGAAACTTTGAAGCATTTATTCCTGTTTTAGTGAAAGTGTGGAGAGATTCTTCTGTGTACAGAGTGCCTGAGTGTTCTGAAAGGTGCTTTCAAATAAAATGTATTATTATTATTATCATTATTATTCTTTAAGCAGCTCTTTCCTCTAATCCCTGAAGGTCTGAATGAATTTATGCTCTTAGAATAATCTTTATTCTTAGAAGCAAAAGGAAACAGACCAAATGTGTCTCATTCCAACACAGAACTGTTCATCTGTAAATGAAAAACAAATGAAATCGTTTCAGTCTCATCAGAAACAATAAACCGCTTTAAACTTTGTACAGAAACAAGCAGAAAGTTACTTCTTGGCTGATTTTAGGATCCGGTTATACCCGCATTTAAATCCTCATAATTTCCTTAAACTTTAATCAGTTCCTAATCTGATGACTCGGGTTGGACAGCGGTGTCCTCTGCAGTCTCTTTACGCAGCACGTCGGAACTACAAAGCGAGCGTGGGAGAAGCGTTCACGCAGACTTCGGCTCCGCTTTAATGTATGTAAGACAGGTACAGACAGACTGGCTCCTGATTGGACAGCACCGAACAAGTCTGTGGAAGCTTCACGTTCACGGCACCGTAGCCTGACATGTGAGCGGCTGTGCACGGTGGAACAGCGACAGGCACACATTTCATTAACAGCCCACGAAGTGTGAACCTGCCACACAAATCACACTGAGCCACAGTAACTTTAGAGACACTACGCGACACGCTGGGTCGCTCGGCGCTGCCGCGTTAGTTCTCCCTCCATTTTCTACTTTATTGACAAGAAACGGAGCCGCTTGTTTTCGGACGCGAGCTTCTGTGTCACACTGTGATCAATAGCGCGGAGGGGAAACGCCATACAGTCCACGGCCGCGGACAAAATGTCAGTGCGGCCGCTGCACGCTTGTGTCGCCGCTACGGTTTGTGAGGAGATGCTTGAACCGACACGAATGTTGACGCTGCGTGCGCTAAAGTGAGATCCACGGGGAGGAAAATGAACATTATTTGTCAGCGCGCCTGTTCGTGACGGGGCTCGCGGCACTGCCATTGTTATTATATTAGAAAAATAAACCAAGTGTCCAACTTTGCTCAAGTATCCTTCACGCCACTGCTTCGTGGGATCTTTAATATTCGAGAACACGCACCGTCACACTAATATCAGCAGTGACACCGCTGATTTGACATTTCTCAGTCCTTGTGCCCTGCCTTAGTTTTCTCTGTGGTCCAAAGCTGGGTACTGATTAACACTAACTTTTTCCCCAGCTCACCCCGCTCATAATTTAAATAACCCCGATATTTTAATTGAAGAACTGAGTAACCGTTTCCTTATTTTACACCAGACTTACCCCGGACGCTTTATCATCCTTTCTGTTGAGTTTTTCTTCACTTTCAACTATTTTCCGAATTTTTAATAATTTTTTTCTCATATTTTTTGCGAGACGCGGCGGGCCTGAAAATTGTTTGCTTTCTCCTCTTTCGAGCAGCCATTGTGTATGCGCTGCGATGCAACCGAACTTGGAGTTAGTCCACACCCATTTAAAGTTCCGACAAGGCGCTTTTTGATTTGTGAAAGGCGCTGTCGTTTTCACTTTAGTGTCGCTTACATTGTCTTTAAATAAAACTCAAAAATTGGACTCGCCGTTAATCCCCGAAACTTCTTTTCGCTCCTGTTTTGCAAGGATACGAAACCTAACAGTTAGGGCAGGAATCCTATTGGCTCGCTGGATTATCTTTCTACGTTGCAGGTTTTTACAGCGTCTATTGGCTCATTTTGACGTCAGTCCTCGGTGACGTCGCGGTGCGCCGGTGCAGTAACCAGAGGCGGCGGTAAGGTGACAGAAGGTTGCGTTATCAGTTAGCTTCATGTTGCTCGGAGTCGCGCTAGCGTGGTTTTTGAGTCTAGCCTAGTTGAGTGTTTTCTAAAGCTGGCTCGTCTTCACTGCAGTGGATGCTAGCTGCTCCACGGGTCGCTAGGCTAACGCCGGGTTCTAGAAGGCACGTTGTAACATTGTGTCGCCGTGTTCAGGTAATGGTGAGTATTCCACTCACATTCAGAGCTGCTACAAAGTTTCAACCGTTTGGAGACATTAAAGAAGCTTTAGCTTGATACAATATAGAAACGTACTGGGGGAGGACGCTCAGCTGCACCAACCGTCGTTAGGAAATCTGCTAATTAAATAACAAGTGCTCTTTTTCACGCTTCCGATCTCCAGGAATCATTAAAACTGTGTCTGTTTACAATAGAAAGAACTGCCTTTTAATTCGGCATATATTTCAAACTACAGACATCATTCAGCTTTATTGAAGTTTCACCTTTTTATTTCACTCATTTGTTTAATCCTAAGAAAAACTGTAAACATGATATCTCCAAACTGATCACAACTTAACCTTTGTTATCCTCAAGTTGTAAATCGACCTGTGGAATAAATAATGATGTTTCATCAAACTCGAACTTCACAGTATAAACATTTTGGGGCGTGTATTACAGTAAAATGCGTTGGAATGATTTCTTGGTGCACAATAGTAAATTTAATTTGATTTTTATTTATTTAGGACAGTGCATGTTAATGAACATAAATGTAAAAAAAAAAAATTACATGAATGTAAACATACCAGATTATAGCCAAAGGCTAATTTCCATCTGTTGTCCTTAAACATAAAAAAAATAGACAATAATTCATAAAAAATCATCATTCATTCATAATAAAAACTCCATCACCAAACTTACACATACACACCATTCTGTTCCCAAATAAAACATTAAAATTATACAACTCATACATGATCACACACTTGATTTGTCCATAACCAGTTTTTAACCTTTGCCTTAAACAAATTGAATGTCGAGCATTCTCTAATAGCTGGCTGGAGGACTCACACCTAATGTTGAACACCTCAAAAACAGTCTGTATGTATTTTTCAAAACGCCCCTTAAACTTGAAGCAGTCAAACATATTTCTGGATGGAGTAGAGCTTGAATTAGCTCCAGAATTTAAATATCTTGGGGTCATTCTAGACCCAACATTATCCTTCAAGAGTCACATAAATAAAGTGTCCCAGGTACTTAAATTTAATAATCGAAATTTTAATCATATACGTAATAATTTAAATATGAATGTTGCAAAACCTTATTTTTACTCAATGATTGTCTCTCATATGGACTATTGTTTGACGTCCTGGTCACTTGCTTGTCCAACAACACTTAAAACTATTGAAAACACTTAAATAAGCACAACCACATGTGGAAAATGTAACAATTGAAAGTGAGCTAATGTGTATTGATCTTTAAATGTTGCCCACAGTAACAGTCCAGTGTTGATATAGTAGCTCTGAAATGCCTGGTTCACTGCAAGACAAGCGTCCATCATACATCACAATGTCTGCCACTGAAAAAGGAACAAACGGACTTTGAGTAGGGCAAAAGTTATGTACGTATCTGCCTTACTGTGCAGTCACTGTGTTATCATTATTGCAGTTCAGTTAACTAATTCTAGTGGACATGGACACAGATGATGGATCCAAACAGGGAAGCCAGCGGCTCACGTCTGGTTGTATAGATAGGAAATTGTGACATGTAGTTATAAAAAGCTACAATGATGACACTGGAAACATAATTAACCAGTGGGGGACATGACATTGCTCATGTCCGTATTTTCTGTCTAGTCTATGGTTTCATGTTAAAATGCTGCCTGGAGTCACAAAGAGAAGAGAGAAATGCTTCTGAGAAAAACTAGCCTGTTTCTTTCCATCCATACAGATTCAGATGGATCAAAATGCACGGAAAGTTCGGAACCAGGACATTAACCCCTGCATCGAAGTAAGCTCGCCGTCCGTCACATGCTGCGCTGTGTCGGCTGTGTGCCTGCTGCTGGGACATGAGTGTTGCTGGTTTCTAATCCTGTGCTTTGAAATACTCCTTTTCTCAGGAGAGTGACGACTCCCAGAAGTGTCTGAATGCCTACAACTATGATAAAAGCATGTGCTCCACCTACTTCCAGAGATATAAGAACTGTAGGAAATACTGGGTGAGTGTAACGTTTTCAAAGATCTTGAAAGATCTTCATCCTTGATGCTGCAGTGGTGACACCCACTGGATGTAATGAGTAACATGTTTGCCAGCAGTATCAGTGGTTTTGGTATCTGATCGACACTAACAGGATGGAATCGATGCTTTAGTTTGTTTCTGTCCTAAGTTCGGCTCCCGCCCTTCAGAAAGCTGGCACGTCTGTGCAAACACCTCCTCTCGTGCAGGCTGCGCTCCCTCCTCCCCGATTGGCTGTGATTAGCCGTCCTCTGGTCACGTGACTCAGCAGCACTGAGCAGAAGCATGCAGGCTGCAGTGAGTGAGAAAAGCTGCTTTACACTGTAAACACGACGGAAACATCACCAACTTCAGTAAAGACATGAAAGAGTAGAAAACAGAGGTTTGTCCTGGAGCACACGGAGAAAGGGAATCCCTCAGACAGACTCGGACCCCGCCACAGAGACGAGGCCACAGAGTTCGGTACAGTTTCATTAGGTCAGAGCACCTGCTACCAGGTCCTTTTTTCAGTACCTACTCGGCCGGGGTTCCCAGCAATCCAAGGTGAGCCCAAAATGTGACACCAGCAGATGGCATGCCTCCGTTTGGCTGGGCAGGGACGTCACTCGATGAGTCATCACAGCGTCTCCTTCACAAAACTCAAAACTGACATTTTTTAAACCTGGCAACTAACATCGCCACGGTCCCCGAGCCTGACCATGCTACAGGCCGAGCAGCGGGTGTATCATTGGCTCAACGTCCGTCTTTGTTGTATATTACATACTAATTATATCACAGGATGCTGTTGTGTCGCTATGACAATAACGACACAGGTCAGGTGGTACTCGACTGTAATGAAAACCAGTTGAGTCGTGGCGAGCGTCGGCGAGTTGATCTGAGTGGGTGCTGATGGAAGCGTGGATTAACACGCTCCTTCATGAAGTCTCATATCTACAAATAAAATGGACATCTTGCACTTTTATGGTGGACACTATACCCTCATAATTATATCGCCATATTTCAAGGAGCCTTAATTCTGTTTGTAAGGATCTCAATGACTGTTTGACCACTGAGTGCAGCGAACAACATGAAGGACATCGTAGTCTTTTCATAAGTGCCATGATCAGTGACCGCTATTGTGAATATTTGCCACAAGATGGCAGCAGTATGAAGTGCAGTCGTATCTCTCGCGTCACACCAGGTTGGCACATTTCTCAGTTGCTCTTATGGACATGACCATAGAGGGATTGTGTGTCTGGGATCAACTGGGAATCTTTCAGTAGACCAGTGGTTCCCAAACTTTTTTTGCTGGGCCCCCCTTGTTTTACAAGAAAAATGTTTGTGCCCCCCTTCTCGCGCGTGCACGCACACGCACTAACACATCCTCCAACCACACACACCCATATTTTGCTCCATTGCGGTTTATTTCACACCTCAAACATTTAGTAAACAATTAAGCAAATACAAATAATCTGCAATAAATTACAGGTAGTAAGAAAATAAACTACTAACTCTTTTACTCTGCGTCCACACCTATACGGGTATTTTTGAACACGCAGCTGTTTCGTCCACGTAAACGGCGTTTGAATCACCGAAAACTGAGATTTTTTAAACTCCTTTTTTGCGTTTACAGCAGCGTCAAAGGTATGTGCCTTTTTCATGTCACGCTGTGGCCACGTTATTGTTTACATGAGATGAATTGCAGAATGATAGAGAGAAAATACTGTTAATCTGACTGTCTGCAGGTTTTACACACAGTTACTGTCCCTCCATTTACAAAGGCAGAGGCGTCACGCTGTGATTATTTTACTGTAGTTGTTTTTTTCCTGTGTAATAATATTCAACATTGTTATCAATACATTTTTCAATAAATGCCTCTCTGTGCAAAATAGGTTTAAAAACATAAACAGCTGTGGGATCCTGTTTGTCCGTGATTTAAACAGCCCAGCGCTGCTCCCTGCAGGGAAAACCAACTCTGCAGGGAGACCTACCTCAGCACGTGTGCAGGTGAAGCCAAAGGGAAGATTTGCTTCACCATATTTTCTAGTCTTTGGCTCAGAATGAAGTTGGTTTGGAAACATATTCAGCGATGCTTCATCTCCTGCTTTGCATTTCTGTGGGCGCCCCGTGCTAGCAGTGTCCAAGCGTTTTGTCCACCACCCCCCCCTTTTCATTCTGCGCCCCCCCTGCAATGGCTCTGCGTCTCCCCTAGGGGGCGGGCCCCACACTTTGGGAAGGTCTGCAGTAGACTAACCTGTAAAGCAGTACACCATGGAGCCAGAGTGACATGGCATCAGTCAAATGTCAGCACTGAAAGCAGCCTGCTGTTGTTTCAGCTCCAAACGTGAAGTAAAGGAACAACCTCCCAGCTCTCCTTCAGAATACTGTCACAGCAAAGCCGTGCTTTTGTAACTGTGGAAGTCCACTGTTTATCATTACTGTCACACGGCAGTGGTCACATGACTAATCTGTTTACATCTGGGTCACACATCACCAGCTGTTAGTGTGTCCTCCTCACATTCCTGTGTGTGCAAAGAAAAGGCCACCAAACGGGGCTTCTCTTAGTATTGGCTCACATCAACACGCAGGGCTAGCTCAGTAGGTGAGTGGTTGCTCCATGATCAGAAGGTCGGGGGTTTGAATCCACTGAACGGCTACCCCGAGCTACCCCTGAGCAAGGCACCGTCTGCACACACTGCTCCCCCTGTGCTGCACTGGTGGCTGCCCACTGCTTCACTGGGTGAATGGGTTAAATGCAGAAGAGTAACACATTATTATTATTATTATTATTATTATTATTATTACTACTATAATGTAATGAACTTCAGCCTCCTGTCAAGTGTCAGACTCCACAGCAGAAGTGTTTCACACAGGTAACTGTCCTGTTGTGGTATGGAGGACACTGAGCGCCGATCTGAATGTAAACCTGTGGTCAGTTTGTAAAGCTGGAGGATATTTTCTGAAGTGCTGCAAAGTGTTTGGAGCTGTGCTGCACCTTATAAAGTGGGACACAACAACCCCTCTGCTGTCCCCTGTCCCAGGTTGAACTCTGATACGTGTGCTGTACTAGTTTCTTTCATTTGCAGCGTTGGGTTTGAGGAGTGTGGTCAGTACAGCGTGCTGAGGCCCAGCCTGAGGCGCTTCACTTGTGTTTGTGCTGAAGCCGTGTTCCTGCTGTCATCTGCAGGTTTAGCCGTTTGCTGGTTGTTGGAATAGTTTTGTGAGCTTTAGGCTGAGTTTCTGCCCTTTCTGGAAAAATGCGTTTGTCTTTAAAAAGCAATTTACTGATCAGCTTTAATCAAACTGAAATCAATTTGAATCTTTTTTTAAACCCACCCTGTTGCTTACAGTTTACAGCAGCACTGCCACGTGTGATTTGAAATGCATTGTGGGATACCTGTTCATCATACCTGGCGTTAGGATGGACCTGTCTTAAACACGTAATGGATTGATGAAATGCATCAATTAATAATTCTGAATTGATGATTTAATAATTTCAGTTTGGCACTCAAAGCCCTCCATGATGTCATTGTGATGTCATCGAGGTTATTTTCTCAGGCCCACTGTGACCTTTAACCTTTACAGCTACACGTTACACGAGCGAGCCTTGAGCAGTCACACTGACTTGGTTAGAAGGTGTCGTGCTAATTATTCAGCCTCCATCATTAGCAGGTTGCTGTTCTGATGAATATCTGATGAGCTTTCTTTGGTTGGTCTTTTGTGTTGCAGCACGACATCATGGTGCAGAGGAGACGAGATGGTGTGAAACCTGACATGCCCACTGCTGCAGAGAGGCTGGAGATGCTTACTTCACTGGGAGGCAAACCATACTAAGAGTGAGCCCAGTCACCTGCACACTGGGAAGAGCAGCTGTGGTGGAGTCAACACTGCAGCTCTGTGCTCCACAGACTCGCCTACTCAAATCCAGCTCATCAGAAACTTGGAACAGTTTTGCTTTTCATGCTTTTAGCTGCAGACTTGGTGCTGTTTAAGGATTTGACAGTAAAGATTCAATAGAAAAACACAATTTCAACCTAAGGTGAGGACAGGTGTCTTTGGATCATGTTATTGCTTCTAAAAATCCATATTTATTATTTTATTACTCATGACACTGTGGACTGCACACAGGGGGACCAGGTGTGGGTTCACTGTTTTCAGTGATACCTGCTGATCTCTGACCTTTGACCTGCAGGAGTTTCACAGCATAGGTTACCTCGATGAAGTGAACCGCCTTCATAGAACAACAAACCCACCATGAAGTTACCTGGATAAGCCAAAGCCAGCTTAGCATTACTGCTAGTCTAAAACAGCCAATGAGGAACTCGATACTGAATGTTTTATATGACCACGGTCGAGTGTGCAGCCTGTAAACCTGTAACGAGTGTTTCTGTCTCGTAATAAACATGTCTCCATTTGTAATGTTTGATTTCTGGCTGTTGAAAAGTTTGATGGAGAAGAAGAAGAAGAGCATTGTGGGAAGACTGGAAGAAACAGACCGGGATTCTTTTATAGATAGATCTATCTCATATATATATATATCTACGTTTTTAGAATATTTAGAATAATTTTAGATTCAGATCTTAAATTTGACAAGCATGTAAAAAGATTTCTAAGATGATCAAGGCTGATCTGAATTGTTTTAAGTTAATTCGGCACTTTAAACCCACTTCAGCAGCTCAGTTATTTATGCGTTCTATGATATTCTCTCATTTTTCATGTTGTATGACAGTTTGGACCCAAGCAGCACCATCTACACTTCAGCCTGTGGTGTCCTTATATAACCAATCTTTAAAAATAATGGATAAAAAACAATCTGTTCGGTGGCATCACTGTCACATTTTAAAGAAATATTTTATGTTTTAATCATTTGTGTTTTCTTAAATGTATAAATAGGATGGCCCCAGAGTGTCTCAATAGAAACATCCAGAGAAAAGATAGTAATCGTGTTACTAGGAGTAAGGTGAACGGCAACTGCACGATGTCATATCGCAGATCTACATTCGGTCAGTCAGCTTTTTCCATAAAGGCCTGATGTCTGTGTAACTTCCAACCAAAATCTAATTGATTACAGACATCAGATCCTTTACATTGAAGCTTAAAGTGTGGTTAAAGGGAAATGTAGTCATTTTAACTAATGGTTTTAATTTTATTTTAAATTATTGTCTATTAATTGTAATTGTATTTATGATGTAATTTGGTTTTATGAAAATGTATGTTTTATTGTAAAATGTATCTATTTAGATTGTAAGCCCAACAAGGAACAATTATTGAAAATTAGCAGTAGCTATAAACATACGTGCGTTACATCAGTTTCATGTTTGTACTTGGACGTTTAAACTGCACTGTCCCTTTTAAATATTTATATATTTATGTGTGTGTGTGTGTTTGTCTATAGATAGATACACACCCACACAAAGGTGTGATGATGACTACAGTGTGCAGGTAGTAGGTAGAGGAGCTGACAGGAACCCCTGGGTGATGGTTTTCTACTGAACCTTAATGATCTCATCAGTTGGTCGGCCTGTTCAAAGTGCTGCCACCGTCATCGTCATCAGGGTGAAACCGCGCCCCCAAAAGTCCGGAGAGTGCACGCGCACTGTTCAGGAGAGGGTGTTTTTCAGAGGTGACAGGTAGGAGCGCGTGAGTCCTCCCCAAGCGAACTGTTAGCAGTTTAACAAACATTATCAGTAAAATGTCACACATTCATCACCTGCAGTCAAACTCTAGTTAGCAGGCTGAGCGAGGCTAATAGCTTAGCTAGCTACCTGCTGCTAGCTCGGATTCGTTGTTGAACAGAGGCGATGTGGACTTAAAGTTTCATCTATAATCCACATTAATTTGGTTCTGTTCAACGGAAACAGCATTCAAAAGTTTCTGCTTTACTATGAGCGCATTTCGACTTTTACACAGAGCAAAGAACTGTTTATAATAATAATAATAAGTTGTAATAGTAGCTGTTTGGTCAGTTATACCATGTTTCATGCAAATGTGAGCGCGTGATCTTTGAGTGGTCAGGAGGGTGAGACATGATGAGCTCGTGTCACTCCTTTTAGAATACTAAGAATTTAAATTTAAATACAAAATGTTTTATGGTATAAAAATATCCTTTGTTACAAAATAGCAATAAAAACACAAGGTGTTAAAATGTTTCAATTATCCAGAGTTACTGAAACATTTTATTGCAGTTCCTGGATTTAAAAAATTCATAATAATGAAATAACAGTGTTAGAACAGATAACAGCTGATATTCTTTATGTGTGCAGGCATCAGTGAAAACTGCATTGATCATGTAGAAAAGCCCCACTTACCAAATGTACCGGTCCAGCTAGCTTTATACTGTTGTTGGAGTTTGTATTAGTTATAGGTATTTAAGAAGTTTAGTGTTATTTGTATTCACATTCAGCAGAGTGCTTTTCACACCTAGTTTTAGTTTAGTTTAACTGTAATAACCCTAATATGCTGTTGGCGTTCTCGTCCACAGACATTGCTGTTGTCCATCATCATGAATGTGTATATTGATCTCTGCCATTCACTCGGGTAAGTTCAAGTTTCCCAGCTTTCAGTTTAGAATCCAGCGTTGAGTCGTCCAAAAGCTGTGACACAATGACAGAATATCCCCACCAGGGTGAAAACATACATGAAGCCTGATTGTTTTAGTCATTTTTGGGCTAAATCATTAATGTGCGCCTGCTGTCAGCTCCAGTTTATTCCTGAAAACATCTTCAGGGAAAAGTTCTTCTAAAGTGACCCTTTAATGAGTCCTCTAGCAGAGCTGTGGTATTTGGTATGAGGGCACATGTCAGTCAGTATCCTTCACTCTGGCTTTCGCCTGGATGTAGAGGAAAGTTTACCTCGGGCCCCGCCCACTTCCCTTCACCTGTGCTGAGTTCTCCTTTAGTCACTGTTGCTCTTGTTCACTGCAGAGTTCATTATGTATATCGCTTCATTCCTGCCATTCGCTCCCTGTTATGAAACACTTCCTGGTTCTTCTTTGGACAGTTGTTTCAAAGCATGATCTAAACGAACCTTAATCTTAATAATTCATGTGGAATCAGATGAAACGAAGAACTGAACAAAAACCTGTTTCAACTGTAATTCTACTGAAGACTCTACTGTAGACTCTACTGTAGCCTCTACTGTAGATTCTACTGTAGATTCTACTGTAGACTGTACTATAGATTCTAATGTAGACTGTACTGTAGATTCTACTGTAGACTCTACTGTAGAGTCTACAGTAGAATCTACAGTAGAATCTACAGTACAGTCTACATTAGAATCTATATTACAGTCTACAGTAGAATCTACAGTAGAATGATGTAGGCGAAGAAGGCGACATCCATCACGTTTAAACTGCATAGAAACATGTTTTTAGGTTTATCAGCTGCGCTCTAAATCAGAACACAGAGAAAGGGTCAAAGTCTTTATTGCAAAGCAGCCCAGAGGATATTGTAAGAATATGCTGGGACTGTGGAGTGAGCAGAGCTCGGTGGTATATGGTCTGGTACTTTTCTACTTACGTTAGAGGGTGGTAGCTGCAGGGATAAGGTACAGGAAAGAGTTCGACTACTTATACCTACACTTATATCTATTACGGCCACTTCTGCAGGCTTCCCGGGTGGTTAGCATCTTTGCTACATGCTGCCACACGCCTCAGGAATGACCACGCCCGTCGCAAGAAGGTCTTCCGTCTTCTGCAGAGGAAACTGGTGTGTACTTTAGTAGCAACACGTAGATGTCTTTACAGTACTGCGTTCTCTGACCACAGAACAACAGCACAGTATATGCTAGTGTTTGACGGGGATCCCATATATGCACATAAGAAGAGGGGCCTGGGAATCGATCTCAGCATTGCAGAGAGTTGACTGACCCCCTTCTGTTCAAGCATGGTTGTCCACATGGACACAGAGTAAAAAAAGCCATGTCTGTCTACAATGGAAACATCTACATTCTTGAAAGAGTGACCTTTGACCTTTAGATGCAGATGTACAGCTTCTATGTTATTATTATTAGAATTCATTTTTAGTCTGACGGTCATATTGAGTAATGTTAGAAATACAATTGATTGTTTTCAAATTCAAATGTCTCCATTATTTTAACCAGACAACAGGCTGGTCTTCACAGGGGGGCAGGCTTGGGCAGGTGAGGTCCTGGAGCCTAGAACAGGTGTGCCCACAGGAGGCAGAGATAAGAGTCACTGAAACATTCACTGGATTAGTCAGTTACCAAAATAATCTTTAACTGCAGGCCTAGCTTCCAGTAAACTCCCATGTTGAGGACTTTCTCCTCACTGTGCAAAGCAAACTTGTATTGTTTGTATCTGCCCTGGTGAACTTTCTGTTTCTAGCCACTGAGCTGATGTGAACAGTGAAGGCTTCTACTACTCTACATCCACCTACCTGTGCCAGTGGCTAGGTGCTGTCACTACGATGGGTGACACCGGGGAGCCATGGCACATGTTTGTGTCTCTACTGTTTTTGTTCAGCTCATTAATGACAATAAGCAAGGTTTTCTCCCAGTGGTTACCAGTCTCCCCATAGCTTTGTGCCATCAGAAAATCTCCTGCAGACATTCATGTAGAGATGTTTCAGTCATGACAGACACTCACACTTAGTCCTCAGATATTGCAAAGCCAGGCAGGATATGTAACTATTAGAAGAAGCTGAAGGAGTCTTCTGCAGAGGACAAAGTGTGGACTTCATTTCATCATGATTCAGTTCAGGAAATGAGAGACTGAGACTGGGTGATGAGTGGTAACTGCTCACAGACTGGTCTTCTGTGTTTACAGGTGGTCCTTGTCATGAAATACTTGTATTATTCTATCATCTTTATCATATAACTCCGTCACCCCCGTCCTAGTTTTTTAACAAGGTTGGAGTGAAGGAGGGGGATCAGTGTCAGCCTACCTACGTCTACCCTAAAGAGGTGAAGATGTTGATACGGTCTGCCTTTCCAGCGGACATCTGTGACTATCCAGATCCCTGCCATGATAAGGTGAGTGTAAACCATTCTTCATCGCCTAAATGCTCTATCACCAAAGACAGGTTTGTTTCCCCCCAAAAGTTGGTTCTGTTTTCAGCACTCATCTAAGTGACGTCTTCAGTCTCAGCTGACTGCTGGTTTCCAGCCTTATAAACATCTACATTTGCATAATGACCTAAACTGGCACCACTGGGTCGTGACCAATGTTCCCTCTAAGCTGCGCGTATGCAATTGTGCACTGCTGGCACCGTATGTGTGCAAAGAAAATCTATGTAGCGCACAAAAAAAAAGTAACCTGAATTGAAATGAAAATAAATACGTTAACAATTGATTCTGTTTTGCAGTGTGAGTCAGTAAGTGAGCGGCTGCTCCAGCCAGTGATGTGATTCACATTCGTATATGCACAGCTCATCAACGTGGTTGACAGGCTATGACAGCGTCCTTAAATGCTGCTAATGTTTAGCTAACAAAGGGGTGTGGCCGATGTGGAGTGCTGCTTATGTTGAACCTTTAAAATAATGGCAGAACTAACGGGCAGTGGCACACAGTGGCCAAAGTACAAAAGAAATGCGACTTTAAGATGGAATGGCTGTCAGAATATGTGCAAACGGGAGAAAAAACTGTGAAACTGGGAGAGATTTTTTCTTTTTCGAGCGAGAAACATCTAGTCTGCAAAACATGTTGCGAAGCTAAAATCGCAAGCAAGTTTTCAGAGGGAAAAGTGTGGACAGACTGGAAGCTGGAGTACCTCAAGCGCCACATTCAACAGAAAGGTCATTTGAAAGCAGCTGGAATTGTGAGATGTACGATGGGAATGGGGATCGGTACGTTGTTGGGAGAGAGCGCCAAAGACAAGAGAAGTGGAACGAGCTGTCACTCATGAAGAAATCCAACCCGAAGAAGTTAAAGTTCTCATCGACAATATTCTACCAGCATCAAAATGAATTCTTCTCTGCTGTCGGTTCAACAAATTGACGATCACATGGCAAAGTATGTGAGTGTACCAATTCAATTAATGAAGTAGTGCAGAATGAGACAATGTGTGAAGTTAAAAATGCACCTCGGCACACCCTGATCATAGATGAGAGCACAGACATAACAGTGCACAAAATGCTGGTCCTGTATATTAAATCCAGGGAGGAAAATAACGTCAACCATAAAACTGTTTGGTGGCATCATCCAGCTGACCGCATCCACGGCTCAGGATGTTGTGCAGGAAATAACTTTTACACCAAGCATGAACTAGACATGCAGAGAATTAGTGCTGGGCGATATGGCCTAAAATTCATATCGTGATATAATTTGAAGCATGTGCGGTAACGATATATATCACGATATATTCTTTTCTTCTGTATAACGTGTGTAGTGGCGGCACTCCGTCTCTATTTCACTCTTCTGTACCACCTTTAGGAGTCAGTCCGGCAACATGCATTTGAACGCGAGCAAGTCCAGGTACTTTTCTTGCGTTAAAGATGTTTATTGGAACTTTTCATTTACATGGCAAGACTCGGTCAAAAAAACTGTGTTGCTTCCAGCTTATCCGACTCCCCAACTACGGAATTACAGTGTGCCGGAAGCCCAAAATACTAAAAAGCGCATTAGAATGTTGCACTTCTATATTCTATGCCTTTAACAAAAAAACCACTTTGAAACCAACTAGAAATCACACTCCCAACATCAAACATGCATATCTCTCCAATCATTTTACAAGTACCAATAAAATTAACCTTTAATTGGCTCTTACATCATCCGGCCCCTAATTGGTTAGGTGGGAGAACTAAACAATTACTAACTTACACATTAATCATTAAGAGCCAACCTAATTGTAATGTCCATGAACAAACATTCTTTCTCTTCATCGCTCGGATGAAGCCTCCTCCAGAAGACACAACTTGTTAACGGGTCTTTCCAGGATGTTGCTTTTAGTTTTTACTTTCAATCTTCGGACTGTTCCACTTGAGTCTGGCAACGTCTCAACCACTCTCCCCATGAGCCAGGAGTTGCGTGGAGAAGAACTGTCCACCAGCAGCACAAGATCTCCGACCATGAAGTTTCTTCTCGGTTTCAGCCACTTCTGGCGCTCTTGCAGAAGTGGAAGATATTCACGAGTCCATCTAGTCCAAAACAAATCTGCTAGATATTGAACCTGTCTCCATCTTCTTCTGGTGTATGCATCATTTTTGTTGAAGACACCTGGAGGCATGAGGGGCTGTGACTTAAGCAGCAGCAGATGGCTCGGCGTTAAAGCTTCAACGTCATTTATGTCTTCTGAGACACTTGTGAGAGGTCTGCCATTAATGATGCTTTCAATCTCACACATTATCGTATGAGGACAATCTTCATTTGGCACTTGTTCCTTCAAGAGAGCGCTGAGAATTCGATGCACTGTTCGAATTTGTCTCTCCCAAACTCCACCTTGATGTGAAGCAGCTGGGCTGTTAAAAATCCACTTTATACCTTTTGGTTGTAGGACTCTTTCTATTTTGTCGTTATCCAGTCTTTGAATGGCTTCCCTCAACTCCCTTTCCGCTGCCACAAAGTTTGTGCCATTATCTGACCTCATGATGGTAACTTGACCTCTTCTGCAGATGAAACGGCGAATCGCATTGATACAGGAGTCTGTGTCAAGACTGTCTGCAACTTCAATATGTACAGCTCTGAGAGTGAGGCAGGTAAACATGACACCATATCTTTTGACAGTACCCCGGCCCCGCTTGACATCAAATGGGCCAAAGTAGTCGACACCAGTGTTTGTAAACGGTTTGTCTGGTAGAAGACGGTCTTCAGGTAAGTCTGCCATCTTCTGCTCACCAACCCTTCCAGAAATCCTACGGCAAGTTTGACATTTGCTGATTATCTTTCTAATTGCCGAATTGGCTTGAGGAATCCAATATCTGCATCGCAATTGCGCCAGCACATAATTGCGACCGCAGTGACCAGTTCGTTGATGGATGTCTCTCAAAATGATTTCAGAGATTTTGCTGTGTTTAGAAAGAATTGCTGGTTGTTTAGCATTTTCTGGCAAGCCTGATTTATTGAGTCTGCCGCCAACTCTCAGCATCCCATCTCGAAGAACTGGGTCTAATTTGAACAGCTGGCTGCTACAACTGAGCTGTCCTCCCCTCTGTAGGATTTTGATCTCCTCTCCATGATGTTGTTTCTGGCTGAAACGAACAATTACTGATTCTGCAGCCTCAAGATCCTCCAAAGCAAGCGCTTTCTTTCCCATTGCAGATTTAAACGTCTCTATGTGCACTTGCAACTTTAACTTTTGCTTTTCAGGATCATTTTCATTCTTCTGGACTATTTTTGAGTACTGTTGTCTTTCTTCTTTTAACATCCACAGCACCTTCCTTAGCTTCATTATCCAGGCTACTGCTCTTTTCAGTTTATTCCAGTCTGAATAGTAGTCAATCACACGTTTCATTGGTTCCATGCCTTCCCCAACTTTCAGTATATTAACCGTTGCTGAAGTCTTGACTTCTGGATCATTTTGAAGGTTTTCCTTCTTTCTTACTGGCTGTTCTGGCCATTCGTTTTCATCTAGAAGATAGTTCGGCCCGTGAATCCATGAACCTCCTTCCAACAGATCTTTTGCCTTTAAGCCTCTGCTTGCTTGATCTGCAGGATTTTCTGCCGATGTCACATACTTCCATTGTGATGGCTTGGTTGCTTCTCGAATCAGTGAAACTCTATTTGCAACAAATGTTTTGAAGCGAGATGTTTCGCTATCAATGTATCTAAGCACAGTTGTGCTGTCCGTCCAGAAGACTGATTGTTGCAGAGGAACTTGAAGTTCTTGTCGCAGTAATCTGTCCATCCTCACTGAAATCACTGCTGCTGTCAGCTCAAGCCTAGGAATTGTGACTTGCTTGAGCGGAGAAACTCTTGATTTCCCAATGAGAAAGGCACAATGTCTCTTGCCTTGTCTATTTTCCATCAACAGGTAAGAGACAGTTCCATATGCGTAATCTGAAGCATCGGAAAAATGGTGCAACTGCGCAACAACAGTGCATCCGAAACCTGTAGGCTTTAGGCATCTACTCACATGGAAGTTGGAGAGGAGTACAATGTCTTCTTTCCATTTTTTCCAAATTTTTGCATGCTTTTCATTGATCTCCTTGTCCCAACCATGCTGCTCTTTACAGAGATCTTTCAACAAAAGTTTTGCAGGCAAGATGACTGGTGCTAGAAAGCCAAGAGGGTCATAAATTGAATTAATGACTGACAAAATGCCTCTTCTGGTCATTGGCTTGTCTTGCAACCTTATAGTGTAAGTGAAGGTATCTGTTTCTGTGTTCCACTGTACACCTAGAGTTCTCTCAACTGGCAAAGTGTCATGCCTAAGATCCAGATCTTTCACCTCGTTGGCTCTGTGTTCTTCAGGAATTGACATCAACACTTTTCTACTGTTACTTGTCCATTTTTTTAATGTAAACCCTCCACTGGTACACAGAGCACGAAGATCACTGACTAATTTCACTGCAGCCTCTTCTGTAGCTACACTTTTCAGACAGTCATCTACGTAGAAGTTGCACAGGACTGTCTGAACAGCTTCTGGAGATGCTTCTTCCTTGTGATCTTCTGCCGTTCTTCTTAGCGCATATGAGGCGACACTCGGTGAGGAAGTAGCTCCGAAGAGGTGCACCATCATCCTATATTCCTTCATGGGCTCATCCAGCTTGCCATCTGGCCACCAGAGAAAACGAAGAAGATCAGCATCCTTTTCTGGTACATTGACTTGGTAAAACATTGATTCAATGTCTGCCATCAGTGCTACTGGCTTTTCACGGAATCTTAAAAGAACACCCACCAGTGTGTTAGTCAGATCCGGTCCCTGCAGTAACTCCTTGTTTAGAGACATATCCTGGTATGAAGCCGTACAGTCGAACACGACTCGCAACTTTCTCTTCTTCGGGTGATACACCCCATGGTGTGGTATATAGAACACTCTGTTGTCGTCACGGCTCAACTGGTGGTCTGGCACTGGAACTGCATAGCCCTTGGTGATGATGTTTTCCATGAAGCACTTATAATCTTCAAAAAACTGAGGATTCTTCTTAAACTTCCTGAACAAACATGCTATCCGCTGCTCCGCAACACAACGGTTGTTTGGCATTTGAAGATTCTCATTCTTAAGTGGCAATCCAATGTTATAGTGTCCATTTTCGAAGATTGTTGTCTTTTCTACTGCTCGTAGAAACTGTTTGTCTTCCTGTGACATTTCCTCTTTGTCATCATAATTACGTTCTGAAAAATCGATGTTATACTGTTGGACCAGTAGCTTCTCAACTTCCACTAAGGAGATTCGGTTTACTGAGAAATGTGGTTCTTTGTTTTCTGAGTCATTTAGTTCTTTTCTCATGGGTCCATTCACCACCCAACCAATGGTGGTCTTCACTGCATAAGGACCTCCATTTTGTCCATTAATGATACGCCATGGCTCCATTGCCTTTGCACAGTTGGCTCCTATAAGCAGGTCTACATTAGCCTCTATCTCTGGTAGCCTCACTTCATGTAGATAAGGCCACTTCTGGATGTCTGACTGCTTGGGTATGTTTCCGCTACTCACAGGTATACTAGTGTGAGTGAACACCTTGGGTAAGTCAACGAACTTGGAATCTTCCAACCCACACACTTCCAAGTCTGATATAACAAAACTGTTCATGAGTTTCTGTTCTCCTGGTTTTTCTTGACTCATGGTACTTAGAAGTATCCGTGTAGGCTTTCCTTTAACATTCAGTTTCCTTTGTAGATCTTCCGTGCAGAATGTTGCCGTGCTTCCCGGGTCCAAAAAGGCATATGTCTCTATATATTTATCACTCATTTTAGATTTGATCTTGACTGGTACTATAGAGAGCACACACTCCTCTTCTCCGGCCCCTGTAAGCCCACAAGTCTCTTGACTGACAGGAACTTGAGCACAAGGTGCCTCATTACCATCAGTAACATCCTTCCTTTCTGTTTCCACAGAGCTTTCTTTTTTCCCCATGTGCAGAATGTCTGGGTGCTTTAGTGAACACTCTTTACATTCCATTCTGCGCTTGCAGAACTTGCTGAGATGCCCATAAACCAAACATCCAAAACAGAGTCCCTTTGACTTCAAGAAATCCACACGTTCTTTGTGTGGTTGATTCTTAATCTTGCCACAAGAAGCAAGAGTGTGAGGCTGCTGACAATACAAACATGGCTTCTCAAAGGCACTCGCTGTCTTGATTGAATTTTCAGTTTTAACGTTTGTTTCTTGTAGTCTTTTGTTATTGGCGGAAATGTTGGTGGCAAAACTGCTTCCTCGAAACTCCTTCTTTGCTGGATATTTTTCCCTTTGGTCAGTCTTTCCACTTGTCACTGCACGGTTGTCTGGGATATTACCAAAGAGTGGATCCATAGCTATTTTAGCCTGGCGGTCTATAAAGTTCACCAAATCTGCAAATCTTGCTCTTTTGCCCCTCTTTTCTTGGAGTTCAAATGCTTCTACACGCCAACGTTCTCTGGTTTTGTAGGGCAGCTTGGATATCACTGTGCGTAGATTGGTGGGATTATCCATCTCTTCCAAAAATTCAACATCCTCCATGGTGTTGCGACATCCAGTCAGGAACATAGCATAAGCATTTAATGCCTTTGCATCGTCATTTTTCACTTGCGGCCATTTGAGTGCTTTCTCAATGAACGCGCTTGCGATCCTTAGCTCATCTCCATAGTGCTTATGTAGCAACCGTCTGGCCTCGCGGTAACCTTTGCTAGGAGTCATGTGTACACAACTGCGAATTAGCTCCTGTGGTTCGCCAGCAGTGAACTGTTCCAAAAAATACAGCTTATCTTGGTTGTTATCAGTCTTTTGCTCTACTGCATGTTCGAAGGCTCTTATGAAGGCCTTATACTGTAGTGCATCACCTTTAAAAACAGGAATGTCCTTCGATGGCAACTGAGCCAGCTGCTGCTGTTTCACAAGTAACTCAGTGATTACATTCTGTTTCTGCATGACTGACAATAGATCATCACTTCTGTTAACGTGAGCATTAAGCCCATGAGTGGAGACTGGATGAGACAGTTGTGGTACCTGTGAGTTTTGCACTTGTGAATTAGCGTGACTACTCACATCAGCTTGTTGTGGGAGCATTATGCCAACTCTTTCCTTTTTAACTCCTCGACCTTGCGATCCTTGTATTGACACATAACTGCTCAGACCATCTTCAGATCTTTCATATTCTTTGAGCACCTTTAATTTTGCTTGACTTTCTGCTAATGCAGTCTCCAACTCTAACTCTTCCTTTTCCGCTTTGACTCTTGCTGTTTCAAGCTCAAGATGTTGCCTAATCCTGGCCAACTCCAACTCAAGTTCTTGCTTTTTCTTCAATGCTGCGGCTCGTTCCAGCAAGGCTGCGTGTTCTGCCTCCTGTTTAGCACGAGTGGAGGAAACTCTAGATGTTGTAGATGCTCGGCTGATTTGAGACCCACGCGAGCTATGAACTGCATCCTTCCATCCGAGCGCCATGCACCCGATCCTCCACATGTCGGTGAAGCGAGTTTTTTTGACTTATGTAGTGGCGGCACTCCGTCTCTATTTCACTCTTCTGTACCACCTTTAGGAGTCAGTCCAGCAACATGCATTTGAACGCGAGCAAGTCCAGGTACTTTTCTTGCGTTAAAGATGTTTATTGGAACTTTTCATTTACATGGCAAGACTCGGTCAAAAAAACTGTGTTGCTTCCAGCTTATCCGACTCCCCAACTACGGAATTACAGTGTGCCGGAAGCCCAAAATACTAAAAAGCGCATTAGAATGTTGCACTTCTATATTCTATGCCTTTAACAAAAAAAACACTTTGAAACCAACTAGAAATCACACTCCCAACATCAAACATGCATATCTCTCCAATCATTTTACAAGTACCAATAAAATTAACCTTTAATTGGCTCTTACAACGTGTTTTCCACACTTAAAATCCTTTAATTTTCTCAAAAATCGAGAGTGTGCCTTATGTATGAATTCTGGTTGTGCTTACTGACCTCGAACCGATTTTGGCAGAAATCTTTTAAAAATGTTTTAGTACAACTTTGGTAAGCCGCACTGCTTGATGGATCATCAGAGCATTACGGCTGCCGTAGTGAGGAGCTTCACGGAGTAATCTGGGTCCTAAACTCCGTCAGATTCAGGTCCCAAAGTCAAACGAACACTGAGAGTTAAAAACGGTCTAAATTCTTTCATCTTTAATTAAATCATCAGCGTTGCTGCTTTATCGGGTGTAACAATTAAGTTTAACATCCATGAAAACAGAAGTTATTAAATTTAACGGAGTTAGAAGTTAACAGGAAGTTAGCTCGCTAGTTTCCACCTAAACATTTCATACCATGTTCTGACTGAGAGATTTTTGAAACTAATTCAAACGTACAGCTCTGCTACCACTTCCAACATAAATGAAGACAGAAAACTAAACAGCAGTGGCGTTTGCAGGGTTACTGAAGTTGGACTAGCTGGTATATAATGTTGTGCTACGTGATTGCTAGCAACTATGTTAGCATAACATTAGCACAGTGAAGCTGGAGGATGAACGCCAACTTTTTTTCCACTCGATAAAAGTTAACGTGAGGGATTCTGGTGGTCAGGGACAAATGCAATCGCATAGCAGGATGCTGTAAACGGGCCAAACTTCAGTCAGGAGAACAACTGAGATCATTCATCCACAATACGAGGTTAGTTATTAATATACTGCAACAACATGGGAACAGAACAGCTGTGAGAGAATTCAGCATTAATGAATCAATGTTCCGGAAGTGGAGGAAGCGCAGTTTTTGGCTTTCCCCATATTTTAAAAGTGCTTCATCTCTTTGCTGTGACTGTCGGCATAATTTGCAGATGATAATGGTTGTAGCCGCTGCGATGCTTTCGACCAAAACAGGCGCAGCTTGATGACATCATCAACATGCACTATCGCGATATAGTCAAAATCTCTATCGTTGGCCAAATTTATATCGTTTCTATCGTATATCGTTTATATCGCCCACGCCTACAGAGAATGGTGATGCTGACCTCCGATGGTGCCTCAGTAATGCGAGGAAAGCACAACAGAGTTGCAGCTTTATTAAAGTGGAAAATACCACACTTAACAACACTGTGTGGCCCATAGAGAGGACTTGGGCATTGATGATGCGTGGAAAGATGTACCTTTGATGCGTGATGTGGGAACTCTTCGTAGAACAGTTTACTCCACTTTCTCTAGATCCACTGTAAAGAGCAAAGGTTCCTGATGAGGATGCACTGTCATTCAGGCCTCTGAGTGACGATGGCTGTGGCGTCACCGAGCTGTGAATGCTGAGGAACTACACTGTGCTGGAAGAATACTGCAAGAGAGAATCCAGTGATAACACAGATCCAGTGGCAAAAGTCACAAAAAGCTAACCCATTCAAACTTCAAGGTTACTCTCACCGCTCTGGGAGATGTTTGGGTGGCACACCTGTGTCTTTCTTTTCAAAGATGCAACCTGACTGAAGGGCAAGAGCAAAGATTGAGAAGTTGCGTTCCCAAAACTTGACAGAGGAAAAGGATGTTAAGTGGAGCGACCGTGTCATAGAGGCGGTCGCTCCTCATCTGCTGATGGCAGGAATACCAGTGAGATTATTCGTGTTATTCGTAAGCTTTGTGATCACACTCGGATGCTCGTTTTCCAGAGGATGAATTAAAGGAGTGGGTCTGCATTTGACATCGAGGCATTGACCTCAGACATCAGCTCTGAGTATGGAGCAGCAGACAAAGAAGTACGAGGCCATTCTCCACCCTCCAACAGTCAGTGGAGGTCAGAAAACAGTAAATATTCTGATTTCAAGCACATAAAGAGGCACAAACTTCAACATGGGTCAATCAGCACATTCTCAGATATGGAGGCTGCAACGCTAAAATGTGAGGAGCTAAAAGACATCTCACAGCTTGTGGATATTTGTGCTTTCAAGCATCCAGTGCAGATTGCAAAAGAGGCTTTAGTTTAATGAATCGTCTCAAAACAGCATCCAGAAATCGTCTTGAGGCGGAGCATTTGGACCAGCTGATGTCATCAACCTGGACGACGTGAGGAGGACAGACGGGTAAAATAAGGTGAAATTAAGCTCTTAATCAGTTTTCTGCTCGTCTGATGTCATTTATTGAGTTTTCATTTATGGATATTGATCATTAAATGCTGTCACCAGTTTATGAGTATTAGAAATGCAAATTATCATTATATACTGTATTATGCAGACAAAGAGTGACAGGACAGTAGGACTGTCTCCCAGACCACAGGAGGACAGGAGCTTCACAGACTGGCTCACACTCATCATAACAGCTTTATAATAAAAATGTTAAGTTTTAAAATTGGAGTTTATAGTAGGCTTGATTTGGTTGGCTGTTCATGTTTTGCCATAGTTCAAATATTCATACTTCCAATAGTGTTGACATGTGCACAGGTCATTAAAAACATTTTGTAATTGTCTCTGTAAATGGGCTCAAGCTGTTAATTAAATTATTCTAACAGAAATGTAAACGCTGTAATTTGGCTCTTTTTATAAACATGTAACTCTGATGGATGCGATGCTGTCGTCACCACAGTGCACACGTCTGATGTCGCTCACAGTGGTCCAGGGGTCGCTCAGGGAGTCTGTGAGTTTGCTCACACACATGAAACATTAGAGGGAACATTGGTCGTGTTTTCATGATCAATAACATTAATGATCGTATCACCATCTGTGAAGACAGGAGGCAGCTTTAGACACAAACGGTCTGAACCTACAGCTCTGAGGTGGCGTGCTCTGCCCACTCACATCAATAGGTCACATGACATGACCCTCTGCTTATAATGACCACACCTTTTTTTCAACCCTTGGCTTGTGGTGATGAGTCATGTGATCATAGTGGCCCCGGTGTTGAAAGTAACCTGCAGTTCAAACAGCTGTGAGCTTCAGATCAGAGGTGAAGCGTCTTCAGGAAACTTCTCTTTCCAAGCTCCAGACTAGTTTTCACAAAAGTAACCTGTTCAGATCGTGAGCATCACTGATCTTAGAAATGACTAAATACATCTGGATGTTTGTGATGTACGTGTGCTGCTGTAATCCCCACTATAGTGACGTTTGCATGTGTCTCTGCAGGTGGTGTACATCACTGTGGAGGATCTGCACAAAGTTAAAATCATGTGGACGTCTCCTCATTTCCACTGTTTGAGTTTGCCCTGGAAGTTGGAGACGGAGCAGGAAGAATGTTTGTGGATGGAGGAAGATGAGTTCTGTTACGTTGCTAACATCTGTATGGTGCTGTTCAACATTAACAGCATGTTCTGCCACACAGTGTGATTGTTATATGTGCCACCGTTCTCAGGTCTGCATGTTCTGAGCTGCTCGTGTGGTTCATGGGTGACAACTGCAAGAACTGTATATAAAAGATGGACACAGCTACACTGGAGTCCTCGAGTGATTTCTGCGCTCTTTTTGAAGCTTTATTGACACCGTGTGTTATTTTCATATGTGTCATCCTGGTGAGGACGTCCCTGCTCATGTGGACGTAGCAGAGAAACTGAAAAAGCTACGTCCACATGAGCAGAATCGACTTTGTGTGATTTGGACAGAAGGTGTCGCGGCACATACTGAATCGTTGGTGCATGAAGCACAAAGAACAACACCCTGTGTCAATGCGCGCAGTAAGAACGCTCACACGACCAATACAGCTGCCGTGTGCGTGCAGTAGGAGATGCCACGCTGTGTTTATACTGAGCGGGGGAGGGGAGAGGTGCTCTTTGATTGGCTCATCGTCACCTACTACACAATGGAACCAATGAGAAAGCTTTTCTCCAGTGAGGCATGAGTTAACCCCGCCTTCTCCACTGCCACAAACCCTGTCAGGAGCGCTCTACTCAGGTTACCTGCAGCTGCTTTTTTAATCCAGCAGGTGTCACTGTTATACAGCACACTAACACAGTGTTGACACAGTGAGGGGAATGTGCCACACACTTCACCAGGAGTCAGATACCCATCACTAATGCTACAATATAAGGTAAGAAAGCTGCAGCCACACAGCATGTACACTTTTAGACCACTTTTAGGGCTCGATTGTATGCTATGTGCCTCTATTCAGACTGTTGAAATTTTATACAGTTGCTGAAATTTGTGCTTTTTCTGTTGATAGAGTGACATTGGCTTGAATGGAGAGACCTACCTCTCACTTTTCTCGTCACTACCTTTAGGCAGAGTTCCCCCACAGACACCCGTATGTTCCCATACAGCTTTTACAGTTATTATCACAAATGTCACACAAAAATCTATCAAATTCCTCCCCATTCATGGCTATTGGAGAGCTGGAGGCAGGTTAAAGTGTGAGGCACACAAAAGCTCTTGAAGCTGCCGCTGTGACCGTAGTTTTCACCCCACAGCCGTCATTTCACCCTCAAAGTGTAGCTACACTTGTCTTCTTTCTCAGAGCCTACAGGTGTACTGTATATTTTTGAAATGGAGCCCTTTGTTTCAGAGGAACGCCATCATGAGCTCAGTTTCATCCTTCCATCCTCTGCTGCTTGTCCTTTTCTGGGTCGTAGGGGGGTGGAGCCTATCCCAGCTGTCATAGGGCGAGAGGCAGGGTCCCACCCTGGACTGGTCACCAGTCTAACACATAGACAACTATTCACGCCTGTGGGCGATTTAGAGTTTCCAGTTAACTTGACCCCACTGACTGCATGACTGTGGGCTGTGGGAGGAAGCTGGAGAGAACCCACGTGAGCACGGGGAGAACAAACTCCCCACAGGAAGACGCCGGCCGGGTGGTGGAAGCGAACCGTGCTGCCCTGTAAGAAGTACATCTTTGATTATTGAATCCATTTACTTGTTTCTCTGTTTCAATAAATATTTTCAAACAAATTCAATTCAAAACTGGTTTTTGAAACGAGTCCCAAACAGTTGATTCCTGTTCATGTGGACGTGGCGTTCCTGTCAGCTGCACAAAAACAGACTGCGGCAAACCCTCAGGAAATTCAACATCGTTAAATCTTAAATAAATAAAATAATGAAAAGTAATTTATATATGAAGCTAAAATTTAATAGCAATGCAATAAAACCTTTGTCGTGCATGTCAGAAACAGCTGAGCAGCAGGCTGATGTGAGATGTCACGATCCTCGTCTGTGGATGTGGGAGTGTTTTTGTTTTCAGTAGTTACAGAGACACTGACAGTTAGCAGAGTCATTTCATTCGATACAATACAGTGGCAGTCCAACCTGGATCTTTAATACTCAGGGAGTTTTTGCTGTTCTTTATAAGTATAGCATGTGTTGAGAGTGGGCAGTGAGACTATAATAAGTAATATAAACACTAGAGCATGGACCAGTTTGCACTGAAGTGCAGACAGCTGCTTAATGCTTTCTTTATTCCAGCCCAGTTAATGTAGTCTGATGGTGCAGCTGGAGTATGGCAGACACATCGATTCAGTCACTGTTTCACATACAGAAAGAAACCGTTTACCTTTGCTGTTTATATAAAATGTTTGACGCCTTATAAACTGCAAATAAAAGGAGAAGCTGTTGTTGGCTTACTCTGTACAGCAGGGGTCCCCAACTCCAGGCCTCGAGGGCCGGTGTCCTGCAGGTTTTAGATCTCACCCTGGGCCAACACACCTGAATCACATGATTAGTTCATTAGCAGGCCTCTGGAGAACTTCAAGACATGTTGAGGAGGTCATTTAGCCGTTTGAATCGGCTGTGATGGATCACGGACACATCTAAAAACTGCAGGCCCTCGAGGCCTGGAGTTGGGGACCCCTGCTGTACAAGAAGGCTCTGTCATTTTTAACTTGGTGCTGAATATTTCTGTGCTTAATGTGGACCTGTGGTCCTGTGTACTCTGAGGACTTCTGTCAGTGTGGCACCTCTGCTGAGGCATTTTTCATTACATGACCCAGAGTGGATAATCTCTTCAGTGTTCCTACTGAGGAAAAGTGAGAGAAAGTTACCATTTACATTTGTACCACACCTTCTCCAACAGGAACCAAGCAAAATGACACATCTGCCTGTGTTTACAGATGTGAGTACAGTACAGAGTTGCAGTTCATGTAACAGAAAATGCTTAGCAGACAAATTCTAAACTTCAAGTCAAGCCACTATTTTTCAACTCATTGATGTGGAGGCTCTATGGAGAGCATCTCTGAGCAGCATTGATGACGATGAACGTGGTAAGGCCTCAGTGTTGTGCACCATCTGCAGCTGGAGAGGTTCCTCCACTAAGCCCTTAAGCTTCTTAAGACACACAGTTCCACTTAATTAGAGTAAATGAAAGACAGCATTTAAAATGTATGATTTTAGTGCAACAGCTTGGTTGGAATACTTCTGATTAATTTACGAAAGAGTTATAACCGCCATGTTTACTCCATCTGTTTGAAAGCCAACAGGCTTCTGTGGGTCTTGGCTCTAACATGTAGTTTAAAGATTAAGTGAAGAGTTAGATCACAGAGCCAAAGCTTTAACCTTCATTGGAGTTCATTGGTCCTCATTCATGAAATACTCTGATAGATGTATTTTAACCAGATTGGATGTGAATATCTTCTTCTTCATTGAAGAAAACCCTGAGCAGTGACTCTGTTGTTCCAGTAGCACTGGCAAAAAACTAACGTCTTTGAACGTGGTTGGGTTTGTCGAAGTGCATACGCAGCGCCATCACTGCTGAGGTGGGACGCAGTAAGACGGTCATTTGGAATTTCTTAAACGATCCTGAGGGTTATGGAACAAAAAAGTCAAGTGGAAGACCCAAAAAATGTCACCAGCACTGAGCTGGAGGATCCAGTTGGCTGCCCGTCGAGACACTGGACGATCCTCGACCCAAATTAAGACGTTGCTGGTGCCCACCGCAGCCCCATAACCATCAGACGGCATCTGAGACTGAAGGGGTTCAAAAACATAAAACGCTTCAAAGGCCTCGTCTCCATGAACGCCACAGAACTGACCGTTTGGACCAAACATGGGACGCTGAAAGGTGGAAGAACGTTTTATTGTGTGATGAGAACAAATGAAACCTTGATGGTCCTGATGGTTTCCAACATTACTGGCATGACAAGCAGATCCAACCTGAGATGTTTCCTGCGCCCCACAGTGGAGGGGGCGCCACAATGGTCTGGGATCTTTTTCCTTCAGTGGAACAACGGAGCTTCAGGAGGTGCAGGGGTGCTGGCTGTGTCCAGATGTTGCAGAGAGCGTCCCTCATGACTGAGGGCCCTCATCTGGGTTTTACAACAGAACAACACTGCAGTACACAATACACGCAGGACAAGGGACTTCTTCCAGGAGAATAACATCACTCTTCTGGACTTCCTGCGTGTTCCCCTGATCTAAACCCAACTGAGAGCCTTTGGGGATGGATGGAAGTTTACAAAAACGGACAACAGTTCCAGGCAGTAGATCCCCTTCATCTGTTCCCACTTGGAGAAATGTTCCCATCACCTCATGGAAACACATCGAGCATGCTGCAATACATTTTTGAAGTGATCAACAATAACGGTGGAGCTCCTCAAGACTGAGCCCATGTTTGGATCTTTAATCTCTGTTTTGGGGGGTTTACGGGGTTTTTTTTGGAGGTGTGGTCCTAAACTTATGATCAGCTGTAACAGCCTGTTTCAGTTTGTTGTTTTCAATAAACTGCATGCTCAAAAAAACGTTCTGTCTCACTCCATTTCTTCTTGTTGCATGTTGAAGCTTGACTTGGAACCTTGTTAAGATCCAAACATGCAAAATAGGATTTTTTGCCATTTTTCAAATGGTCTTAAACTTTTGATGGGGAGCATAAACCACCTGGAGCAGGGTTTGCAAACTCATTTTACATTGATCATATGTGGGTCACACAATGAAACTGCCCTTTCTGCCAGTGTTCAGAAGTTTAACAACACATTTAGTCTCTGAAAGATCTTGTATACAAAATGAAGTGCTATTTTTGTCATGGACCCGGCTCAGGAGGTCTCGGGGGGGGGGGGGGGTCCGTGAGCAGTAGGGATTATTATTATTATGATTATTATTATTTGGGGATGTGTTTTTTCTGCACTATGCTTCTGTGTTCCACTTTTATGTAGAGGCAGGGTGTGGGTGTGTACATGTGTGGCTGGAGGACAGCCACATGCAGGCCTGATGGGTGTGGCCCTGCAGGAGAACTGGCCACACCTGAAGTTCCTGCCACACACCTGTTGGTGATCAGGGCTCGTCGGGGGAGCTATTTAGGAGAGTGTTGGAGCTCCCACTGGTGTGGGATCATTAAGCTAAGACTCCAAGTCAGTGTGTAGTATTAGGAAGTGAGGATCATGTGTGCGCGCGGGTTCAGTGTTTAACGGCTGCTTCTGTTATTGTCCTGCAGGTGGAACGAGGGAGCAGAAGGGCAGCACGCACAGGGTGTGCAGAAACACAACTGCCGGGAGCTCGAGCACGGACGTCGGAGGGGAACACACACATGGGAGTCTAGGGAGCAAAGGGGATTTATTGTGCATCTGTTACCTCACTGTAAATAAACGCACTGTCTACACATAGAGCTCCGCGCCTGGGTCCTCCTTTTCCCCCCATACCCCCATGGTCTGCCAGCCAGACGTGACAATTTTAACAGAAAGAAATCTGTCAGCATGACTCTTTGGCTATAATTTTAAGAATTAAATGCGGAAAATTACAGAAATCTATGGCTTAATTACTTCTGTGTAGCATGAATGGCCATGCGGGAGGTCTTTATCAGTAGGAAAAGCTGTAAAACCTCCAAATTGCAGTTAAATTTTTTTCCTTCACATTTTCCAAAGCCATCCAGTCAGCGGGATTTAAGTCCTGCTGAACCGATTATGACCCCCGGGCCTTATGTTTGACACCCTGATCTTAGAGTGTCACACGCTGATTTGTGCCAATTTGTACTTTGAAAAGCAATTTATAGCAGACCCAACCAACAGACCTTTGTGTCTATCATGCACACTACAATCCCATGTCCTTGAGTTACGTGCAGAGATCACGAGCTTCTCTGTCTGTATTTATAGCAGGGCTTCTTAGTGTCTCTCCTTGTTATTTAGAGATCAAGGTGTACCTGCTGCTTTGAGCTGGACTAAGCTCTGGCTAATGTAGAGTAACCACACCCCTGAAACACTGCGAAACAGGAAGGGTTGCTCTTTGCACTGTCTACGGTTATCTTGCTACAAGACTTTCTGTTAATGAAATCTGTGTAAAGGAACAAAGGGGTGGAAGATCAAACAAAGACATTAACAAACACTAATTATGATCATGGACCAAGCAGAGGAGTTCAGGAGGCATCTTTGAAGATGTAGTGCTGGGAAAGAGAAGAGCTTGGACACATGTATGTAAATGCTGGAGTGTTAATGTATGTGAGCCACACCATGGGAGCTGTACTGAGCTGGTTTGCTATTCGCGTTTGTGCTCTGATGCTGCACAGCGGTGGTGCACTGAAGAAATGGAGAGTAAGTGCAACCTTTGACCTTTAACAGAATGTAGCATGTGTGAGTGTGGACTAGCCTGATGCTTCAAACAGAAATGTTTTTACAAAGTAACAATGATATGGAGACATTTCATGCTTGTGGTTCTTCAAAGAGCTGACAGTGCAGACATGTATGAACAATGTGACTGCAGACTGTTCAAAGGTAGGTCTACTGTGCAGAGAATCATAAACATTACTGTGACCTCTGTCTATCTGTAGCAGAGGCAAAGCAATATAAACAAGAAGAAGATGCATTTGATCCTGATATTTGTTAAACTGAGTGGCGGCAGACAAGATTCAAGATTATTTATTTGTCACCTGCATACGAGTACAACACACAGTGAAATATAGCCTGACATGCTCCTCGACTGTGCAAAGAAGGAGAGAAGCAGTACAACAGTCAGGTGCCTTCAGCTGCGCTAGCTATCCATAAAATGACTCTCTCCATTTTCAGATGCACTTTTTTAAACTAGCTTAGTCAGTCTGATTGATGAGTTTTCAAGATGACCTTGAGTGTTTTGAATGGTGCTTAAAACAAAAACACACTAATGTGCAAAGTTTTGCATAGCACAATGCTAGTACCTGAAATAAACAGATACACAAACAAACGAGCATATACGATATTGCACACAATTTAGCGGAATACAAAACACGATGGATGGTGGATGGATGAATGGATGGATGAAGATGGATGGATGGATGGATGAAGATGGATGGTGGATGGATGGATGGATGGTGAATGGATGGTGAATGATGGATGGATGGATGGATGGATGAAGATGGATGGATGGATGGATGGATGGATGATGAGGATGGATGGATGGATGATGGATGGATGGATGATGATGGATGGATGGATGGATGGATGAATTGATGGATGGATGGTGGATGGATGGATGGATGGATGGATGGATGGATGATGATGATGGATGGATGGATGGATGGATGGATGAATTGATGGATGGTGGATGGATGGATGGATGGATGGATGGATGGATGGTGGATGGATGGATGGATGGATGGATGGGTGGATGGATGGATGGATGGATGGATGGTGGATGGATGGATGGATGTATGGATGATGGATGGATGGATGTGGATGGATGGATGGATGGATGATGGATGGATGGATGGATGGATGGGTGGATGGATGGATGGATGGATGGATTGATGGATGGATGGATGGATGGATGGATGATGGATGGATGGATGGGTGGATGGATGGATGGATGGATGGATGGTGGAGTGGATGGATGGATGGATGGATGGTGGCTACTTTGATGAGTTAATGAATTCTTGTTTTTTGGTTTCAACTCCAGTTGGTTATTTGTACTACGCTTTCATTCCAGAGTGCAATGAGGGATTAAACTGCATAGTTTTCAATAACAAACTGGACCGGTAGTGTTTAAAATGATAGATATATGTCTGTGTGTGCTAAACTTGTTGGTTTGTTACTGAACCTCATCTTCTTTAATGTCTCCACAGCCACAGGCAGCCCCTGACGACTCACACATCCTCTCTGCAGGAATGGACTCAGAGGAGAGGGGCTTTGGTACGGTTTCCCTGAAGTGGTGTGAGCAGAGCACAGGAGATGGGCAAACATTCGAGTGTTTTGACTCCTGCTCATGGCACAGTGACATCCTGTCAGATTTTAGTGGAGATTCTGTGGACGCTTTGCTGCGACTGGAGGATGCCTACATTTTTCGACAAACAATGGGAGTCAGCGTCTGCAGTGGGCACACTAAGGCTCGACGCAGAGAATCAGTATCAGCAAAGGACAGCCACCGAGATGTCACAGAGACTTATGTCAAACCATCTACTTACAGCATGAAAAAAGGACCAGAACACTGTGTGGCACCAAATCTTCCTTTGAAACTCATCAAAAAAGACCTTTTTTCAGTTGAGATCCAACCCCATTTAAACACAGAGAAACTAAAAGAGCAGTGCAGTTTACAAACTGTTGTTACAGGCGGCACGGAGCCATGCAGTCTGCATATTCACAAGCAACACAAAACGGAGACATTTGATGAAAAGGTAAACACTTCAGACACTCAAGTAGTGAAGTTGCTTGAACAACCTGAGGACAACAGTGGGGACAGACTGAATAGAGACTAGCAAACACAGGACAGCACTGTGGAGACACAGCAGCAGCATGCACATGAAAACAAGACGCATTCACAGATTTCAGAAGAAAAGAGAAGGCATGTGGAGTAAAATTAGAAACATGTAACGCTGAGGATGTAGAAGTTCACCTGCTCAGCACTTATGTGTAAATAACAGTTCCTCTTATTCTAAACAGGGAAAACATCTACAATCAGTGTCAAATACAATGTGGAAAAATGCACAGTGAAGTCAGAACAGACTTACGTGAGTGATATAACATGCATGATAAAAACAAGAGTAATAATACCGATGCAGCAGCTCCTACCTTCAGAGACATCAGAAATATGCAAACATGTATTTCTACATCACCACACTCTCACAGCATCCAAACACCATAGAAGAACACAAAGACAGTTCATGCATCACAGAATACAAAGCTGATATATGCACCCAATCCATAATTAACTGTATTTGCACGTAAGGTGGATATTTGCTGTTCACACACTCTGTTTGAAGAGATCCCCAGCAAATAGAGAGCCACGCTTCGGTTTGTGCTACTGCACAGAGCCCCAGGCTTGGGTGCTGGGAGGACTTTGAGTGTGTAAGCACTGCAATAGAGGCAATGATCATTTTTTCCTCTATCCTTTTTCCATAGAGACCACAGCCTGCTTTCCTCCTGCCCTCTAAGGTGTCTGTAGCCCCATCAAGGTGGCTCTTCTATGTTGTGCTATACATTTATGGATGTTTGGTTTCTCCGATGTACAAGTCTAAGCACTCCTCACTGCACTGCAGAGCATACACTGTTGCTTAGTTTGCGTTTGGGAAGTTTGTCCTGGCCCGTTGTTGCCTGAGTGTGTGGCTGGGTCTGATGTGCTCTGTTTTTCACTGGAGGAAAAGTGCTTGTGTTACTCCCTTCTTCAAGTTCAAAGTTGCTCACCGAGTGGCAAGGACCCTTTGTGGTCACATGGTGAGTGGGCAACGTCATGGAGAGAGGCTGAAACTGCACCTCTGGTGAGCCTGGTTAAGGAGATATATGAGCTGGGGCCGGAGGTGCCAAACACTGCTGCCTGCCTCCGTTGTAATAACCATTTTACACAGGCCCAGAGAGCAGGTGTTGCTGCACTGCAACAGTCGTTTGTATGAGCACATTGAGTGTTGCAAACACTGACTGGGGTTAGAAGTGGAGCTGAAACCCAGCTCACAGTGTTGGATCCGCTGCCTGCGTATTGTAGGATCTACCTTACTGTCAGGGCTCGGCCGTCACAGGCGAGTGACTGATGTTGCATAGTTCTTTAACTAATGATCTAAGGCGCTTGGACAGAAAGCAACTGGACTTCTTTAAGTTTCTTGAAGATGTGCTTTCTTCCATTTGTGCAACACTTTCTTTCCCGAGGTGGCCAAAGTGCTTGCACAAAGGGGGTCATATGATTGTCTTTGTATTATTGTAGGGTCTTTAGCTTTCAACATAAAGGGCCTTGAGACAGCTGTTGTTATGATTTGTGCTATATAAATAAAATTGAATTGAATTTAACTCGGGAGCCCACAACGCATCCATGTTTCATCTGTTGTATTATAAATATGTGATGGGGAGGCAGAGGTCTGGTGTGCAAATCTGATCGGGTGAAGCTGCTTCTGTTTTGTAAAGAGATGTCTGCTGTAGTCATTTTCTGACAGTCTTTACTTGTACAACACCTAAAACCAAGGCAGTGGAAAGTGAGACTACAACAAAGACACTATTCAAATACTCATGCAGGTGGGAAAGGCTTCTGAGGTTGTGTACTGGCTGCAAAGCAGTGATAGAAAATGTCTTTGAAACACTTTAATAGTGAAAAGAATCATTTCATGACCCGGGATGACATATGCAAAGAAAAGAGAATTGGTCCAAGCATTAAACCCTGAGGGACTCCATAATTATCAGCCCCCTTATGAAAATGATGCATTTCTGAAGTGTTTCCTAAGCACTGTTAAACAGAGTCACGAGTTTTTCACATAACTTTTGCAAAAATCTTAGTTTTATTTTGGATGTTTACATTACACACGCACACACACATGCAATGAATTGACTGTTTTTTCATGCCAATATATCACAAACACATGTATACAAATGAAGACCATGATAGTGTGCATGCAAGAAGTAGCAGGAGCCCTAAAAAGTAGTCATCAAGATCCACTTATTTCCAAAGTGGATATTTTTTAAACAAAAAGAATAAATTTATTTCACAAAAATGCCCAAACTGACGGGCCCTCCTGATGATAGCACTCAGTTGTGTCCTTTGGTGGGATTCAAGCTGGGACCAGTCGATAAGCTTCACTGTGGTCTT
>NC_140447.1:5140039-5527539 GCF_963576455.1 Neolamprologus multifasciatus | reverse complement strand
AAGACATGTTTAATAGCCTAAACATGATGAAAAATATTGACAGTGTTATTAAACGTTTAGCCCAAAAGTCTGACGCACTTGTCTTTGCATGCACTCGTGTTCCTGTCAGCAGCGTGTGCTCACGTACTTTGTACTGTTGTTAAATGCTAAACATGAGCTGCTTATGCTGTGGCATGTAGCCGGGCTCTCCCTCTTCAAAATGGCATCGCGTTAGTTGTTGTGACTCCCAGTTGTTGTGACTATGGCTTTGTTTTTCCAGCTGTGTGCTTGTGCATGTGTGTATGTGTGTGTGGCCCAGCTGTTGCTCATGTTGAGCTGACCTAAATCTGTAAACACAGTGACATTATGGGACATGTCTTCATTATAAGAAACAGCCAGTGATGTTCTGGCTGTTTGTGAGCTCGCCCTATCTCATTGGCTAAGCTGGGTTGGGCCTGCTGAGAACTTGAATGATGGACCACCTGGGAAACACCACCAGGTGTTTTAAGCTTGGCTCTGGCTTGTGCAATGGAGCAGGTCATCTACTAATCAGAAGGTTGGTGGTTTGATCCCTGGCAGTCTGTATGGGTAAGATACTCAACCTGAGTTGCTCTCTGATGCGTCCACTGGAGTATGAATGTGGGTGACTGTTAGAAGAAAAAAGCATAGAAAGAAAGTGCTTGTGTGAATGAGGCAAGTGCTCAGGTAGAGCAGAAAGGAGATAAGAACGACTCCGGGGTAATTTAGTATTTATTGTTGCTTTTGGACTTGTTGGTTGTCAACAGAATTTTTTCTCTTAAAGTATCATGAAGAAATTCAAGAGCTACACAGAGAAGAAAAAATTTCAAAGACGTTAAAAAACTAGTGGGACGTGTTGGAATTGTACTCAAAGATTACAAGAAAGAGAAACTCTGCTTCTGCACAGGAGGCACCTTTAACCCTCACATAATAATAATAATAATAATACATTTTATTTGAAAGCACCTTTCAGAACACTCAAGGTCGCTGTACACAGTAGAATAAAAGCAAGAAGTTTACAGAATCATAAAAGCATGAGACATAAACAAATAAAATAGGAGAGGTTATGTGGGATAAGCTATTGAACGCTGTGTTCATTTGGTGTTAAACAATTTCAAAAACAACCATTAAGACTCACCATAAAAACTATAATAATTGATACATTATCACTACTTGTGTTAGATCTTTGTATCAACTTATGTTCTTGTGAACTTTACAGTTTCTGCAGGTCTCATTAAACTGAGCTTGGATTATTTTCACTCTAAGAAGGATCAGTTGATCAGTTGAAACAGTAAACTGATCATCAGAGACCACTGTGGCTGAAAGGTTGCATGAAGTCACAGTCGCAGTCACATAAAGTAACACCTGCGTTACTTTTACACCTACTGTGTAAAGAGTAAATTATCCCCAGACCATACTGCCTTCTGACACAGCTTGTGACTAAGAGCATAGGAGAGGAAGGAACTGTCCATTGAGACCTCCAGTCAGTCTCCAGAACCACAAACCTCTCTTGGTTCTTTCACCAACACTATCAGTGGGTTTCCCAGTATAAACCTACATGTTCCAAGCGTAACATGTCCTGGCATCACATGTTGCAAAACCTTTATGCCACATTTACACTGCTTGCTTGACTGTTTGAAAGGGCAGGGTCCCCTAAAGCAACCAGACCGAACCAACTGAACTCATCACAGCCATTTTTGTCTTGTTGACCACGACCTGGTCTTGTATCTGTCAAAGCAAATCACCCATAACAACATGAACATTTTCTGGAGTGACACGATGGCCTGAAAAATTTGTCCGAGTGGACTCTGCATCCCATAAACTGCTGGTAGAGTCATTTCTGGATCTGTACTCACCACTCGTGCATGCGTTGATGTCTTTCTTACTTACCTCCTCCCAATCATCAAATCAGCTGTTTCCCCTTCAACTTGGTCAAGTTTACCAGTATGGCTTTGACTGATGACTGAGTCCAGAACAGTTCAAAGCAGGATGTGATGTCATCAATCCTGATGACAGTGTCAGTTGAAAGCCTACCTTCATTCTCGGGTGGGGAAGAGTTCCCATTCTTTCACTTGAATGTGAGATCAACCTCTTCATCACTGGATTCCTCCTCATCAATCCTTTCTTGGTGGGGTCAGATTATATTCCGTGTCAACTTCAGCTTCTAAAACTTCCTCATCTAATCCATCCTCACTGTCATCAAATATGAGAGCCGCACTGACCTGCCATGATGTTGCCACAGCGAGTGTGAGCAAGGCCCCGTAAAAGCATCATACAGCAAAGCTATGAGAAAAGTTCAATGTTGACACAATGTTGCAATTATCTGTGAGAGCTGCCAACACAGGAGCTGTTCCTGTGGAGGAGAAACAAAGTGTTTGTATGTGTGAATATGAGTGTGCACATGCTTGTGTTTGCCTGTATGACCATCTGACAGATGGGGATGCACCTGAACTCTGTTATTTACACTAATTATTGTCTGTCCATGTCTTTCTTCTTATTGTACGTTGTATGAACATTAAACAGGAAAAGGTTTGCATAGACAGAAACAAGAAAGAAGGCAACTGGAAAAGACGAAAACACAAAGAACAAAGCCAAAACATGTATATGTTTGTATGTCATGTTTGTTGGCTACGAGGATAATAACCACAGTAATAACACCATCACCATCACTATTACTAACTAACATTTAATTCAATTCAATTTTCAATTCAGTTTTATTTATATAGCGCCAAACCACAACAACGGTCGCCTCAAGCTGCTTTATACTGTAAGGTCGACCCTACAATAATAGATACAGAGCAAAACCCAACAATCATATGACCCCCTATGAACAGCACTTTGGCGACAGTGGGAAGGAAAAACTCCCTTTTAACAGGAAGTTGAGGTGTGTCATCTGACACAGATGCTGAGAAATCAGCAAGAGGGAAAAAAAAGAAGAAAAAAGGGAGAAAGGATAAAAAAATGAATTAAAATAAGTTAACACTAATCAATACATTAAAAAGGAATTCCAGGTTGGGGCCGAGGTATTTATTTGTTTAACTAAAACATATTGTAGTATTCAAAACATGTGGACATGTGCATGGTTTCAGCCTACAGTGAAGCACAGTGATGCAGGGATTCTGGATAATCTCTCAGTCACAGCATGTAACTATAGGACTGGGTGACACACCCATGTGGTGTGAAAGTCGTTGCCTGAGCTCCCTGAAGTGCACTGTGAACGAGTGGCTACCCAAAGCCATTTGAAACATTTCCTTTGACGTGGGTCCTGTGGATTGTTTCATAAAGTGTAAATAGTAGGTGTGCATTTTTGGTCACAATGTTACTGCACATTTCTGTCCAGAGGTCAGCGCTGGAAGAGTACTCCAGGTCCCCATTTGTATGATGATATGTAACACATGGTAGATACATCAATATTGGAAAATTGTAGTGTGGAGGGGTGAGTGATTTTCATGGTCTCTTCAGTTAATCTGGAGGGAAGTAGTGGATTATTTGTTATGGTAATCCTGGATTTATTATAGATTGGACATCTTGTTTGCATTCCACCAGGCCGTCAGAGTTACACTAATTGTAATGTGGTTTGTTTTAGTGCAGAAATGTAGGAAAGAGAGACTAAAGCTGAAAAATGGTTGAGGTCAGTTTTTCATACAGCACCAAATCACAACAACGGTCGCCTCAAGGCGCGTTGTATTGTAAGAGCCAACAATAATACAAGGGGAGTTGGTTTTGTGCTATATTTACCTGGGTGAAGTGCACAGTGTTTTATCTGAGCGTCCAAAAGCCAGTCTGTGTAGGTTGAAGTGTCCAGTTAACTGTATCAAACTCCTCTTTTGCATCTAATGCTAGTATGATTATTATGGTATGGTGTTTAGAGGTAAGTTATGATTAATCTGTCATTTCAGGTTTTCATGAAACTGGTTTGATCTGGATGTATTCATGTTTGGGTAACGTTTTCTTTTTAGTAGCTAGAGCTTTAGTGATTATTTTAATGTCTGTGTTTATTAACCCTTTAAAGCCGGTCGGAGCGGCACGCTCTGTTTTGCTATTTTTGCTGTTTAACTATTTTTAAATCCCGGTAGCTCTGCAACCACGTGAGCTAGCGCAATAATTTATTTTGCATATGAAACCGGAGGAGTTGTACTTACATCTTATGCCATCAGCTTGTCCTCGGCCACAGTTTCCTTCCACATATAGCTTTGCAAACACTGCATAAAAAGCACTTGCAGCAACAAAAACATAATATTCCAGAAACACGCTTTGCCGATCCGATCAGCTGTTTGTAACACTTCCTAGGTTGGAATAGACGTCAGTGCGAACTATCGCATGTCCGCCATTACCTGCCCGAAACCGAAGTGACATCATTTTCGTGGAAATGTAGTTTTTACCATCAGGGCCTCATGAGCCTATACTGGTGTTTTTAAAAGTTACGTTTGACTTTCTGACTTTCTGTGTCGTTTCTGGGATGCTTAGGACTCATATTGCACTGCTGGAAATAGTTTATTTTGATGCACATGCTGCTTTTTTGCAAATTTGCATTATAATATTTATTTTTGTTTTCCTGCAGTGTATAAAAATTGGTGTATTTCAAAAATAAAACTATGAAAACACTCAAAATAAATTTCCTGTGGTGGGAAACTATTTTGTGCAACTTTTTTGTATCTACAGTTTTGAGGGATAAGCCTCTTAAATTCTCTAATTAGAAATATATGTTAAAAAAACAAAAACGATTTTCAATTTTTTGTAGTTTATTGCACTTTTTTGCAATTTATGTCATTACTATGCACTTAATGCAGATATATTATTAAAATTTGGGCTATGTTGTTGTATTGATGTATAGCAACTTGAAATGCTCCCAAAAATGGCTCCACAGCAAGTAAACATATAATATAAGCTCTGACGGACTTGGTTCTATGGTGGTAGAGAGCGATATGTTGGTTAGTTTTTAGTTGGAGAGTCATAATATCGCTTGGTATTATTTGTGTCATTACTTTGTGGGATCATGACAACATGATTTGGCAGAAGTGTTTATAAAATTGTGATCCATTGTGATTTCATATTTGGCATTCACTAAGTGCTTTGTGGAGTTCATCTATAGTAATAGGTTCATCTAACATGTCTGCTTGCTTTTTGGAAAGTCTGGGTCAATCTATGTTTTCATTGAAGGTTTTCTACTTTGGGTTGTGGTCAGAAGAGTATAGCTGGCTATAAAAGGTTTTAAATATATTAATAATATTGAAAGTCTTTTGAAAAATCTCATTCCCTAAGTATGATTGAGTGGATTGTTGTAAGGGAGTTGCTGAGGCAGAGAAAGCAACGCGTGAGAGGGATTGATGGAAAAATAAGTCTCTGGATGAAGGGTTGTTTTTCCTCCAGCTGTCATTGAGACCAGAATGATTCATATATTGATTTATGATATCTGTGGAACACCAAAGTCTTAAGCTACCAGGCGAGTGTGACCGGTCCAGTGTGGGACTGATAACTGTATTGAAGTGTCCAGATGGGTCATTATTTCGACTGGCATGAATGTTTTATTTTCCTAACCTTCCACCTGGATCAAAATGACTGAAGTACGTTACTCCCACAGAGTAGTGTTCTGGAGTGGAAATTGAGTCTTACTAATTTAGAAGATCATCATTTAGCCTGGAGAAATAGTTTTCTGCTTTATAATAAAAAAAAGCTCTCTGTGAAGCCAGACAATGTCCTAATATTCTCACTGATTGAAGAAAATAAGAACAACCCCAGGTTTCTCTTCAGCACTGTAGCCAGGCTGACAAACAGTCAGAGCTCTTTTGAGCCAACCATCCCTTTAACGTTAACTAGTAATGACTTCATGAACTCCTTCACAAATAAAATGTTTATCATTAGAGAAAAAATCACCAATAATCATCCCACAGATGTAATATTATCTACAGCTACTCTTAGTACCATTGATGTTAAGTTAGACTCTTTTTCTCCAATTGATCTTTCTGAGTTAACTTCAATAATTACTTCCTCCAAACCATCAACGTGTCTTTTAGACCCCATTCCTACAAAACTGCTCAAAGAAGTCCTGCCATTAATTAATTCTTCAATCTTAAATATGATCAACCTATCTCTAATAATCGGCTATGTACCACAGGTCTTCAAGGTGGCTGTAGTTAAACCTTTACTCAAAAAGCCATCTCTAGACCCAGCAGTCTTAGCTAATTATAGGCCAATCTCCAACCTTCCTTTCATATCAAAAATCCTTGAAAGAGTAGTTGTCAAACAGCTAACAGATCATCTGCAGAGGAATGGTTTATTTGAAGAGTTTCAGTCAGGTTTCAGAGCTCATCACAGCACAGAAACAGCTTTAGTGAAGGTTACAAATGATCTTCTTATGGCCTCTGACAGTGGACTCATCTCTGTGCTTGTCCTGCTAGACCTCAGTGCAGCGTTCGATACTGTCGACCATAATATCCTATTAGAGCGATTAGAACATGCTGTAGGTATTACAGGTACTGTGCTGCAGTGGTTTGTATCATATCTATCTAATAGACTCCAATTTGTGCATGCAAATGGAGAGTCCTCTTTACACACTGAGGTTAATTATGGAGCTCCACAGGGTTCAGTGCTAGGACCAATTCTGTTTACATTATACATGCTTCCCCTAGGCAGCATCATTAGAAGACATAGCATACATTTCACTGCTATGCAGATGACACCCAGCTCTATTTGTCCATGAAGCCAGATAAGAGTCCGTTTTGACCAGGATATGTCCTTCAGTGCACATGTTAAACAAACATATTAGACTTTCTGCTACTTAAGTAATATCTCTAAAATGAAAAATCCCACAGAGCCTTCAGTTGATTGCTGTCGCAAATTGCTGCAGGAAGACATTAGAAAGAGAGAGCATATTTCAGGAGAAATTGGCTCCTCCTCCTTGGCTCCCTGTTAAATCCAGAATAGAGTTGATTCTGGAAACCCTTCCAGTTTGGATTATGGAGACAGACATCCTCTCCACTTTTAAATTAGGCTTAAAACTTTTCTTTGTGATAAAGCATATAGTTGGATTAGGTGACTCTGGATCCTCCCTCAGCTATGCTTCATGTACAGGGTGGGCCATTTCTATGGATACACCGTAATAACATGGGAATGGTTGGTGATATTAAAGTCCTGTTTGTGGCACATTAGTATATGTGAGGGGGCAAACTCATCAAGATGGGTGGTGACCATGGTGGCCATTTAGAAGTCGGACATCTTGGATACAACTTTGGTTTTTTCAATAGGAAGAGGGTCATGTGACACATCAAACTTATTGGTAATTTCACAAGAAAAACAATGGTGTGCTTGGTTTCAACGTGACTTTATTCTTTCATGAGTTATTTACAAGCTCTTTGTTCACAGCCATTGACATGTCGAAGAGGTTAACACGAGAGGAGTGGATCGAAATTGTGTTGATATCTGGTGAACGCAGTAACCGGGTCATTGCAGCAGATTTCAATGCAACGAGACCACCCATCTCCCATGCTACAGTCAGCAAACTGCTTGCCAAGTTTCGTGAAACTGGTTCAGTGTTGGATTTGCCAAAATGTGGAGTCAAGAAAACTGTCACTAATGAAGAAACATCAGTGGCTGTCCTAGCTTCATTTAGCAAGAGCCCACAGCGTAGCACTCGCCGCATGTCACTGGAGAGTGGCATTAGTCAAACATCCCTTCGGTGGATATTAGCTACTCACAAATGGCGCCCTTACAAACTCCAGCTACTGCAGCATCTCAGCGAGGATGACCCAGATCGGCACAGAATTTGCAGAATGGGCAAAACAAAAATTGGAACAGGACCCCCAGTTCACGCAGAAGATTTTGTTCAGTGATGAGGCAAACCTTTATGTGAACGGTGAAGTTAACAAACAAAACCACCGCTATTGGTCTGACACTAACCCACATTGGATGGATCCCTCCAAGACTGCTGGAACAACAAAAGTGATGGTTTGGTGTGGTATATGGGGTACAACGATAGTGGGTCCATTCTTCATCAATGGAAACCTCAAGGCCACTGGGCCCCCAAGGTCTCCCGATATGACCCCCTTAGACTTTTATCTTTGGGGTCATCTGAAGGCAATTGTCTATGGTGTGAAGATACGAGATGTGCAGCACCTGAAACTACGGATACTGGATGCCTGTGCTGGCATTTCTCGTGGGTGTTGCTATCAGTGTGTGAAGAGTGGGAGAAGAGGGTTGCATTGACAACCCAACACAATGGGCAGCACATTGATCACATTTTATAAGTGGTCAGAAACTTGTAAATAACTCATGAAAGAATAGAGTTACGTTGAAACCAAGCACACCATTGTTTTTCTTGTGACATTACCAATAAGTTTGATGTGTCACATGACCCTCTTCCTATTGAAAAAACAAAGTTGTATCCAAGATGGCCGACTTCTAAATGGCCACCGTGGTCACCACCCATCTTGAGGAGTTTGCCCCCTCACATATACTAATGTGCCACAAACAGGACTTTAATATCACCAACCATTCCCATGTTATTATGGTGTATCCATATAAATGGCCCACCCTGTAGATTGGATGTTGATTATACCCTACTGTGAATTCCTATTGCCAGTATTTGGCCCTACCTCATATTGGCACATAGATGTCTCCAGATTTATGCTGGACGCATCTATCCATCTAAGTTTGGTGGGCTGCCATGACTACGTCCTTTCGATGAAAACTCAAAAGCTTCGAAATTTAATGTCACCAAGGTCTTTAAATTGTACTCACTGAAGATCACGTTGATCTAATTAAATCCTTAGGAGGTGTTTGTGCCTGAAATTAGTGAAAAATGCTGCTAAAATTACACATTAAATTCAAAATGACTGACTTCCTGTTGGATTTAGAATATGGTTGACATAGACAATGTATAATAATATAATAATACATTTTATTTATAGGCACCTTTCAGACCCTCAGGGTCACCTTACAATAACACGAGAACAATAACAGCAATAAAATATAATAAACATGGCAAAACAAAACTTAGACATAAGGTTAAAAAAAAGTAAAAGTAAAAAAGTATCTTTGAGTTACAGCAGTTTAGTCTTTAATGGCGAAATATCTAAAGTTGTCTCCAGGGATAACGTCCTTTGGCGAAACCTCACAGTTGAAGGTTTTGTATGTGAATAGAGGAATTTTGATATTTCTCCCTGGAAAGTAGCGGGAGAATATGAGAATATAATTGCTCCTCCTATTTTCTTCATACTTCATTCATACTCTTGCCGTGGTGTTTCAGATCAACTGGATGCTTTTCATGGATCAACTTTTAGGATAAACTGTCAGTAAGGAAATAAAAAGCAAAGCTTTTGTATTTAAGAAGTAAAGCGAAGACCAGTTATTCAACATCAGTCAACATGATTAACATGTGCAAATTAAAGCAGCAACATCTAGAGATTTATTGGCATTAAATGGTCAGCATAGTCAAAAATGACTCAGAGCTTCCGTGGACGCCAAAGTAATGCTATCCACAGACCAAAGGATGATTTAGCTCATAGTAAGTGTTTGTACTATAGTTGCTAGGACAGAGCTCTGTGCTCCCAGTTTTCTTTTCTTTGTGACTCCTTAAATCTCAAGTTAGCATGTGTACTGCAGCTTTGAGATTTTTTTCACTTGTGTCGAGGGTCGATTCAAAAAAGATGTTCATTTACCTGTTACTACCACACACCAAATCCGGTCGTTGGTACTTCCTGGCTTGTTTAGCCACTAGGTAACAAAAGCTCAACACTGCCCCCTAGCATCCTGGAGCACTTCTGTTGTCTTTTGTACGTAATTTGAAGTTTGTACGTGCTTTGTCTCTAGGCGCCACCGTAAATATACTTTTATTTATTCACTCCACATAAAATGTAATAAATAAATCATATAATACTAAAACCAACTATTCACATTTCAACTTTTAACTATTTAAATTTTCAGCTTTTTCCTTTTAAACAAATTTAAAGTGAAACAACACAAAACATTGCAAACCACAACACAATTAAATATAAATTGAAATATAAAAACAAAAAGAAGATGCATATTCTCTGTCATATGGACCTGCATGAATAAACTTTCTGAATCCTTTATCATCTGCAACTGAAAATAGTTGTGTATGATTACTATACCTTTCTAATGTGACGTTGTTGTCCCTGACTCTCTCTCTCTCTCCCTCCCGCTCTGTTCCTGTGCTACTGAGTGTAGCTACCGCCCCTCCCCCCTCTGCCCAGCGTAAAGCACAAGGCTCGCGTGTGAGTGAAGTCGTTCACGTCAAAGATCCGGCTCTAAGAGCCGCTTCGTTCGTGACCGGCACATCACTACCACAGACACAAAGCCCTGACCTAAACCTTACGTTTCTTCTATATCTGATGCCTAACCCTAAACCACTTTGACCTGTTTTCTTCTTGTACCTACCCTGTGCTTTGCTACCCCAATGAAAATAAAATCTCAGAAAATGCCAGAAAAGAGGTTGTGTGTAAACAAGTCTTTGTCCAATCTTTGCACTCATTCTCCTCTTTTGTGTTCCTGTGAGTTAAAATAATGCCAGGTGGTTACAGTGTGGCACACTGTAGCATCCAAGCACACACTGGCAACGGTTCTCATCCATGAGCAAGCGAGGGGAAGGGGAAAGGATGTCTGAAAGCATCCATCACAAAAATGGGAGGCATGGTGCTTTCTGGGAAATAGGTCACCATTAAAACAGCCATTTAGCCTGAGGTGTTTTTGTGCACTACTTATTCTGAAGTTATCTTAGAGAAGGATGAGGGGACAGTGGACACGAACAGATAAATGCATCAGTGTTCTTAGTTTTATTCATTTGTTACCTATTCTCTTATTATTACTCATTACAGTAGAATGTGACATAGATGATGTAAACAGCATATATTCAGTAGCTATTTTAACCGAGTCTTACTTTTCTCCATGAGATCTGGAGATTTTGTTGCTGATTAAATGAATCAGTGTCTCCAAAAGTATCTGCTATGGCTAATCACCATTGATGTAGTTATAGCTATAGTATAGCGATATAAACTTAAATTGTCTGTTATTTAATATGTTATTTTTCTGTTATGTTATTTTTCTGTTTTTTGGACTTATGCCAGACGGATGGACAAAGAATGATAAATATCTGTTTAATATTTTACTGGCAGCAGGCAAAGAAAACCATCACAAAAAAATCACTTTCTTCTGAGAGCCCAACTATGAACATGGACATCACGATGGACATTTACATGATCGAGAAAATGACAGCAGATGTGAACTATGATGAAAGAAATGGATGGACTACATAAAAACATGCAGGCCAGATTTTGATTTTGACTGTGTTAACTATTAGAAGACTAGAGGATATATTAGTTATATTAATGGAAACAAAAACTCACTACATGCCTTTTTTTGTATTTTTATTTTGTTTTTTTCTTCTTTCATTCCTTTTGTATGGATATTTTGTTTAAAAACAGGAAAAAGGAAAAATACATGTAGTAACAAATTGCTGAAGTTGATGATATTGTACAGTGATTCCTAAATGTCAATTAAAAAAAGTTACTTTGAACTGGTGTGTTGAGTTAGTAAAACTTTGTTAAACTCTATTTTCTAAGTACACAAAGACACTAGTTTTTGTGTACTGTAGTGTTTTTTATCACATGCCATATTCAGTTGCTCGCTTTTCATTTTACACTTTTAATCATGTAATAGTTCATGTCCAGGTTTTACAGGGTGTTCTGTGGCTCTGCTCATTAAAAAATAACTGATTTTAATTTGCCCATTTCCCTCTGTGGATAGCTCTGTATGTCTGCACAGCTGCTATTTTAGTTTTTAGTTCTGCCCAATTGTAAATAGATACGCTCTATGTGTTTTCCTCCATTGTTTCCAACTGTTCAACTTTAAATTAATCTTGGGAAAAGGAACTAAATCAGGTGATGAGCAAAGATTTTGTTGTTTTGGCCAAAAATCTCCTTTCTTTTTAATACACCGTGTGGTGGTAAATGCTATAGTTCAAGTGTTTTGCACTTGTGTTTCTGTGCAACTCTACACTGACATCTGCTCTGTGGTGGTTTTGGTGCACCACCCCAATAAACTTACAAAAGTGAGAAGGATGCTCCTGGTCATACTCCTGAACTAATGTGTCATCGTCCACTGACATCAGCTGATGACTGCTGTCTGTTTACTGTTCCCCTTGGTACAAAAGACAAATGTTTATATTCATGTGATCAAGCAGGACTTTTACAGAGTGATAAAAATACCCAAGCTTTAAAAAGATGTATTCAATGAATTCATTTTTACTTTTTCACTTTTATGAAGGTTAAAACGGTAAAATTCAAATTTGATTTGAGAGAAATGAGCCAATGAGTCAGTAAGCCTGACTTTCCAAGCATCTCTGGCAGGAGGGTCCCCTATCCCCCACAAGACATTCAATATCTGCTCTGGGTTCCTGGCTGGCTGAGGCCGATCCCTGCACCCGTTCCAGCTCCTCGGGTGGAGACAGCGGTTTCCCAGCATTTGCTGGTGCCCAAGGTCAGACCAGCTGTGACCCAGCCTCCTCAAACACCTGTACCTACTCCTCGCATGGGAGTGGCTGGTTTCCGGTCTGCTCTGCCACCTATGCCAGTCCCCGAGGTGAGGCCCACCAAGACACAGCTGACCTCCGCACCTATATCTACTCCTCGGGTGGGAGTGTCCTGCAGGTGCCTGCACCCATTCCTATTCTGGAGGGTCGGCCGAGCCCATCCAGCATCCTGCTGCATCGCCTGCAGCTTCACCACCTCCTGCTCCACCACCTGTGGCTTCCACGCCGTCGCCTGCTGCACTACCACATACTTGCCTACTGCTGCCATGGCGCCATCTGGTCCAGCTCCAGCGCCCGTGTCTGGTCCTGCCTCGTATGGTCATGTCCAGCGCGCCTGACACGCCAAGCCACCAGAGGATTTCTGTGCACGTTTACACCACCATCGACCGCCTGCCAAGCCGCCTGAGGGTTGTTGTTGTCCACGTCCAGTGCGGCCTGCTCGTCCACATCCACGTCCAGCGCGGCCTGCTCGTCCACATCCTGCTGGTCCACATCCTGCTGGTCCATGTCCAGCACACCGTCGCTGGCCACTTCCAGGCTGTCAGCTGAGGAACCTATCTGTCATGGGTGGCCACCAGAACAGTGTAATCGCCGACTCTTTCCACGCGGCCAAGCTCCAGACCTCTTTAGTTATGGACTCTTGTGCTGCTGACCTCCGGGTCGGTCCCCTGAACTGTCTTCATTTGTGTCAGCTGTTTCCCATGTGTTTCTGCCTCCCCTGATCACCTCCTGTGTGGTTGTTTTCATACGTTCCTTGTCAGGTCATCTGTTGTTTCTTGCCATGTTTCCAGGTTTCATGTCCAGGTTTGTTTAGGTTCATGTCAGGGTTCATGTTGTTTTTTAGTTCTCCCAGTTTAGGTTGTTGTTCCACGTTCTTTTGTGTCTGCATTTGGGTCTACTATTCTCAATTCATACAGTCCGACTACAGTCCGATACCGACTGTACACAGTCATACAGTCGGTACATATCAGCTGCCTCTGAAGTCCTACAGGCTACCCAGGCCTGATAGGACTCCTGGTGGCTCCCTTCACCTCTGGTGTCCATTTGGTTTGGGGGCTACCACCACGACAGGCACCAACCACCTTGCAGCCGCAGCTCAGTGCAGAGTCTTTGACAAGGCGCTGCTGAACATGTTCCTAGTCTGAATGCTGTTGAAGCTCTGCTGGAGGTGTGCATTGAACTGTCAGGCATTCTCAGTGTAGCCTCACTGTACGTTTAGGTGCACCAGGTCTGTACAGTATCCTCCCCCGCCACCTGATCCAACTCATCACCAGGTGGTGATCAGCTGACAGCTCTCTTCAATCGTATGTCCAGAGCATATGGTCGCAGATCTGATGATACAATTACAAAATCACCCTGTGTCCTGATGGACACCCTCATGTTCGAACATGGTGTTCGTTATGGACAAACTGTGGTTTGCCCAGAAGTCCAGTAACAGAACATCGCTCGGGTTCAGATCTGGGAAGCTGTTCCTCCGAGTCACGCCCCTCCAAGTCTCACGGTCGTTGCTCAGGTGAGCGTTGAAGTCTCCCAGTAGGACGACAGAGTCCCCAGGTGGAGCACCCTCAAGCACCCCACCCAGGGACTCCAAGAAGGTCGGGTACTCTGAACAGTCACCTTTTACCTCCAGGATAAGTGGGTGAAGATAGAGACTTCACCAAACTAGAAGAGGATGTTCTAGCAAAATGCTAAACTAGCCAAATCTCCACAACAGCTACCGATGGTGGACCATAGTAGATCACAACTGTAGCCTCTCTGCAGTGTAGAAACACTTCCTTCCAGCCTTACCTGAACGGTAAGGCTGGAAGGAAGTAGGAATCGACCACCTTCTCTACCTCCTGAGCCACACCCACCCAATGAAGGGCTCATAGGCTCTGTAATGAATCAGTAAACTGTGTCTGGGTCCCATCAATATGATTCTACACTGCAGCAAATTGCAGTTTTTTGTTTAATAAAAATGTCACAGGTCCATCAGTAATGTGTCTTATTTATTCCTTCATATTTTTAATATCAGCACTATTGTTTGATCTACATGTTGCATGACACCACCTGGTCTAGTTGTTGGACAACTAACACTCGAGTGGCTTTCAGTGGTCTTCTGCTGTGTGGATTTCACCTTTGGTTGCAACCTGCACAGTAATACAGACAGATTCCACCTCATAGATGCACCACCATCAGCTATCGTCACTCACCTCGCCATGTCAACTCAGAAAATTACCTGATTGGATAGTGTGAGGAGAGAAAAATAAGCCTAGTATTCCCTTCATCAGACCTAATTATTTTTGCATGATATTGAGATTTAGAGCATCCTTATACTGGGACACGTGTTCTTATGAACAACAAGACCAGTCTTTGTCACGGCGGGGTGCGCCGATAAGTTTAGTTTACAGGACCCAGAAGCAGACACTGACAGGCGGAGTTGCTGGCTGTGTGTGTGCGTGTGTGTGCGTGTGTGTGTGTGTGTGCGTGTGTGTGTGTGTGTGTGTGCGTGCGTGTGTGTGCGTGTGTGTGTGTGTGTGTGTGTGTGTGTGTGTGTGTGTGTGTGACAGAGAGAGAATCACAGTCAGTTTAACATCAGTGTGTTTGCGTCCTTGCACACTTTCTACTGTTCATGTGTGGCTGAAAGCACAAAGCCAGCACACAGCTCAGCCTGGCACTTCCTTGTACATACTGCACCTCCCCCTCCATCCTTTCTCCCTTTTATCCTGCCACTGCTTTGCTTCAGTTGGTCAAAGCATGGAAGTCTTTGTCAGAGTTTTGTTCACAGAGTTCAGATTCCCTTCATTTATGTGAAACAGCGAGGGACTGTGTAGACTTTGTTTTTGTTTGTTCTGTAAAGTTTATTACATTGTTATTTATTTATTTATTCACAGGGAACTTAATGTAGCTTGGTGTCCCCTTATTTAACTGTTATTCTCAAGGCTCTTCAGACCTAAGATTAAGGCTACAGTTGGGGTTCACATCCCCAGTAGTGAATTTCTACCTGTAAAGCACATAAAGAAAAATATCATAACAGAGTAAATGTAAGGTTGAAATGTATGTAAGGTACTTGTTTTTGATCTGCTAAAATATACACTAACCCCAAGTCTATGTGTAGACCCTGTTTTGTTCTTGTACAGCAAGTAAATAAGTATTCAACATGTCACCCGTTTTCTTGTAAATATGCTTGTATTTATTGTATTGCCTTGGGATATTGTGTCATACTGGACAAGACCTAAAACAAATTGATATTCCTGTGCACTCCAGTAAAATGGCCTGATAAAGTCCATGCTGATGCGCTCCAACGAGGCCTCTGTAAAAGGTAGTGGTCACAAAGACACTTTTGGAATTGCCACCTGGTTCACCAGTTTCACTTTGTCCATGTGGCCCCCTGCTGGTCAGGTGCAGTGTCTGCAGCTACAGCAGAGTAGAAAGTGTTAGTAGAGACAGTGGCCATTGGTCTGCCGTCCCTGGCCAGTGACCTGGAGCCTCCTACTTGTTTTTTTTTTCTTACCTGTTGACTGAACATGTTCCAATTGTAGTTATATAATGCATAGAGACTGCATTAGACCCTTTGATTATAACATATATAACGTTATACTAGGTTATCATTATGATCAGAAAAAGAAAAAAAGTGATGTGAAAAAGTGCTTTTCCCCTTCCTGATTTCCTATTTGTTGTGTTTGTCACACTTAAATGTTTCAGACCATCAAAATAAATTTAAATATTAGGCAAAAATAACACAAGTAAACACAAAATGCAATTTGTAAATGAGGGGTTTACTATTAAGGGACAAAAATCCAAACACATGGCCCTGCGTATAAAACAGTGGCCACACTTAGCAGCAACAACTGCACTCAAGAGTTTGTGATAACTGGCAATGAGTCTTTTACAGTGCTGGGGAGGAATTTTGTCTTTGCAAAATCATTGTAATTCAGCCCCATTGGAGCATTTTTGAGCATGAACTGCTTTTTTCAACTGTTCGCATCTCAATCAAAGTCAGGACTCCAAAGTCTTCATTTTCTTTTTCTTAAGCCATTCAGTTTTTAATGTTTAAGTTACTTGAAGACATTTCACCTCTCATCCGAGAAGCTTCTTCAGTTCTAAGGTCAAATGGTGGAGAGTCCCAGATTTAAACCTAGTGGGAGTTTCCCCCCACAGAGGGACAAAAGGACCCCCTGATGATCCTCTAATCGCCTGAGCCAAGGTGTGAAACTGGGTGTGGGTCCCAATCAGCCAGAGTTTCAGGTGAGCTCATTGTGAAACCTGGCCCCACCTTATCATGCGAATTCCTGAGGTCAGATGGCCCAGGATGTGAGTGGGCGTTAAGGCGTCTGGGGAGGGATCTCAAAACTGGATTATAGATGGCAGAGAGTTGGTGTCGTAAACCACCGCCTCTGTTCAAAGATGGTCGCTCACAGTGGACATAGATGCTTCTTTCACTCCTCTTCCACTTTTTGGGATTTCCTTACCCAGATGACTGAGCATGCATCAAGACTGAGACAGAATGTTTCTAATCTTAGAGATATTGTGCAAATGCAAGGTAGCGGTTATACTTTTTTGATTAATATGCACATTGACCCCCATACACCCACACCCCGAAAAAGCTGAAACATCTGAAATTAAATGTAAATATATGAATGATACTGCCTAAGGTAAGCACATATAATGTAAACAGGATTGTAAACAGCACAGAACCCTGTGGCACTCCATTATTGATTATTGGTAATGGTAGTGTGTGAGGCAGTCTCTTAGACAGTAATAAACGAAACCCCTAAAATCAGTAGCCTTAAAGTTAGGGCATGCACTAATATCTATAATTAAATTCTATGGTCAGCAGTATTGAACACTGCACTGAGATCTAGCCAGGGACGAGTCCACTGTGAGAGATCAGAAGAAGATTATTATTAAGATATTTTTACTCATATTTTTAAGACTATATGTGTTCTGTGATGAGCTCTGAAACCTGACTGAACTCTTCAAATTAACAATTTCTCTGAAGATGATCAGTTATCTGTTTCCAAATACTCTTCTTCCCCTTATCATGGTGGAGTTTCTCTGGGTATCCAAAGCGAGGGATACAGTCATGGAATATTTTATCAAATGCGGTTTTCCCATATTTATTCCTTGTTGGATACACCTGGGCAAAGCGTGTGAAGTGGTCTACAAGAACAAGAATGCACTCATACCCGTGACTTTGCTCTAGGTGTAGGTAGTCAATACAAAGCAACTTGAAAGGACTACTGGTACTGATAAGTCCGTAGGAGCTCGTTGGGGAAGATTGGGATGTTTCTGTTTGATACAGACACATCGTTTGTTTGCACAGTCCTTCTCTCATGTTTTTTTTTTTTACATTGTTTTGGGACTCTGGCTCTTGTCTGGTCACTGGTAGTCCCTCCCCAATGACCTGCTGTTGTTTCCCGGTCCTTGGACAGGAAAACCACAGCCTGGTGTCCCTCCTGACCACACTGGAAACAGGGGTTACTAGCAATCCTTTGGGTTATACATGGCCTGCATTTTCCTAGGTTTTCTCTGTCTTGTTGCTTAGCTTGGCTAAGCTCCTGAAATAGCTCTGCACTGCTCTTGTCTCTCAGGTGTGCTCTAAAGAACCATTTGAGCTCAGCTAACGTTGATCCAGGTTTGGCCATTAACATATCCTTGAATGTACCCGGTTTAATTATCTTTAAGACAGTATGGATTATCTCTAATTCTGTAAAATTCTCAGCTTCATCACGCTGTCTACACAGAGAGCTATAACTAACATCCGAATCTCAGTTACTTGACTGGTTACCATGCTGGGTCTATCTGCCTTTGCACTAACTACTGAGGGTGGTACAATAGAGTGTGTTTCTGCAACAAGCTCACAATCCTCATCTACAGTCAGGTCAGTGATGAAGTTGTTGACTACTAGCAGGCGAGACATGCCTTAGTCCTCCTGACTTGCCAGCCAGTTCAAAAAGTCCACAATGAAGTCATAGAGTTCCACCTCTGTTGCATTTTCTCCTGTTGGGTCATCTTCCACCTCATCCTCAATGGTGTCTGCAAGCTTGTACAATACCTCTGTTTTAGCAGTATTAATAAGCTCATGAAGCTTTCTCTGTATTCTTCATCGTAACTCTTGTAAAGCAGCCATTCTGGTATCCCAGATGGAGCAGGCGTAATGTCCAGGACATTAATCTTAGTTTATTGCTTGGTGATTAGCTACCGTCAGGAGGAGGCTCTAATCCCGGACGAGCCCCCACGATTGTTGTTGGCTGACCTGACAGGTGTCCAGGAGGGGTGCGATCCTAGATCCTGCTGCTCTGTATTAAAAGGGACAGCTATTTTTAAATTTACATGGTTAAAGTCTCTGCTAAGGAACCTTCTCTGCTGTAAGCTCATGGTGCTATGCAAATGACCAAGAGCAGAGTTAGCATGACAATCGAACTGTATTTGCACAGTAGTTATTAGGACCACAGTAACCTCCCTAAGAAAGTAAACAGGCCCACATTTAACAGTCTAAGTCCCAGGACTAGTAGTGTTGTAGTCACTGAGTTAGTACACCAGTTTGTATTGCCAGACGCACAGGCAGCCCCGCCTACTCTCACCAGAGTCACTAGTTTGACATTATACTGTGTAGCCTTCGAACCTATTTGCAGAGGTAGAGTAACGCTTAAGTCAATTCAATTCAATTCAATTTTATTTATATAGCGCCAAATCACAACAAATGTCGCCTCAAGGCGCTTCATAGATACAGAGAAAAACCCAACAATCATATGACCCCCTATGAGCAGCACTTTGGCGACAGTGGGAAGGAAAAACTCCCTTTTAACAGGAAGAAACCTCCGGCAGAACCAGGCTCAGGGAGGGGCGGGGCCATCTGCTGTGATTGGTTGGGGTGAGAGAAGGAAGACAGGATAAAGACATGCTGTGGAAGAGAGACAGAGGTTAATAACAGATATGATTCAATGCAGAGAGGTCTGTTAACACATAGTGAGTGAGAAAGGTGACTGGAAAGGAAAAACTCAATGCATCATGGGAATCCCCCGGCAGCCTACGTCTATTGCAGCATAACTAAGGGAGGATTCAGGGTCACCTGGTCCAGCCCTAACTATATGCTTTAGCAAAAAGGAAAGTTTTAAGCCTAATCTTAAAAGTAGAGATAGTGTCTGTCTCCCGAATCCAAACTGGAAGCTGGTTCTAATAAAAACAGTCATTTTACCATTTGCCAGAATAGAAGAGCCAAGTCTCTGTACTGAGGATACAGGTGTTCCTGACAGTTCTACACATGCTGCCCGTAGTCTCAGATCATCCACTGAAGGGATGAGGCGTTGGTGAGAAAAGTAGTTTTGATACAGGCCACAGTTCCACTGTTACTGGCTGTTACTGACCCTATTCCCAACTTTTTGTATAGGGTGTGATGGAGGTAGATGATATGTTGTGATAAAGAAAATATTGTGGTCATTTTATCAGCCAGCACCAGTTTCAGATCTAATGATTACAGTTATTTTAGGTTTGAGATTTTGTAATAGTAATGATGGATTATTTTCTACTTCCCTTAAAAGGCTGCCATGCCTCCCTATGGCCTCGTTTCAGGCAGCAAGGCCACAGAGAGGGCTGACTGTACAGCTACAATGTAGGTCACATGATTATTGAAGGTAGCTGAGGGGGATGTTGTTACAAACGTGCATATGTCCATGCACAGATGTGGAGGTTACCGAGGACACCAAAGCCTGCAATGTCCACCAGTGTCTGTACAATTAATCAGTGAATTGCTTATTACATTATTATTACAGTATTACTTATTAATTATTTATTATTGCAGCTGTAATTATCTGTAAATATCAGCATCGTGACTATTTAACAGGTTAAAAACATATACTTAGAAACCAGCTAAAACAGCAAACAATTAAAGAGAAAGTAAAAGATGTAAAAACAAGACGGAGCCCCGTTCACTCGACGGCACGCACATGGACATGCTGCCGGGCGCTGAAAGCAGTCATCTCACAGATTCTGTCACAAATATATGGCACTTTGTTCCAAACAAGTCAAGTGATTAATAAGGTCAGTAAACACTGCTGTAGGAGAGAACCACGAAACGTTGGCACTGTGCATTACTGGTGATCCATGTATGAGTTCCAAATAAATTACCAATCAAAGTGATCCCTGCTTACTCAAGAAGTCTGCTGCTTAGCATATCATGTTTAATACTCTGGTTCAAAAGGTTTGTATTGTGAAAGAGCAGTGTTGGGTAAGTTACTTTAAAATAGTAACTTAGTTACATTACTAGTTACTTCTATCAAAAGTAACTAGTTACTTCAAGTTACTCGTTACTTTCAAAGTAACTAGTTACTAGGGACGAGGCTAACCAGAACGCCGTTTACTCGAGTGTGACATTATCTCCAGGTCCGTGTTCCGATTTCCGAGGTCAGTCGAACGCAACACACGAAGTAACGAATAGCGAGTCTATCTAAATCCCAGTAATTATTAACGTGTTCCTGATTTTGGCATAATAACTAGTTACCGTGCTCGTTACCACAATAATAATGTAGTTACTGTAACGCGTTAGTCCCAACACTATGAAAGAGACACTCCAACAACGGGTGAGCCAGTAAGGGTCCAACCTGCAGCTTTAGTTAGTTACAGAGTTATGACAGGTAGGTGAGAACAAACAGTCAATAGTGTTCAACCTGGTGTTAATGAGCGACGATACAAACAGATACATGTTTTATATATTTTCTTTATTGTTTCTTGTTATTGTTCAGTCAAAGCATCACCATCATCATCATCATCATCATATGACCCCTCATTGTGAATGTAGGGAATAAACCACGCAGGAACCATCTGAACCCTGACAAACAACAAATAAAAAACACTTTAATAACACAATTTGTTAAATATGTTGCATGTGTTAACAGTAGTTTTACTACAGTTTACTTTAACACATGTAAACTGTATTCCAGGAATCACTGACAGAAAGTTGTAATAAAAATAATCATCTTTGTGTTTTCCCAAACCTTAGCTTTTCTCATTCTCGTGCTTGTTGTTCAGCTGCCATACTTCATCTGCATAGTGTCACACAAGCAGAGTGTGTTACTAAAACTGGACATTGCAAACTTTATGACAGCATCATTTCTAACAGAGTGTAACTTCAGAATGTGCAGAAGTCATTTCCACTTCATGGAATAATCTGACAGAACATGTGTGTTAGATTAGAACAGTTTCTCTGACTGCCCCAAATAAACCAAAGAGCCGCGTTCAGGAAAACTCTGAAATCCAAACATCAGTCTTTTTTTATCCTGGTGTAACTCTGAGAGCATGTGATGGTTTCAACAGAAGCAACAAAAACTAACAACCAAATAGGAAAACCTCAAACTTATGGAATTCAATCCTGTACCAAAATTCCAAGGACAACACTCCAGCTCCCACAAGACTCAGCCCACACAGCTGATTACACACCCATCAAGTTAACGCTGCTCTAATACACTTTAAATATATCGTAGATTGTTGGATTGAATGATGAACTGTTGACTGGAAATAGTTTTGGTGCAGGATGCACTGGGAAACGTCTGAAGGTTTTAGGATTTATTTTACATTTTCAAAACATAACTTTTAGTTTTTATATTTCAATGGATGATGAGGAACAAAAGAAATTAACGTGTTTATAGTGGAAACTAGATAAAAAAGGAGGGGAGGGGGTCTGTTAGCTAACAGTCAGCTGGCTGACCTGTGGCTGACCTGTGGCTGACCTGTGGCTGACCTCTGGTTTTCTGTATATACCCATTTATTGCACACAAGCCATCTGTTCCTCATTTCGATCTATATTTGGAGTAATCTGTCTTCTTATTCAGTAAAAGTAACTGAAATGTTATTTATTGAGCACCTTTCAATAAATATTACAAACTTTTTAAAAACCAAACTGCTTAAACATAAAGTTTTTAGCTTTTACCTGAGGCCACAGTTTTTAAGCTGTGTGGAGAGAGCGATGGTTTCCACAGCAACAATGAGCTCATTAAGTATCACAAATAAATCAATATTACATAATATTACCACTATACATTTTTAATACATAGTGGTAATATGCTCGACTTTGTATGTTGAAATGCTGAGAGCTGGAAGCACAGTTTGGATCCAAACAGTTTAAAGTGTAAGAAAGTCTTGATGCTATAGCAGCTTTAAAACGGTGATAAAGTGGGTGAGGAGGGAACAACGGGGTAGGTCAGGGGTCAGTGCACAGGTAGGTGATAAAGGTCAACTGGAAAGGCTCCAGTACAAGTAGCAGATCACTGTGACATGCACACCTCGAGCTAAAAGGTTTATTTACAGAGGAAAAGTCAGGTCAGGAAAGCCAGCTGACTGGAGCATCTATGGAGAGGTGGTGGCTGAGCCAGCGCAGACCAGCAGGGGGGCTAGATCCAGCTAAGACTGGTTCAGGAGGTGAGATGACACATTGGTGAAGAAGATGGTGGTCTGTGGACCGCCTGAAGAGCCGGTCGGTGAGCTGAAACAGACAGATGACCTCCAATGAACACTTTTACTACTAAATAGTACAGATAGTACGAGAGATCGTTTCAATCCAGGTCTGCTGCAGTGAAAGAAGTACTCTGATCTCTTTCTTCTTCTCATTCAATGATAATCTTTGGGGTAAAGAGGCGATCAGACAATCACTTCCTTGGAATCTTTAAATCAATGACCAGAAAATATTTAATGGCCAAAATGAAAATAAAATAGGAATTCCCAAAATACGGCCACACTATTTTTGGTACAGCAGTTCAGTACTCTGCCTTTTTATATGCATCACTGTAAGGCTAGCTAGTCACGCTAGCTCAGCTAAACTCACCAAGAAACAGTTCCAGCAGTTATTCCTGACACACACTTTCCCAAATCTCCTCTCTCTCTATATATATTATATATATATAAAGGTACATGAAAATGCTTTCTTAATCACTTATTTACACTTTATAAATGATCTGCTTTATAAATGATCTGCTTTTTAATCCAGAATAAACAATTATTTTCCAGATTTTCTCTTCCTCTCCTTGTCCAGCACTACTATGTCTGGTTTGTTAGCCATCCCACAGGATCTTAGCTCGGTCATTCATACCCCAGGACGTATCTGAGCTTATGACTTCCAGGCCATGCTCTGCACAAATGTTCCTGTATATTATGGTAGCAACCTGGTTATAGCATTCTATGCACTGCCTGCTAGCATCTTGCATCTACTGTTATGTACAGTAGAGGCATCATTATCCTTATATGGATAAGTGGCAGAGGATGGATGGATGGTGAGTGTATGACTTTAAAAAAGCCCTTCCCTTCCAGTTTGCTTTGCAGATGGATATTTTATCCCTCCTTTCTCTCCCTCCATGCTTCTGTTACTCAGACTGCAGGAGCTCTGTGCACATAAACAAAGGCCAGCTAATACCTGGAGCTCTCTATCTCTCTACTGCATCACCAGTCAGGGTGTCCTACACTGCCCCCATCAGAGCAACACCTGCAACGTCTCTTCTTGACGCTGGCAGTGATAGTGGTGTTGCATTATATAGCGTTACATAATGTGTATGATGCTGCTGTGATCCTAATAGAGAAGCAGCTTGGTGTGATAATAAGATAATAGATACCTGTCAGTGTCAGTGAGGAGCAAAGGTAGCAAAGAAAATCATTTTAATAACTAAATTCTGTAATGACTTTCTCCCCACTTTGAATGAGGAGTGTGTGGTGTGTGTGTGTGTGTGTGTTTGTTTGGACGGGTGGGGGTGGGGTAGAGGGGGGGAGAGCATCTTTCTTTATGGACATCTCTCTGTCTCCACAGTGACTTGTCACCAAGGAGACAGAGCTGTTGGCAAGGCAACCAAGGGTGACGCCTATGATGAGGTGTGACAGCACAAGTATTTTTAGCCCGTCAGCTAGGTGTTCACAAATGTGCGTTCAGACGCTTCAAAGGATGGATGGGAGGCAGGATGATGAGAAAGACAGCAGCTGGTTTAACTAAGAGCTGAATGCTGTGTGTGGTCAGTGGTTCTCATGTAGTGCTGATGTCACAGACCAGAATGACCACCAATCGTAGCAGGCCGTGGTTAAACATGACTAACTGGACCGATGAAGTATTATACTTACAGTAGTGAGGCCACAGCGCGTGAGTATCAGCAGGTATATGTTCACTCATTTCATTTCACTTTCTTTAATAATACTTTGAAGATTTAGATGAACAGATTAAAAAAGTCACGTGATGTTAACACTTGATATTTATTTAAACCCCAGATATAATTAAGAAATCAGGAAGGGGGCTAAATACCTTCCCGCAGCACTGCAGATATAGATCAGACGTGTGGTACTGATGTGGTACTTTATTTACTTTATTTACTTTATCTAGTTTAACCCTTTTTCAATTATTCAAAATATCACAGAAATTACAAAAGCAATCAAATCTGTGCATGAATGTTTAAAATCCCAAATTCTTTAGTTTCCAGTGATAGAGATGAAAAAGAGACTTTTGCTGTTATTAAACTGCTGTTCTTGGACATGAAACACTTTACAGGCTGATGTACATCAGAGTCCTGACACAGATGTAACTGTGTGTGGATTTAAGAAATCAAGATTTTTGGAACATTTTAGTGCCGTGCAGAACATTCAGTCATGTAAAGCAGTAAGTAGATTTACATTAGTTTAACAGAAGCAGTAACTCAGTGGAACATCAGGACAGTAAAAGGAAAAATCGGGGATCATGTTTGCTGCCCCAGGATGCAACAGTGATGTTTTATGTTAAGGAATCAAGTTCTGAAAAAGGAACTCTGAGAAAGAGACAGCAGACTTTTTGGAGACCTGATTTTAACTGACTGGGTTCCTTCATATTAGAAGTGAGGAATAAAGGTGAAGCCCAAATGTAAGTGAAGAAGAGTGTGAGGTTGTCAGGGTTTGCATTTCAGTAAGTAATGCAGGTATGTTTGTGCTGTGATGTAGAAACCTGTTACGTTGTGATGTAGTAACCTGTTACGTTGTGATGCAGTAATCTGTTACGTTGTGATGTAGTAACCTGTTACGTTGTGAAGTGTTTGGGAAAAGAAAGAGTGATTAGCGGATGAAATATCCCTGATTGCATCTTGTGAACAACAACAGCTGATTGTGCAGCCGGCGTGTTGGACTTACTGAGTATTCTGTGCGTGCATGGCTCTACACGAGTTGACAGACAGCTAAACATATGCAGGAGGCAATGAAAGCGCTGAATGACGACTCAGACATGGAAGTAAAGGATTGTTTACTGTTGTGTCTTCACTGGTGGACATTCTTCCAGAATCTGTGAAAGGACACAGCTCGTCCTTTCACAGGTGGATGTTGAAGGATTAAACAGAGTAATGGTACACCTCATTGTGAGTTCCTAATACTAAAATGGCTTCCTGTATTACCCTGCTCATGTGACCCTAAACATCCAACAGGAAGGATTGCGAGTAAAGCCACAGCACATTCACCTGACCGCAGTTTCCATGCGAACCACTAGGAGGTGCTAAAATACTCAACTCTCATTAACATTACACTGGGCTGCTTAACCTGTGACATGTCTGCCTGTCATCTGTGCATTATTAATCCCAGGCATCTGTACAGTTTTATATTTTAGTGTTTAGAAAACTGGCATAAAAATACAAAGATATACTTGGTTATAAATCTAATGTAATCAAATTACAAACACATGTGAAGATATCTGTTTCTTTTTCTGTCTTTTCCTGACTCAGCTGCAGTCGCTCCTGATGGCACATTGAAAAGTCAGCGTTTGGGGATGACCTGAGCAGTGAAGAGGACCTCCTCTATGATGAGTTTCGAGGATCTGGGCATCGTTATGGACACCCAGGAGGAGGCGGAGGAGAGCAACTTGCCATCAATGAGGTAAACAACATGGAACTGTAATCTCTAGCACCATCTTGTGACCACCGAGGTCAGAAGAATTATATATCTACTCTCAATTGATCCGTGTGAAAGATAGATGTCCTTGACCAAATGTAGTGTGGGGTTGATACCAAACTAAAAACAAAAAGAGTTCATCCTCGGCAGAGCACTACAGTTTGACATAAACCTGACCCTGGAGTAGTGAGAGTCAAAATGATAACCAAGTTAGCCTTTTCTGTTGATACAACATACCTCCTTTGGTTGGAAGCAGGGCTTAAACAATGGAAAAACACAAACTTTGTCCTAAAACCTCTCATGTTTAGCTGTTTTTTTGTAAAAAGATAACAATGTTAGCCTACAAAGACTTTTGCAGCTGATCAAACCCTCACACGTGCAATAAGACTGCTATATGTGCAATTCCTGTACAATTCTTCTTCTGACGGAGTTGTACTTTTGTATTTTCTTACTCAGTTGTATATAGCATTTGTATTTCTATTTTATTCTATTGTATATAGTATTTTATTTTATTTTAATGCATTCCAGTGTTTTCTAATTTCTGCTACATAACTTTGCACTTTTGCTGTAACGAAACAAATTTCCCACCTGTGGGACTAATAAAGGTCATTATCTTATCGTATCTTATCGTATCTTATCTTATCTTATCTCATCTTATCTTATCTTATCTTATCTCATCTTATCTCATCTTATCTCATCTTATTTCATCTTATCTTATCTCATCTATTTCATCTTATCTTATCTTATCTCATCTTATCTTATCTCATCTTATCATCTTATCTCATATCTTATCTCATCTTATCTCATCTTATTTCATCTTATCTTATCTCATCTTATCTTATCTCATCTTATCTCATATCTCATCTTATCTTATCTTATCTCATCTTATCATCATCATCTATCTTATCTTATCTCATCTTATCTCATCTCATCTTATCTTATCTTATCTCATCTTATCTCATCTTATTTCATCTTATCTTATCTCATCTTATCTTATCTCATCTTATCTCATCTTATCTCATCTTATCTCATCTTATCTTATCTTATCTTATCTCATCTCATCTTATCTCATCTTATCTTATCTTATCTCATCTTATCTCATCTCATCTTATCTTATCTTATCTTATCTTATCTTATCTCATCTTTTTTATCTATCTTATCTTATCTCATCTTATCTCATCTTATCTTATCTATCTCATCTCATCTCATCTCATCTCATTATCTCATCTTATCTTATCTTATCTTATCTTATCTTATCTTATCTTTTCTGCAGCTATAGGGCATATATGGTATCACTCTATCAAACAAGAAGACAGCCGCATGTAGCTATGATGATGTTTGCTAGTTCACCTTACATGCATTAATGTAATAACGTGGTTAGCCTACTCAACGTAAATTACACACGAACAACATTAAGCTACTCACGCAGAGAATAACGGCTGCTGCTGCATCATCATCCTCATCATTTCTGCTACACTGGCAGGGCTAGGGGCCAGGACTCTCCTCTTTGGGTTTTTGGGGGATGTTGCTAACTCCGGCTCCGATAACAGGCACCACACCCGCAGTAGATGTGCTCGGTGTGAGGTCTTGCAGCAAAAACGCTATGCGTCGCCAGGTGTTTCATCGGATTTGAGGTGTTACCTCCTTTGACAGTATCACAGTATCAGCTTAAAGCACTTGTTGCAGCTGCTGAGTTTGCATCTTTTGCTGTGAAGTACAGCCAGACTTTGACCGCTTCGCCTTGGGCATTTTTAATCTGTAGCTCTGCTCTAAAAGAACGTACGTACCTGGACCCGCCTACTATCCTCGGAAACGTAAAATGATTGGCTAGAAAGTGTATGACATCTCAGGAAAATAAAGCACCGAAATGTGCGCTGCTTTTCGGTCTGGTTACTACCGTTTTTGTGGATATCGGTACCCATCCCTATTCCAGAGTGATAGATGTCAATGACTTTTCTCCACATTGTGGCATGATATGTTGATGTTGCAACCAAATCCACGTTGTCAGACAGGTACTATTGAAGTGGTGTCTTGATTTAACAGATATGACAGTAATTAGCCGTGGTTGTGGGTAGTAAAACTGAACTCAGTTATCCAAAAACTGTTGTTAATCACAGTTAATACATGATTTATTAAGGGGGCAATTACAGTTTCAGCAGAGTGCCAGATTACAATAGTGTTTTTCTCTTGAGAAATGAAATCATTGTTCAAAAACTGCATTTTGTATTTACTTGCATTGTCGTTTTCTAATATTAAAGTTTGTTTTTTGCATGTTTATCACACTTACGTGTTTCAGATCATTAAACTAAGAATCCAAGAAGTGGGCAAACACTTTTTCACATATATTAAATTTCAAGTTGGTCTCAATGTGCAGCATCGACTTGGCATCTCATACGTTTTTTTTTAAAAATTGCTCAGCATAAATGATCCCAAACCACTGCTGACACCCATGGCCATTAAATACACGGCTTTGAGCAGTCTGTTGTTCATTTTTCAGTGTTGAAAGCCTAAACAGTGCTTAGACACGCCCTCTACCACAGAAGGACTGATGTTGATTTGGACATGACATAGAATTCAGTTTCACATGTGTGCTGTGTAGTTAGCTAGCGAACGGGCTAACCATCCATACTCTTTATTATTGCTGCAGGAACCAACTGTCATGACACTGCCTTGTTCTCTTCCATTACATTATTGCCTAAAATAATGGAGAATGAATACCACGATGCTGCTGATGCTGACCCCAGTTCTCTCATGACTGTTTTTTTCTCCTCTCCGGACCTAGATGAAAGCACTGGGTTAGGCATTTGAGAGCAAGAAAAAAACATCCCATCATTAAGAGTTATGTGGAGAATCCATCCTCCATCCTTCGCATCTGTAAACTGTTTTTAGAAGCAATCAAGACAGTCTGGGAATATTTCATTTTTTGTTACGTTGACTTACTGACAATGAAAACACATGAAAAAATATCCGTAGTAGTAATGGATGTGTACGGTTGACCGATAGTTCAGTGATGCTAATGATACTAAACGTGACAGGTGAGCCCTGAGACTGGGAACCTCCCCTGGAAGGCGGAGCTGGGTTTTTCCCTTTAATAAGCACAGGTGAGTGAACCTGGAGCTGTGTGAGTGCCTGTTCCAAGCTGTGCTATTTTTAACTGTTTATGACAGCGTGATGTGGGTCCCATAGCCTTCAGTTGCAGCGGTAGGTCACCCAAGATTGGTCTGCTTGCATTTTGGTGATTTGGCGGAAGGTTAAAGTTATATGTGCCGTTGTAGGAGGAAAACATGGTTTTATTCCTGCGGAGAAACATGTAGCGGACTCTGCCACCACCTGCCGATACTTATGAGGGTGTGACTCGAACTTGTGAACAGGTAACTGAACAATGCATATGAAGCCAGGCGGGATATTCCTGCTGCGGTCGACTGTTCAGGGTGATGTCCTGTTTTCATTTACAGAGTGCAGAGCTGCTGCTTTGCCTGGGTGGATTTCTGGCTGCAGGGTCGAGGTCCTGATGCACCAGTGTTTATTTTAATGTGTTTAGACTGGTGAAGATTATTGTGACAGCTGCATGTTCTGTTTGTTTGTTTTATTTCACTGTATCAGCACCAATGCAGGGATGATTGTAGTTTAGAGTGGATTACTTGTTTATATCGTTGCAGACAGTGAAGGCGCTGCGTGGAAGCTGTTTTTTTCTCTGGCTGCTTTTGCATGCACTGTGGTGAGCTTGAGTGGAGACGGCACTGAAGGTTTTTATATTGTTTTGCCCAGTTGGTGTTCAGTGTGAGCTGCCATCTCTTTGTGTCAAACGTTGATTGGTTTTAACAGGTTATCGCTTATCCTGTCTCCCACGTACAATCATACAACTTTATAGTTTTAAACGTATTTAATAAAGTAAAGCTTTTAATTGTTTTTAGGTGCTACCGTTACATGTTTAATCTTATTTTGTATGAACCTCTTGTGAACTGACTGTATGCCTACAGCTCCATCCTATTGAAATGGCTACCTCCCACGGGTCACATAAATATAACAGGTCGCAGCTCTCATGCCTGGTAGATGGGATTAGTAGAGGAGAGTGTGAAAAACTGAAACTAGGAAGAGATGTGTGGAGATGTGGATTATTGAGTGGAAGCTCTGGTCCCACCTTGTGAAAGCAATATAGTAAAAGATTTGGTTGTCAGTAGGGTGCCGCTGGTGCCCAGCACTACAAACACTGAATCATTGTGAAAGAAATGTTGTTGTTATCTTAATGATCTTCTGATCACACTTAACAACAACAGTTATAAAGGACACTACAGGTCCTTTATAACTGTTGTTGCTTTGCTGTTATGTTGAATCCTGCAGTAATAGATACGATGTACATGTGCACACACACGCATCAGCTCTCCTTAGATCAGTCTTCACTATCCCCCCTCCTCCGTCCCTCTCTGCCAAATACCCTGCCCCCCTCTTTGCTGCCCTCCAATGGGTTGCAATGTGCTTGCCTCAACTACTGTGGTATCTAGGATATGCTGACACACTCCGCATTCTGATTGGCTGCCAGCTTATGCAAGGGTGGGCACAATATAAAAGGGAAGGGAAGGAAGGGGAGAATAAAGGAAACAAGGTTGATCCTAGTAGTTAGATGGTTGAGGTAGCACGGCTCCAGGCAGAGCACCATTTTAGAAGGAGCTCTTCATGGAGAGAAAAGATGAGCACAGATACAACAAGCCAGCTCCAAATGGCCATTTGGTTTAAGAGGTAGAAAAAAGAGTTTATGTGGGCTATAGACAAGAACGCTCTGGAAAACAAGCGGACAGACGGAAAAAAGGACGAGCCATGATCACGTATCGGAGCGGTGCAGCAACCCACGCTGGCTTTCATCCTGATATCCTGACTAAAAGAGAGAAGAGCCGAAAGGAGAAACAGAAGTGGTGGATACAAAGAAGACAGAGCGAGGAGGAGGGGAGGCGCTTTTTCCTCAAAGAAAAGAGAGGGGGGGTCCATGCTCAGCACGTAATACACAGATATCTTCCCAAAGCGTTACGCAGACGCTGACACAGGTAGGCACCCAGCCTCCACAGGCAGGCCGGGTCAACGCTGGCAAATTAGCAAAGTGGCAGGAAAAACAGAGGAGGACGCCGCCGGAGCTGAGCGGAGGAAGAGAGCAGCCCGAGAGGATACTGACATCGATAGTCGAGAAGGAGGACGAGGTGACGCGGTGTGGTGTGGAGGCTTGGTGTTGAGGGAGAGAAGACGGGGGAGGGGAGGCGGTGCTGAGGAGGAAGAGGAAGAAGCTAGGGAACTGATGGCTCGTGGCGGTGGTTCAGGGAGGTGGAGCAGGCAGAGGATGGGATTCTTTAACACCATGCTGCGCTGCAACCTCCCCCCAGAGACCCAGAAGGTGGTGGTGTTCCTCATCATGATGTTGCTGATAATCATCAATGTAGTTCTCATGTTCCTACTGGCCTTCCAGTAGAGCGCACACAGACCAACACTCTCTGTCATAGACACAAACTAAGACTCCTGGATGGAGGAGGAGACCAGGTGAAGTACGAACAGGAGAACAGAGGAGCGCTGTGCTGTTTGGACTGATGGGCTTCCAGCATGGCAGCAGCAGAACACAGGTACAATCAGCAGGAGGGCAAAGGGTCGGAGGATGTGTGTTTAATAGACATAAAAGCCTGAAAAACACCATGGTTACACTAATGATCTGTAGTGCAGACAGTTTCTGTGACTCCAGTCTCCACGGCAATCCAACAGTGGATTTGAGATTGTGTTGCTGGGAGGAAACTTGTGTTATTCTTTTTTTTTAAATTATTATTTATTTATTTATTGCAAAAAAGTTGTTAACGTTGTTAATATTGTGTTAACAATAGGGCAACATTTATGTTGTTATTGTGCTGAATTGATGACTTGAAGGCGATGCAGGAGGGCCTCGTGCCATCAGGGAGCATCTCTGTGTAAGACTGAGCAGAAGTGTCACACTGGAATTTAACATCTTCTTAAGTATTTATTTATCAATGGCTGCTTTATGATTGATAGGTTGCCACAGTAACACAATGTCTCAAATTCCAGTTCAGACCTTTCCTTCACTGGTTTCATGAGCCAAGACATTAAAATGCACCCCAGACCCCAAACATACATTGATCTTCTCAATGATCTTCTCAGAAATCACGTTGATGAGGAGACACAGTTAATTCCCTTCATTCATGACTATGAGAATGTTACTCAAAGCCTGGAGGAGACTCCTGAATCAAAGTAAAATGTGGTCTTATAAAGCAAAATCAATCTAATGGTTTCCACCATCATAAATGAAAATAAGTGGATGGACATTAGATCACCGAGGTAATACAAAGTGAAATAAGAAGGTTTAAGTGGCTCTTTTCTTATTTTCAGTGAGTACTTTGAGTGAGTTCTGTTTAAATGATTCACAGTTAACATTCTCAGATAATTTAATAGTTGTAGCTTATGTCTTAATTGTTTTCTTTTAATTTGAAGTTTTTATTTTTTTCTTATACTTTTTGGAACAGAAATTGTTGAACAGAGTCAGGTTCAAAAGAAGAGTATTTATATTACCAAGTGGAAAGATATCAGCTAAACAGTTTAAATCAGGGATGTGAACAGACCCAGCTCGGCACCCTTGAAAAACCCAGAACTGGCCCGGCCCTGTGAGGCCAAAGCAGGACAGCCATAGCTCTCCAGTAAACCAGCACACCTGCAGTCTTTAATGCCTCTCTGCAGCTTCTCTCCTTCTTTTATCCAAAACCCTACAATGTCTCACCCCTCCCTGAGCCTGGTTCTGCTGGAGGTTTCTTCCTGTTTAAAGGGAGTTCTTTCTTCCCACTGTCGCCAAAGTGCTGCTCATAGAGGGTCATATGGGGTTTTCTTTGTATTATTGTAGGGTCTTTACCTTACAGTTTAAAGCATCCTGAGGACACTGTTGTTGTGATTTGGCGCTGCATAAATAAAATTGAAGGGAACCCCATCGTCATAGAGACTGTGTCTACTCCCAGACCACCCAAACCAGCAACAACGATTTAAACATAAAACAAAGAAAGAGCAGCACAGCATCCACTAATGCAAAATCTAATAAAACAGTGAAATGTGGCTTAGTGCCTATTAGTACATAAATCATTTATTGATCAACACATTGATTTACTCTGCACAGCAGGATGATTATGTTAGTTTAATCTGACTATGTGTCAATCCTTGAAGCACAGGCTGAGGAGCGAGTGTGGCAGCAATCTTCCACTCCAGCTTATTAATCAACCAAAGACCCACACAGAGTTTTAAAACATTTGAAAGCTTGGTGCTTAGCCTTTCCTGACTGGAAAACTGAAAAATGGTTTTATTTGTTGTTATTTATCGTCAGCCTGTCCTTACTCAGAGTTTAGTGCTCGACTCATTAATTACTCAGCTCAAATAAAATAATTATTGTGGGTGAGTTGAACATCCATACTGAAAATGACAGACTCAGCACACCATGAGCCAGTTGACTCTAATAATAGAGTAAATTATTAGAGTCAACTGGCTCAAAATGTAAAACAACACACCCACCACTTTAACCAACTCTAGATCTTTTTCTGACAAATAAAAAAAGAAACTAAACATTGAAATGTAATCACTCTTTTGTCTGATCATTTCTGATCGTTTAAATGTACAGCAATGATTTACCTCATCACACTTCTGAAAGTGCTGTAACGAAGTTTAAGGATATCATTCCTCAACCTTATCTTCTCCATGTCCCAACACGGGAGAGCAGCTACCTTAACTCTACTCCCACACAAGCCGATTATCCTGTTAGTAGTTTTACATCTTCACTGCGTACAGCTCTCGATCCTGTGGCTACTCTAAAAAAGAAAGCCACCAATCAGAACTACTGGACTCTCTGGTATATAACTCTTAAATGTAAAGATAATGTCATGGCCAGGGTATTTTTCTGTTTGTTTTTATTTGTGTGGTGGAGCTTCTGATCATTAACCCCTTGTTGAGTGGGCGGTATTTAAGATTTGGGGTAAAGTGATAAGGCGTCTAAAGGACAAACTTGCCAATGAGGAAAGACTAGGTCTTTAGATGAGCTAGCTGATTTGGCTGTTTGAATCGACCATTGCACATTTCTCTCCCACTGACTTTTCCCAGTTGCATTAGAGGAATGGTAGCATTGGTTGGAGGGGACAGAACAGCCTCCCTCATTTGGACAGATCACCAAAAATGTATCATCTCTTCAAAAAACAGAAATATTGCCCCAGGGCCTGAAATGTTAAACCTGACAGGTTGCACCCGAGCAATGAACATCAGCACCACAACAATTCTGCCTCCATCTTGTGTCGTAGTGGGAATGTTGATTTGACAAATGATGGACCAGGTAAAGTGAGTTTAGCTTATAATTCTGGCAGGGGTCTGACCAATCGCACCTTTGTTCCATCAACTGTTAGCTACTTAGTTGAGTATGTGCACAACATGTTCACCTCCTCTGCCATGGGCTATCACCGTTTGCGGCATCTTTAGGCTATCGGCCGCCTTTTCTTCTTCTTCTTCTTCTTCTCGCAGTCCCATCAATTCATCACCACATGCACCACTGCAGTCGCATTTTGGCGTCAAACTGCACTGTGGAGGTCTGCCGAACAAAACCTCTGCTTGGCTGATCAGCATAGGACCCCGGCTCTGTCCTATGCAGTCGCTCAAAATGTCTGGTTGTCGTTAAAGGAAAGGATTTATCGGCCTGTTTGAAATTGTGCACATTATCAACCTGTCTGCAATCCGCTTAAAGCTTCCAGCAGCTATGAAAATACATCCCTCGTTCAATGTCTTCCAGATTAAGACTATTTCTTCCAGCGTACTGTGACTCCTACCAAGTCTCCTCACCCAGTTGGTGGACAATTGTCCAATTCTTATCCATTCACAAGATTGTGGACGTCTGGCAGCGGGGTGGGGGTCTTCAGTTTCTGGTGGACTGAGAGGGCTATGGCCTGGAGGAAAGATGCTGGATTCCCCAGTCTTTCATTATGGATCCTTCCCTTTTATAGGCCTTCATAGGGCTCATCCAGGCAAGCCAGGTAGCCGCCTGGTGGCAACCGTTGGGGTGGGGGGTACTATCATGGCCAGGGTATTTTTAGGTTGTTTTTAGTTATGTGTTGGAGCTGTTGTTTCCTTCTAAGGAGTGGAGTTGTGGAGTTAGATTCGTCCCCTCATACCTAATCAGCATCCCCTCATTGAGCGGGTGGTATTTATTCATTCCCAGATTGTCTTCACCCACTCAGTGATAACGTGGTTTTCCTGTTAGTGAGTTTAGTCTATGCTTCATTCAGTAGTATTCTGTCACCTTCCAGCTTTCCAGATGTCGGCTGATTTCTTGTCCTCCTGTCCACAATCTCTAGCTCATCTTCAGATTCTTTTTCAGAGACAGTAATTGTGACCTGCAGCTGCAACCGCCTACCCACTCTCCATCATAACTTTCGTGTTCCCTGAAATTTTAACATTGGATAGTCCCTAGATCTAGAAACCAGGGCAAAAACACACAGCCTAAACACAAGTTTCCTCCACCCTCTCTACTTTTAGACTTAAAACTTTCCATTTTTATAAAGCGTATAGTTAGGGCTCTATCAGATGACTCCTCCTTTAGTTATGCTACAATAAGTCTAGGTCCGTGATGCACTGAGCGGTTCTTCTTCACTCAATTATTGTGGGTGATTTTAACAACCATGTGGATGTATCTATGAAGGATCTCAGTAGTCTAAGGAGCTTGGAAAGAAAAGCGTCTGAAGTTTCTTGAAGACGTTTCACCTCTCATCAGAGAAGCTTCTTCGGTTTTAAGAGCAGCTGGTGGAGAGTCCCAGATTTTAAGCCCTATGGGAGCGTCCCCCAAGTGGGGATGATAAAAATGACAGCCTCAACACAGCATTTAACCTGCTATTAGTTATTAATCTCTCTCAAAATGTAAAAGAACCCACCCACCACTTTAATCACACTCTGGAGAGTCCTCTTCACACACTGAGGTTAATTATGGAGTTCCACAGGGTTCAGTGCTAGGACCAATTCTGTTTACATTATACATGCTTCCCCTAGGCAGCATCATTAGAAGACATACAAGCATACATTTACACTGCTATGCAGATGACACCCAGCTCTATCTGTCCATGAAGCCAGATAACACACACCAATGAGTTAAACTGCAGGAATGTCTTAAAGACATAAAGACCTGGATGGCCGCTAACTTTCTGCTTCTTAATTCAGATCAAACTGAGGTTATTGTACTCGGCGCTGAAAAGCTTAGAAATATGGTATCTAAGCAGATTCTTACTCTGGATGGCATTACCTTGGCCTCCAGTAACACTGTGAGGAACCTTGGAGTCATTTTTGACCAGGATATGTCCTTCAACGCACATATTAAACAAATATGTAACACTGCGTTCTTCCATTTGCGCAACATCTCTAAAGTTAGAAATATCCTGTCTCAGAGTGACGCTGAAAAACTAGTTCATGCATTTATTACTTCCAGGCTGGACGACTGAAGTCCTAAAAACTCCCTGAAAAGCCTTCAGCTAATCCAAAATGCTGCAGCAAGAGTACTGACAGGGACTAGAAAGAGAGAGCAGATTTCTCCTGTTTTGGCTTCCTGTTAAATCCAGAATTCAAAATCCTGCTCCTCACATACAAGGTCTTAAATAATCAGGCCCCATCTTATCTTAATGACCTTGTAGTACCATATCACCCTATTAGAGCACTAAAACTACAGAAATATATTACTAAATCAATTTAATTACTTTCATCTAGGATGAATTGCTATTGGTAAGGTCTTTATCTGTAAGTTAAGCTGTAATGCTTGTGAAAATTCGATTAAAAGCTCCAGTGTCATCCAATGTGCCCGATTTGGGTATTTGCTCAGGCCAATTCTGTGCCCTGGGCCTTATGTTTGACACCCCTGGTTTGATGTTTTTCCAGTGGCAATGGAGCTTTGTAACTGCTCCATACAGGCACATTACTGTCAGAGCAGAAGTGTGGGTACGATTTTGTGTGTCTGTGTGTGTCTGTGTCTATGCACACACACATACATCTGTCTTAGCAGATGTGTTAGGTCACAAGCAGAATCGGTTTATTACAATTGTGATGTTTAATGGGCCAGTGTTGAAACGACTTAAAAATCCCATTGACTGGCTATGTCTGTGAAGGTTCTCAGTCATCCAGGTCATCGTAGTCAAAGGAGCTTGCAAAGAAAAGCGTCTGGACTTCTTTTTACTTAACTTAAAGAAGTCCAGACGCTTTTCTTTGCAAGCTCCTTTGACATTGACTGGCTATTGTCAGTCAGCTTCTGTCATCATTTTCCATCAGCACAACCCTCATTAAGAGATGTATTTTTATCTATTGTAATTTTTATATTTTATTAACATTCAGATGAGGTCCTGCTGTGTCATTAAAATCTAAATCAAGTGAGCAGAGAGGAGGGATGCTCAGCTGATACATCAGGATGCATGTTGTGTCTGCAGAAATGTGAGGCTGAGCAAAGTTATACATGGTCTTTGTGAGCCTGAAGCCATGATGGCGCAATGACCTGGTGGAGCATACAAGGCACCGTGATGATCACCTCAGAGTTTTCCTCAGTAACACTGCTCCCATCCGGGAGGTGTGGCTGTAGCTCAGGAGGTTAGCAGGTCAGCTGCTGATCGGAAGGTTGATGGTTTGATCCCTGGCTCCCCCAAAGCGCTTTATAAGAACTAATCCATTTACCGTCTTCCTCTTTTTCTTCTTCTTCCATAATGTATGTCCTTCTAAGTTTACTTTGATTTTAGCTTCTCATTTTTATTCTGTGGACGCTGTCACAACACAAAATGATAGCACACACAGCCGTTAATGGCTCCTGGGTTGTTCCTGAACATGCTACCAAGTTGTTCTCGTCTCAGGTTAACAGTTCTGGTCTTCTTTGAGATCTTGGTAAAGCAGTGACGTATCCGTTTAACTTGTGCTTACATACACTTTGAGCTGTTGATCCTGTGATGGTATTTGGTGCTATATAAATAAAATTGAGCTGAAATTGAATCCTGGAATCTGCAGCTCTTTAGAAATGGCCCTTGACTTTAATCCTTTTGAAAATGTGTAGACTGTGCTTAAAGCCAGGGCCATAGCAGGAAACCAATGAATTTAAGTGAACTCTGGCACTTATGCTAAGAAGAGTGCACAAATATACAGCCAGACTTAGCCATCAACAACATTCAGGCATATCTAAAGCGTCTGGTTGAGGTGCACCCTACTAAGAGATATTTTTACCAGATATCAGTATGGCTGTATGTAGACTTTTGACCCTGTGTGAATTAGAAAAAAAATAAAAATATATTAAAACTTGTTTTTTAGTCATTACATGAAATTCTGCTGTGCTGTGGTGGAAGCGTGCGGACTCAAATGCATGGAGGTGTCCGTAAAGATGAGTGTTAATTACACCAGTGCCTAAAGTAGATCCGATTCCAGAAACAGGAAACTGGAAAAGTACATGGAAAAATACAAACCCTGGGAAAACCAAGAATAAGAGATTTAAAGAAAAAAAGAAAAACTACAATCCTAAAAGCTTAAACTCACTGAGTAAACAGACCCAGGATATAGTAAAGATGTGTACACTCATGTCACCCTAAGAAAAGAAATCAATGCCCAAAATGAGCACAACATTCATGCCCATGAAGCGTGTATGCAAGCTTTAGACCACACCTGTACCTGGCTACAGGGCTGAAAGAGTTCTTACATTAATCCTGTAACCACGACTCTACTGCAGTCCAACTAGAAGTTGATCGTATGTGACCACAGTCCCTCCTGTTGTTGTTTCTCTGCAGCTCATCAGTGATGGCAGTGTGGTGTATGCAGAGGGGCTCTGGGACCATGTTACCATGGATGACCAGGAGCTAGGTTTCAAGGCTGGTGATGTCATTGAAGTAGTGGATGCAACTAACAAGGAGTGGTGGTGGGGTCGCATCATGGACAGTGAGGGCTGGTTCCCTGCCAGCTTTGTACGGGTGAGAAACTGTACTCTGGTGCATGTTCAATCCTCCAGGTAAGGATATACAGGATATATATCAAAAGACATCAAACTGCTGTTAAACTGTGGCATCTGTGAAGAAAAAGATGACAGACAGGGTTATTATTTGAGCCACTTAGAGTCCATTGCATACTTTTAACACTGGCTGCATTCTCCAGTTGCGTGTGAACCAGGACGAACCCATGGACGAGTATCTGGCCCACCTAGAGGAGGCTCAGGCTGGACAAGAGGACCGGGCAAGTCTGGGCCTGTTGCTGGGACCTGGTTTACCCTGCAAAGAGCAGATGAGAACAAATGTCATCAATGAGATTATGAGCACAGAGAGAGACTACATCAAGCACCTGAAAGACATCTGTGAGGTTTGCATTGAAATTGATTGGTGATTACTTGGGACATATCTGCTCGAGCTTCATCTACAAATCTATTTCTAGATGAGGAACCTTTTTCTGCTTAACTCTCTTGTATGTCTCCAATACACCTGCCAACCCTCTAAATGTCTAAATCCTCCCGTAGTTTCATTGACCATCTCATTTTGACATTTTTCTCATCCCATTATCTGCTTGAGCAGCTCAAACGTTATTGTGAATAACTGTATTACAGTCTGCACACTCCCCACAGTATTTAACCTGCAGCCTGATTCAAGTCTAGGCTGTATGATAATGTATACACAGGTCACATCCTTCCATTCATCTTCTTTACCGCTTGTACAAGCTGCAGCACCTGAGGCTGAGCTGTTAATGCATAAGAGGCCTGAGGATTGATCACAGGGCTGACAAATAAGGACAAACTGTCATTTACATTCACATTAATATCTATGAAATGTAGATATTTACGAGTAAATCATGTCTGTGGACTGTGGGCAGAGTACAGACCAGCACAGGGACTTGCTGAATGAATTACAACCCTCTCTTAGCTTTTGTTGTTGCCCCCTTTTTTTAAGAGCAAGACTTTAAAACATGCAATATTTTGTAAACAAAAACAAAAAAAACATTGCTTCTTTATTAAAGTGTACAACAAGCCAGAGTCACATTTTCAACAGACATGTCATCTTCCAGGTCAAAACTTTAATGTAAGGATTCAGTTCAGTTTTATTTATACATCACCAAATCCCAACTAGATTCGCCTCAAGACCCTTCACAATGTGCAACAGAGACCCTACAGTAATACAGGAGCCCCAAAGATCAAGCACTTGGCAACAGTGGGAAAATAAAACTCCCTTTTAAAAGGAAGAAACCTCCCTCATGGAGACAGGACCAAAGACACCTGTGGAAGAGAAACAAAGGTTAATACTCCAAGAATGCAAAATTCCACCAAAGCACTCACTCCCTATTTACTTTGGCTTCGTATACATTTATGAGTTTTCTGGCTCTTTCCTTTAATGACACATCTATCTATCTGTCTTGAAAATGGAGTGTTAAATTAACTTACATTATAATTTTTTTGGGCAATTTATTGCTTAAAATGGAATTTCAGGTTTTCATTATTTATAATTGCCATATACCAGTTTCATTGCCTAAATCTTGCCAATAAAAGCAAAGGTAACAGAATTTATTTTTAAATACAAAAAGACATTTTAGGAAAGTTTGACCTTATTTGATCTCCAGGACAATATTAAATTGTATTGAAGAAATTTTCAAAATGTGATGACACCAGCATCAGTTCAGCATCAGTTGTATTCATATTGCGCCAAATCACAGCAACAGTTACTTCACTTCCAACATCACTGGTATGAGTTACACGACGTTCTTCTTTTAGAAGGGTTCAGTTTTTGATTAGCAAAACATTCACCAACAGTTATACTTTACCTCACCAGTTTAATTTCACATAGCAGTAGTTTTTGCATATACACTTTTATAACAAGTTTAAAAAAACGCTTTTCCAGTTCTCACACCCATCTGCACTTACACAAAGAACATTTTACATCTAAATGTTGGCAAGTATACTCCTAAACTTCATAAACTTCATTCTTATTACTACTGAAATGATAATACTGTGGCCCATTTTGATTGGGGGGGGGGGGGGGGGGGCGGGGAACATGTGCATAATGAGAACCAACATATGCCCAGAGGCCCCAAGCTGCAACCAACAGCAAAGACCAAGCTGCAGTGGACAGCAGCATGCTGAGCAAAAAAACACATTGGACGTTCTCCACCAGAGCCCAAGGCCCCCCAGCAAGACCCTGTCAGTGATTCTGTCCCTTTATTTGGCCCCCAAACCTGACCTGCATGTAGGAAAAAGAACTTTGGAAATCTGTCCTCCAGCATCAGGAAATCTGGGCCTGAACTCTGAGATAGTCTGAAATGTACAAATGACCAATGATGAGATTCAATTCAATTCAATTTTATTTATATAGCGCCAAATCACAACAAATGTCGCCTCAAGGCGCTTAAAGAGAGAACAGTTAGTCTGTGAACACACTGTGCTGTATGTTTGACATCTAACATCAGGTTTTCCTCCTGTCTCTGTCCCTCAGGGTTACATCAAACAGTGCCGCAAAAGGACAGACATGTTCACTGAAGAGCAGCTTCGTACCATCTTTGGGAATATCGAAGAGATCTACCGATTCCAGAGGAAGTTCCTCAAAGGTCTCGAGCAGAAGTTCAACAAGGAGCAGCCACATCTGAGTGAGATTGGTTGCTGCTTCCTTGAACATGTAAGCCGATTCAAAAAACAACAACAAAAGATCTTCAACTGGTTTTCTTAAAACCTTTAGAAAACCAGTTAACCCACACACACACCTTCCTTCTCAGTTGTCCATGTCATAGTGCTTATGTTACATTATTTTGCCTGATTAATTGAAAATGCTTTATGATGTTTCATGACAGGTCTGAGGTGTTTTCAGTCACATGTTAAACACTCTTCCCACACCGTTCTCTCACCTCTAGCCCGATGTGTTGTTGTGTGTGTTCAGCAAACAGATTTCCAGATCTATTCAGAGTATTGCAACAACCACCCCAATGCCTGCATCCAACTCTCCAAGTTGATGAAGGTCAACAAGTATGTATTCTTCTTTGAGGCTTGCCGACTGCTTCAGAAGATGATTGACATATCTTTGGATGGTTTTTTGCTGACTCCAGTTCAGAAGATCTGCAAGTACCCGCTGCAGCTGGCAGAACTGCTCAAATATACCAACCCTCAGCACAGGTGACCGTAAGCTCTTTGACAAACTGTCAGAATTTAAGTGCTCCCGAGCTAGCGAGGGTCCAGTTGGCTCCTCTCTGTGACGTACATTTCATCAGTAGACGAGTCCATGCAGACAGTCACATGCTTTTCTGTGTCACCAACAAAGCTTTTCCTCCAAATGAAAGCACTAAAATAGCTTAATGACTTTTTCTTAATTTCAACAGTTGCCCGTGTGAGTATAACAGAATAACAGAATCACAAGTTGGGAGATATTTCAAAATTGAAGATTTCCTAAAGGCTTAACCAGGGCATCACGTGGTCAGATGCAGTTATCTGAGGTTTTACTTTTACACTCTTTGGGTTTCATCTTCATTCTTAAGAGTGATGCAGCATTAAATCTTAGTGGGATATAAAAAAAAAGAGCCTCTGCCTTAAACTGAATGTCAAACAATGATTGCCTACAGCGAGAAGGAAGAACTCCCTTTTAACAGGAAGACCTCTTAAATCTTCAGACGTGTGGCTGAACCAGGCTCAGGGAGGAACATATAGAGACCAGGGGTCACGGAAACTTCCATAAGAGGAAAACAAGAATAATATATTAGTATGAGATGGAGAATTGCATGTCTACCTGCATGTTCCAGTTTCTTTCTAGTCCCATTTCATGCATGTTAGGTTAATGGTCATCCTAAATTGTCCATAGAGAAGGCAGATACACAAAAGTGCCCAATAAACAGAATACAACCTGTTTTGTAAGCCTAAAAAAATGTCCATAAAACATAACACAAATCTAATGAGGAAAATGTGAAAGTTAAAAAAGTAAGCTCGCAACTACGGCACAGGAAACTGAGAAGAAGCATTCAGGATCAAACTCGGCCAACACCCCAGAGTCCATGACAGCGACTCTTCAAGATGGACTTGTCAGGCAGGAGGAAGAAAGGTTCATTGATGTAGTGAAGGAAGACATGCAGAGGATTAGTGTGACAGATGAGGATGTATGACCCGAGATGGAGGTGAACAAACTACTGAGAGCAGGGGTGGGCAACTCCAGGGCTCGAGGGCCGGTGTCCTGCAGGTTTTAGACGTGTCCTTGATCCAACAACAGTAAAGCAAGGGAAGAAAGAGTGTGTGGGAATGACATGCAGGTAACGGGCTGCAGCAGAACCAATCCAAGGCTCTGCAGTTTAGTGCCAGGCTGTTCTGATGACCTGTAGCAACACCCTCCAGCAAACCCCCAAAACTCCATCCCCGTAGAGACTGTGTCTGCTCCCATACAAGCAAACTCCAAACCAAAATCGGCAAACAACCATCCATCCATCCATCCATCCATTCATCCATCCATGCATCCATCCATTCATCCATCCATGCATCCATCCATTCATCCATCCATGCATCCATTCATCCATCCAACCATCCATCCATCACTGTTAAAGGTGAATTAAAACTCTATTTATCCTTGTTCACTCTAACTGGACAAGACAAAAACAGTTTTAGTTGTTTCCATCATCTTCCGTGTGTTTATCTGATGTCTCTGACTTTTTTGTCAGGTTTAGTGCCCAGTCAAATAGTTGTTGTAAGTCCATCCATTTATATGTTGAAATGACACTGCATTTAACTTAACTTAAACACATAACTCATAAGCTGGAGAGGCTATCGCGCCTTTGGAAGACCTTAATTTGACCTGGAATATCTGTTTTTTGCTTTACGTAGCAATGCTATAGTTTAGGATCCCTGGGTCTGTTTCATCCTATGTTTTGTTTGTATTGTATTGTGTTTTGAGAAAAGTGTTCTGGATTTATCTGGATTTGTTCGTGCCTTTGATGTTCCCCCCGTGCTTCCTGGGTTATTGTCTATATTTCTAGTTCTTCGTCCTCGTTCATTCTCAGTTCCCTTTTGTGTCGAGGTTGTCCCTCACTCTCTCTGTATTGTTTTTCCTGTTTTATTTTGTCAGCCCCTTGTCTCGTGCATGTTCAGTTTTGCTTCCCCTATCTTGTCTGTTTGCTTCAGCTGTGTTCCCATGTGTCTCCACTTCCCCTGACCACCCTCCTGTGTTTATCTGGTGTCAGTTCCCCTTTGTCCCTTATCAGAGTGTCCTGTTATCTTCTGGTTTCTGTCGTTCCAAGTTTAGTTTTTCAATAGTTCCCATTGACACTTGGACTTCTGCCTTTGTTTTGTACCTGTTCCATCGGTTCAATAAAGGGCTCGCTTCTGTTCAAACCTCCGCCTGCCTCTGTGTCCTCATCACACACAATCCAACACTCTGAAGGAAAAGTCTTCTGTAGAGCCGGGACATCTTACTATCTGTCAATGATAGGTTTCTTTTTAACACGTTTTCCAGGCTGACAAAGAGTCAGAGCTCTGCTGAATGCAGTCTTCCTTTAGACTTTAATAGTAAAGACTAGTAATGATTATTATTTTTCTAACAATTAGAGTAAATTTCACACCCTTTCCAAGGATGTACGAGTAAATACAACAGCTTTAACAGCTGCTTATATTGACTTTCTCTAACATGTAAACATGTCTCTTAGAACTCATTCCTACAAGACTGCTCAAAGTCTGATCATTAAGTGATAGCCCAACTTTAATATGATTAATTTACCTTAAACTGAGATTTTTTCTTTTTAATTTGGCTGCAGGAATCTTAAAAACATTATGTCTAATCAGATACTGGACTTACCTTGGCCTCTAGCAGCCCTTTGAGGAACCTGTGTCATTTTTTAATCAGGCCATGTCCTTGACATACATAACTACTTTTATGTATTTGTGCAATATCACTAGAACATTCTGTCAGTTCATGCATTTATTACTCGTTAACTACTGAAAATCCAGTATTATTTCCCTGAAAAGCCTTCAGCTGAGAAGGCTGGAGGGACTAAGAAGATAAACCATATTTCTCCCACATTCTCCCCATGGGCTCGCTGTAAATCCCCCAATTTAACAACCTTCTCCTTACATACAAAATGTTGAATAATCATCTTATCTTAAAGACCTCATAATACCATACTATCATAATTGAGAGTTGGGGGAATGGGATATCAGTAGCTCACAGTCTGGGTTTAGGAGACAGACGCTATTTGTACTTTTAGATTAGGCCTAAAACTTTCCTTTTTTAAAGCGTATAGGTAGGGCTGGATCACGTGACACCGAATCATCCCTTAGATATGCTGAAATAGGTTTAGGCTGCTGGGGGGGGTTCCCATGATTCACTGACCATTTCTTCTTCATTCACTCTCTGTGGCTTTATACACATCCATTCATTCATTCATGAATGATTCAGTCAATCATTAGTAACTCTGTGTCTCTCTGCTCACTTCTCTGTCCCCTCCTCTCAGCCTGGCTCCACCTGAGATTTTTCCCATTCAAAGGGAGTTTCTCCTTCCCACTCATGGGGGCTCATTTGATTGTTGGGATTTTCTTTCTAACATTGTATGGTCTTTATCACCCTACAGTATAAAAGGCCTTGAGGCGACTTTTGTTGTGGATTGGCACTTTATAAATTCAATTCAATTGAACGGAAATAAAATGGTGCATTTGTTAAAGATATTTTGTGAAGTGAGGCACAGAAGGTTTACAGTTACTGATAAAATGTCTCCTTCACTCTAAGGTGACCTCTGATAAATTAGTTGGTTTTCAGTCTGAAAAGACTAACATGGCGTTTTAGTTTTTCCAACAGAAAGCCCCATTTTCTGACAGGTTGTCCGAAACCACACTATACTGTAACTGTAACACGACGCCCTGTTCAACAACTCAGTGATTGCTTTAACAGTTGTTTAATAATGGAGTTCTGCAGCATGGCGGATGCATCAGTTGTGCTTCACAGAAAATATAAAGAGTGTGTTAATGAATCACCACAAATACTTACTTTATAATCCAAATGCATGTCACTCTCTAAACTTTAGGGACTACAAAGACGTGGAGGCAGCTTTGAATGCCATGAAGAATGTTGCCAGGCTTATAAATGAGAGAAAACGGCGCCTTGAAAACATCGACAAGATCGCTCAGTGGCAGAGCTCCATTGAGGATTTTGAGGTGTGTAATGAAGCATCTTTTTTCTAACATTTCTCCAACACTTACTATTAACTGCAGCATGTCTGAGAAGCACCTAATAGCTGCATGTGTGCTTTAAACCTTACAGGGTGAAGATGTCCTCAGCAGAAGCTCTGAGCTCATCTTTTCGGGAGAGCTGACCAAGCTATCCCTGCCTCAGGCTAAGAGCCAACAGAGAATGTTTTTCCTTTTTGACCATCAGATGGTGTACTGTAAAAAGGTGCCCTTTTTTTCTACAATGGATGTCATTTTGTGAGGTACTGATAAAAGCATGTGGCAAGAATCACCCTAAGAGCCAGGAGAAAGGGGCATCAGCGTATATGTACAAAAGAAAAGGTCATTCATGGTTGTGTATCAGGTGAATTTATATAGCGCCAAAACACAACAACAGTCCCCTCAAGGTGTCTGTGTAAGGTAATACTAATGTGTCAAGCTAATAGGCTTAATTTGTATTCTAAATACAAATACATTTCTATAACTTTCTAATAATAATTCACTTAATTCCACAAGAAGAAGACAGTTTGGTCAGTGGAAGAAATTAACTGAATTGTCAAGGTTTGTTTGGTGCAGGACTCAATCGCAGGACTCCAAAACTCCAAATCTAGTGAAAAGTGAAAAAATTTATTTAAAGGGGCATATATACATATGCACAGTGAATAATGGGAAGAGGGCTCCAGTTCCTTGTTCAGCCTGTCTGTCTGACCATTGGTTTGGGGGTGATAACCTGATGAGAGACTGACCTGGGCACCAATGGTGAAGCAGAATTCCTTCCATACCTTTGACGTGAACTGAGGTCCACGGTTGGAGACAACATCTGAAGGGATTGCATGCAGGTGGAACAAGTGATCTATCAGCAGCTGGTCCATCTCAAGTGCTGTGGGGAGCTTAGGTAATGCTGCAAAATGTGCTGCTTTGGAAAAGCAATCAATAATAGACAGAATTACCATGTTTCCTGGTGAAGGTGGAAAGCCTGTCAAAAAGTCCAGGGCGATGTGTGATCAAGAGGGCCTGGGGTTGGTAGCGGTTGGAGCAGGCCTGCCGAAGGAGAGGTCAGTGATTTATTTTGGGGATAGATGGTGCAGGCTTTTACATACTCTCGGGCATCTTGAGCTAAAGTCACCAGAACAGGCTCCCAGGAATGAGATGGTGCGTTGGATTCCAGGATGACACGAGAATCATGCCCATTGGAGCACCTGGGCCTGCACGGTCCAGTCCGGGGGTCCTGTCCCAGGATCAGGTTCGGTATGCTGCCATACCACTGACTCAATTTCCCAGGAAAGACCAACCCCTAGGAAAGACCAGTGTTTCCACTCGAGCCTCCTCAGAAGGTGAAAACTGGTGTGATAAAGCATCTAGCTTAACGTTTTGGGACCCAGGCCAGTAGGTAATTGAGAAACTGAACCATGTGAAAAATAGTGCCCACCTGGCTTGGCGCGCATTAAGCCGTTTTGCTGACTGAAGGTAGGCGAGGTTCTTGTGGTCTATCCACACAGTGAAAGGCTGAGCTGTTCCCTCAAGCCATTGCCGCCACTCCTCCAGCACTAACTTGATCGTGGCTCAAGAGTTGGGAGTTCGCCTTGTAATCGGAAGGTTGCCTGTTCGAGCCCCGGCTTGGACAGTCAGTCGTTGTGTCCTTGGGCAAGACACTTCACCCGTTGCCTACTGGTGGTGGTCACAGGGCCCGGTGGCGCCAGTGTCCGGCAGCCTCGCCTCTGTCAGTGCGCCCCAGGGTGGCTGTGGCTACAATGTAGCTGCCATCACCTGTGTGTGAATGGGTGGATGACTGGATATGTAAAGCGCTTTGGGGTCCTTAGGGACTAGTAAAGTGCTATATAAATACAGGCCATTAACCATTTTATCATATCCAGTAGCTCTCTGTCGCCAACGTCGTAATTTTGTTCTGTGAACATATGGATGGAGTTTACCTTCAGTCTGTTGACTAAGTTCCCCTCCACGATGAAGGGTCAGGTGCGATTCAGCTGGGTGAGAATGGGCACCAAAGCAAAAGGTTGCTTCACGTGAGCAAAAACCTCATGGGCTGCCTGCCCCCACTGAAACAGGACCTTTGGAGAGGTGAGGGGAGACAATTTGACTAAAGTCGTGAATGAAGCGACGATAGACATTTGCAAACCCCAGGAATCGTTGAAGCTGTTTGCAGTTTGGTGGTGTGGACCACTCCAAGACAGCCTGGACTTTTACTGGATCCGGTCTCAGATTTTCCTGTTTAATAATGGAAGAGAGGACGGAAGCAGTGTTCACATGAAACTCGCCCTTCTCAGCTTCAACAAACAGACGGTTCTCCAGCAGCCTCTGCAACACTAGTTTTACATGCCGTTCATGCTCCACCACTGACCTGGAGAAGATGAGGATATCATCTAGGTAGACGAAAACAAAGTGGTTGATGAAGTCTCTGAGAATGTCATTAACGATGGCCTGGAAGACTGCCAGAATGTTTGTTAACCCAAACAGCATGACGAGATACTCAAATTGCCCCAAATGAGTGGTTGAAGGCCATCTTCCACTCGTTTCCCCTCCCTTATGCGAAACAATGGTACGCATTCCGGAGGTCCAGTTTACTGAAGATTGTCCATTCCTTAGAGAAGTTCAAACGCAGAAGTCAACAAAGACAACGGGTATTTGTTTTTAACAGTTATTGTGTTCAAACCCCGATAATTAATGCAAGGTCTTACAGACTTGTCTTTCTTTTCCACGAAGAAAAATCCTGCCCCTAAAGGAGAGGAAGATGGCCGAATTATCCAAGCAACAAGTGAGTTGGTAATATATTCTTCCATGGCCTCCCTTTCTGGCTGGGACAGGCTTTAGAGTCGACTGGTTGGCAATGGTGCCCAGATAGCAAGTCAATAGCGCAATCACTGGGCCTGTGTGGAGGCACGATCCTTATTAAATACCTCAGCCAGTTGATGATAAACCGAAGGAACAGCAGCTAGGTTTGGAGGTGTTGGCGGAGGTGATGCTGGAAAGAGGAGAGACGGAGGTGGCAGATCTAGGCGACCGTAGCTCAGGGGGTTGGGAAGCTCATCTGTAACCGGAAGGTTGCCGGTTCGATCCCCCTGCTCTCTCGGGGTGGCTGTGGCTCAGCTACTGATCGGAAGGTTGGTGGTTCGATCCTAGGCTTCCCCAGTCTGCATGTCAAGTGTCCTTGGGCAAGATACTAACCACAAATTGCCCTCCGATGCGTTCATCGGAGTGTGACTGTGTGTGAATGTAGATTGCACTTGCGTTTAGAAGTGCTTGCATGTGAATGGGTGAAGGAGGCATGTTGTATACGGCGCTTTGGGTACTCTGGGAGAGAAAAGTGCGATATATAAGAATTAGTCCGTTTACCATCTGATCTGGTCGTTGTGTCCTTGGGCAAGACACTTCACCTGCCGCCTACTGGTGTTAGTCAGAGGGGCCGATGGCGCGATATGGCAGCCTTGCTTCTGTCAGTCTGCCCCAGGGCAGCTGTGGCTACAACTGTAGCTGCCTCCACCAGTGTGTGAATGTGAGAGTGAATGAATAGTGGCATTGTAAAGCGCTTTGGGTGCCTAGAAAAGCGCTATATAAATCCAATCCATTATTATTGTCATTATCTTAGGCATGTCATGTGGCATTCCTCCCTCCATGTAGAAATGCAGCCATTTCTCCAGTCAGTGAGTGGGGTTGTGTTGTAACAGCCAGGGATAGCCAAGAACCAGATGGGTTAGTGCAGCCTTAAAAACAAACAAACTGATTAACTCAATGATTTCCGGAATGATGTTACCAGTTCAGTAATGTGGGTGACGTCTGGTAAACGCAAACCATTCAGGGAGGAGGTTCGTAGAGCATGAGGCAGTGGCTCAACAGTTAAGCCTAGTTTCTTACCAAGGGAAAAGTCAATAAAACTCAGTTCAGCGCCGGAGTCAATTAATGGAGTGAGTGGGTGGAGGCATGAGCGGTTAGCTCACAAATTTGTTAAACTGTAGGCTGGACTACCTCTAATTATCTCTTTCTAAATTCAGATTATGCCGAAGTTTTTATATTCTGCCCTAAAAATCATGGAAATGTGGTGCCATGATCCTCCAGTCCTCCTGTGTTGGCTCACTCGGCAGCAGAGACCTGCAAATGGATCTCAGAGAGTTACTGAAAGAGAGATTGCTGAGGAAAGAAAATACTGTGGTGGAGCCATGGGCCTCGCTAACTGGAAATCCCTTTGCTTTGCTTCTGACTTTGTCTTGTAAACTTTTCTCCTGAGCCCTGTGTATTGAGTCCAATCTACATCCCCCCTAACCCTAACCAGATACTTATCCTGGTTACTGGAGGCCAAGATGATGCCGTCCAGATTATATCCTGTAATGCACATTATTAAGTAAATAGTAAGGACTGCTTTCTTACATTTGCACAGTACCTCTAAAATTAGAATCATCCTATCTCAGAGTGATGTTAAAAAACATTTCATGCATTTATGACATCTAGGCCAGACTATTGTAATACTTCATTTTTCAGGTTGTACTGATCAAAAATCCTACAGTGAGATTTCTGACATGGACTAAAGAGACCATATTTTTAGCTATTAAATCAGAGTCAAAGTTAATTACTCCTCATATACAAAGTCTTGAATAATCAAGCCACATCTCATCTTAAACACCAAATTTTACCATATATCAACCCCAAATGAGCACTTTGTTTCCTATTCTACTCTAGGAGCCACAAGGCGCCACAAGTCTGAAAGCAGAGCTTTTAGCTGTCAGGTCTCCTATATTAACCAGCACCCAGTTTGGATTCAGGAGGCAGCCCTCTTTGTACTTTTCACTTTCTTTTTTTCTATAAAGCTTTATAACGTTTGTTTCGGGTCACTTGATCACAGCTCTCTCTTAAATATGCAGCAATAGGCTCAGGGCTACTGCTAAGGCTCTCCATGATGCTATGAACATGTCCTTTTCACTCCCCTGTTTATACACCACTTTGCATTCAGTCATTACGTCTTGATGCATGCTCAATCATCCAGGTAAGTAAATCTCCAAAAGTTGATTCTGTTCATCTGGACGTTTTCACTGGGAGAAATGTTTCGTCACTCATCCAGGTGACATCTTCAGTCTCAGCTGACTGCAGGTTTCAATCTTATAAACAGGACATTTGCATAATGACTGAAACCAGCCCACTGAAGGAACAATGGGCTGGGAGGTCAGTTCCTTGATCATTAATATGCAAATTCTCATGACCATTGATCAACAACCACTGATCAATGGCCATGAGTCCCATTCACAGAGAGTTGGGGAATGGCTGCAATCACAGCATTTTAAGATGGTGACAGATTTACCCTTAGGCCCCTCCTCCATTCAGAGATGGTCTTTCCCTTTCACGTAAATGGCCTCCTTGACTCCGCCCTCAAACCAGCGTTCCTCCCTGTCCAGGATGTTACATCCTCATCATTGAAAGAGTGTCCACTGGCCTGTAGGTGTGAATAGACTGCAGAGTCCTGGCCTGACGAGGTGGCTCTTCTGTGTTGTGCCGTCCTCTTAGCCAGAGGTTGTTTGGTTTCCCCGATGTATAAATCCTGGCAATCCTCTTGCACTTAACAGCGTACACTATGTTACTCTGTTTGTGTCGAGGGACCCGATCCTTGGGGTGGATCAATTTTTGGCGCAGCGTTTTTGGGGTTTAAAAGCCACAGAGACCCGGTGTTTAGAAAAAATGTGTCTCAGCTGCTCTGATACTCCTGACACGTACGGGATCACGACACGTTTTCTCTTGGGCAGCGGTTGTCCTTCTCTCCTGGATCGGCTGGAGCTTTCTTTTGGTGCCTTCCCAGCTTTGGCAAAAGTCCAGCTGGGATAACCACATTTACTCAGGGCCTTCTTGATGTTCTTCTGCCTCCCTGGCCGCTGTGTCAGTGGGGATGGTGTTCGCTCTGTGTTGTAGCGTCCTGATGACGCCCAGTTTGTGCTCCGTGAAATGTGGAACGTCCTGAGATTTGATTTTCACCCAGGTGTCATCCACATACCTGAACCAATTACTTGGTGGTGTTCCAGGGTAGGATAGCAAAGCCCTCTTTTCCACTTCTTCCATGTACAAATTGGCCACGATGGGTGAAACTGGGAGCCCATGGCACACCCATGTTTCTGCCTGTAGAACTGACCCTTGTATGTGAAGTAGGTGGAATGAAGACACAGTTCAAACACACTTGGTGGATGCTGAGAGCGGTCCTGTTGCTGAGGTTGGGGTCATCCTGTAATCTCTTACTACCTCCCACGCCTCTGTGACTGGGATGCAAGTGAAGAGAGATGTAACGTCGTACGAGACCATGGTTTCATCTGCCTCCATGATGACATCTCTCACCTTCTCAACAAAATCCAGGGTGTTCTGGATGTGGTGTTCAGAGCTGCCCACCAGCGGGTTGAGGATCGAAGCCAGAAACTTGGAGATGTTATAGGTGACAGAGTTGATCATGCAGACAATCGGTCTTAAAGGTGCACCCTTTAAGACCGTGGCTGTAGCTCAGGTGGTAGAGCAGGTCATCTACTCATTGGAAGGTTGGTGGTTCGATTCCTGGCTTCCCCTAGTCTGCATGCCAAATATCCTTGGGCAAGATACTAACCCCAAAATTGCTCTCCGATGCATCCATCGGAGTATGAATGTGTGTGAATGTTAGCTATAAAGCACTTAGAAGATGTGCTTGTGCGAATGGGTCTGAATGGGTGAATGCACAAGTTGTGTAAAGCGCTTTGAGTGCTCAGATGAGTAGAAAAGCGCTATATAAGAACCAGTCCATTTACCATTTACCATTTACCCTGTTTGTGTATTTTCGGTAAACCATACAGACTTGGTGTAGATTCCCCTGGGTACAGCCTGTGGTATGAGGTCCGGTCAACAGCCTTGTCTTGTTCTAACTGCTTCAGACAGTCTTTCACCCTCTTCCTGTAGCCACTTCCTGGGTTTCGTTTCAGGGGCTCATAAGTATTTTCATCACTGAGCAGTGACAACATTTTCTCATGATAGTCTTGCTGGTTTAGCAAATCTGTGCACCTACCCTTGTCTGTCAGAAGGATGATAATGTTGTTGACATCACCAAGTGAGGTGAGTGCCTTCCTCTCCTCCATGGTGATGTTGGATGCTGGGGGCTTTGCATTGCTGAGACAGGCCGACACTTTCGTCCGTAGTTGTTCTGCTTCCACTTCTGCAATATTGTTGTTTCGAATTGCTGTTTCTGTGGCTGTGATCAGCTCCACTAGCGGGATTTGTCTCACCGAGACAGCAAAATTCAACCCTTTAGCAAGGATGTTTTTCTCTGTTTGGGTGAGCCGTCTGTCAGACAAATTCTTCACCCACTTGTCTACATCCTCGGTGTTGCATCTTTCCCTCTTCTGGTCACTGAGTACACTCTCCGTATTTCGCTGTGGTTTCTGATGTACAACAAGTCAACTTCATTTGTTGCCTAGTCTTAGACTTTTTGTGCTGTGCTTGACGAGCCTTCTCAGTAAAGTCAAACACCTTTTTAAGAGTACTCTCATCTAAAAGCATTGTCAGTCTCTGGCAGATCCACTCCTCTTGAGATTTTAGCACGTCGATGGTAAAATTTGTCCGCCTCACCCGTTCATTAAGCAACTGATGCTGTGCCTTCTGGAGGATTTTTGTTGCCTGGAAGCCTTTAACTGAAAAGCTAATTTGCAGACTTTTAGGAGTAATCATGTTTTGTCTGCATCTGAGGCTGAATCTCAGGTGGTTCCTGTAATCCGCCATCTTACGTGCTGTTTGCTCATACTGACGAACAAGCTTTAGGCAGTCCTTGCCAAAGTGGGAAAAAGGCCCTGATTAAATGTGGTTATCCCAGCTGGACATTTGTCAAAGCTGGGAAGACGCCTAAAGAAAGATCCAGCCGATCCAGGAGAGAAGGACAACTGCTGACCATGGTAATCATGGCCATTGATCAGTGGGCTTTGATCAGTGGTTGTTGATCAATGGTCATGAGAATTTGCATAATTATGATGAAGAACTGACCTCCCAGCCCATTGTTCCTTCAGTGGGCTGGTTTCAGTCATTATGCAAATGTACTGTTTATAAGATTGAAACCTGCAGCTGAGACTGAAGACGTCACCTGATGATGATGACGAAACGTTTCTCCAACAAAACGCTACGTCCAGATGAACAGAATCAACCTTTGAACATTCAGTCATTTGTTATTATTCACCTCAGGACTAAAGACATGCTGTGGAAGTCTCCCTCCTCTTACTCCTAACAGGTCACAGCCGTTGGCTGCTCCTTCCTGAGCCTGATTCTGTCAGAGGTTTCTTCCTGTTAAAAGGGAGTTTGTTCTTTCTGCTGTTGCCAAGTGGTTGCTCATAGGGGTGATGTGATTGTTAGGGTTTTCTCTCGGCTGTTGAGAACTGTTGAGGTGACACAGTGCTAAACAAAACAAACCTGTTGGCTTTCGTTTACTTTTCTTTTTGCTCTTGTTCAAAACAAACCCTTCTTTAAATCTGCTGTCCATTATTTTTGCAGGACCTCCTGCGCCGAGACATACTTTACTACAAGGGCCGGATTGACATGGACCACATGGAAGTAATAGATCTGGAGGATGGTAAGGAGAAAGACTTCAACATCAGTGTAAAAAATGCTCTGAAACTGCGTTCGCTAGCTGGTGATGAAGTCCACCTCCTATGTGCTAAGAAGCCTGAGCAGAAAGAGCGCTGGCTCCGAGCCTTTACTGATGAGAGGAGGCAGGTCCAGCAAGACCGCGAGACAGGTCAGTTCGTCTTCATATGAATGGATGCTAAGAACATTTGGATGATAATAATGGTGGCAATCCAAGTTTGTTGTAGCACTGTCGTGGCACATGCATTAAACAGATACAGATTCATTTTGTCAAGGACGTTTTCAGTCAGCTGATTTGAATGTTGTCGGTCTGATGTCTGAACAAACCTGTTGTTTTTCTTTTCTTTTTGTCAGGGTTCACTCTCACAGAGGTCCAGAAGAAACAGGCCATGTTGAATGCCTGCAAAAGCCATCCAGCTGGGAAACCCAAAGGTATGCACCAGTCAATTTATCGTAGAGTAACTTGGGGTTCAATATCTTGCCCAAGGATACTGTGCAGACTGGAGATGGGAGCAGCCAGGGATTAAACCTTCCAAACCGGGGTGGCTGTAGCTCGGGTGGTAGAGCAGGTCATCTACTGATTGGAAGGTCGGTGGTTCGATTCCTGGTTTCCCCTAGTCTGCATGCCAAATATCCTTGGGCAAGATACTAACCCCAAATTGCTCTCCGATGCATCCATCAGAATATGAATGTGTGTGAACATAAAGCACTTAGAAAAATGTGTTTGTGTGAATGGGTGAATGCACAAGTTGTGTAAAGCTCTTTGAGTTCTCAGATGAGTAGAAAAGTGCTATATAAGAACCAGTCCAATTAGTAAATGACCTGCTCTACCGACACCAGTGGAACTGAGCAAAGGGGTAAAAAAGTGGCCCATAGATGATAACGAATCGAAAGGTCTGGCAGTACACACTTTGTGATCTGCTGCCATGTGCGTATGTCAACAGATTATGTGTATATCTAATATTTTTCTTGTTTCACCTGTTTGGCTCTTTGTAGAAGTCTCCCTGTCATTCACAGCCGCTCACTTGGTTTAGTTTATACTGAACTTTTACCGATTTAAACAACAAATGCAATCTCAGACCCTCATAATGAAACCCTTCCTTGTTTCCTAATGCATATCCTACTTTCATCTCGGTAATATTAACCGCCTTCGTCCCTCGCTCACTCCAAACAGTACCACCATACTTGTCAATGCTCATGTCACATTTAGATTACTGTAATTCTCTTCTCTACGGTGTACCTCATAAATCCACCTGACTACCATGGGACTCGAGCCTTTAGCTGTTCTGCTCCAAGACTTTGGATGCACTTAAACCAGATGACGAACTCTCTCACCACTTTTAAATCACGTCTCAAAACCCATCTATTCAAAACTGCATACAATTGATTCAGTCTTAGTCCACGTTTACATTGCTCAGCTTTTATACTTTCATGCTTTTTATTTTGCCATGTTTTATTATATTGTATTGTTGCTATTGTTCTTGTGCTTTTGTAAGGTGACCTTGAGGGTCTTAACCTATAAATAAAATGTATTATTATTGTATTATAAGTAATGATCTGTTGTTCGTCTTCTCCTCAGCGGTGTCCAGACCTTATTATGACTTCCTCCTGAGGCAGAAACACCCCTCTCTCCCCTCTGCTTTGCCCCAGCAGCAGGTCTTTATGCTGGCTGAGCCCAAGCGCAAGACCTCCACCTTCTGGCACAACATTGGCAGACTGACGCCCTTCAAGAAGTAGAAAAACTGTAAGGAAAAAGAAGCCTTGGAGAAAAGGAACAGGAGAAAGAGTCTCTGTTCGTGCCTGAATAGACCGTTTTTAACCCTTCCTCTCTTTAATTCCTACACATAATATCTTCTAATTATTGATTTATTGTATAGATATGAATTGAATATGTTATCTTTTGAAAGCACTTTATATGTTGGTCAACAATCAGACATGGGAATGGTCCTCTAGAGACAATGAGTCAGATAGGTAGCGTAAACTCTCAATAGACCTTGAATCAAGCACTGATTGGAACTAGAACTACTACTGTACTGCTACTGTACTAGTACTGTACTACTATTGTACTAGTACTGCACTAGTACAGTACTGCTGCAGGTGAGCGTGGGACTCCTGACTGTGCTGTCTCTGTGAAGACGTTGCCTGTCAACAGAACCTTGTTTATTTTCACTCTTCTGTTGCTTCATGATTTGACAGATGCCAAGTGTATTTAGTGCCAGATGAACTGATTTTATATTTGTTCCTCGTCTGCTTATGAAGAGACATTCAAACATTTCTTGTTTCCATGTACAGAAATATAATTTCAGCTATGTTTTGTTTGGTGATTATGATCCACCGGGATTTGGTTTTGTACTTCTCTGGTGTAATGTGCAAACTCCTGACGAATATCAAACGCAGCCCAAAGAAAAACCGGCTCAGCACATGTTCTCGGCTGTTCCACGGTCTGAACCTCGACGACTCCTGATACCTGCTGTGTCAATGAAAGTACGCAACTCGCTCGATTTTCTTTTTCTTCTGTTCTTCGTTGAAGTGCCATTTGAAGTGTGTCATGGATGCTTTACAATGACATGCATGGATGTGCTTAAAAGAAATACTGTGAGGAATATTTTTTTATCTCTGAAGAGCCCTGCTATATTTAACCTGATAGCTACAGCTGGTTTCATTGTGCAGCCATGCTGACAGCATCTCTCTGTCTCACACATTCTTTTACCTGTGTTTCTGATACTCACTATTCCTGCTCTGTGTATCTGATTTCCAGTATAATCTCATGTCAGATCAGTGCAGCCCGGCGATATTGCTCTGTAAGTGCATTTAGTGAAATGTACTCCTTACTCCTTTCTGTTCAACAATTAAACGTTCCTAAAATGACACATGTCGCTTCAACTTGGGGTGATTTTTACTTTGTTTCATGTCTTTTTGGAGTTTCAGTTCTTTAACGACAAACCATGTGTACGCTAACGTGGAGTACAAGCTAACATTTTCACTTTATATATTAAAAAACCTGCTGAAAGTATCAAGTCTGTATTACTTTGCTTTTCGTTCAAAGGGAGATTGCTTTGAAAATCGATACAGTTCACACTTAATGTAGTTACACTGCACTACTTATATTTAAAGGTTGTGGGAAGCACAGACTATATAAATGAGAAAGCTACACACACAGTTTCACTGACTCCACACTATTTACATTCAGAATGTGAATCATGGGCAGTGATGGGAATAACGGCGTTACAAGTAATGGCGTTACGTTTTTCAGTAACGAGTAATCTAATTACTATTCCTATCATTACAATGCCATTACAGTTACTAACAAGAAAATGCGCTCTGTTACTATTTTTCAACAAACAGACGGTTGAAGCTGTGTTCAGCCTCATCTTATATCAGCTGCAGGAAGTAGCTGTAAGTAATCTGGATGCTGCAGCTTTATGCAGCTGCGCTCCCGCGGACGGTGATCACGATCAGTCTGGCACAACACCTGGAGCTCAGGGGGCAAAACAATCGCATGAGTGCTGCTGTTTGACTGAGGAAGAATAAAGTAGTCGTGGTCAATCACATGACCACTTAAAGACAAAGCAACAAGGTGACATATACCAGTTTATAAACTGTGTGGCCACGTAAAACCAGAGTCAAGATACACAATATATACGCAGCGTTTTTTCCTCAATAGTTTCGTCACGTTTACTGTGTAAGGACAGCAGCGAGACCTCTGCTTATGAGCAAAACAAACAAAAGAGGGGACGTTTTAGGAGGTGAGAGAGAGAGAGCGAGCGAGTTTTGAGATGTGAGATATTTGTGACGTTCAGTTTAGTTAATGTGTTGTCTTGTGTAGTTAGTGTGTAGTGTTGTGGGTAGTTTTGTGTTGTGTGTCAGAACAATGAGGCGACTGCTGTCTCCAGGTAGAAACAGCAGTGACACACCTGCTGCTGTCAGACCTTTTTTTTTTTTTTTCTTTGCCTCTCGGAGGAGGCGGACGCACTTTTTCTCCTCTCCCTTATCTTCCCTGCTTATGTCCTTGTCTAGTCTCGTGGGTTTTTTTGTATTTTTTCTGGAACATTCTCTCACAGTCTGTTCTCTAAAACCTAAAAGAGGAATTATGGATTGGATCAACTGGTCCCTAAATGCAATCGACACCCTTTCTCAATGAGACGTTTGGGCTTGGGTGAGCCTGAGTGCTGAAGATATCTACCTATTCGGAACCATGGTAACTGGGTTCTGGCTGATCGGAGCTGGCTTGGCCCTGACTTATCGAAGAATTAAGAAAGCGGAACCAGCTGTTCAAACCCCCACAAGGCTGCCCGCTGGGATTGGAACGATGGGAGAGGCGTGAGTTTCACAAAATGGGCTCATTGAGTCAGCACGGATAAGATCTTGGAGAGGCTACGGCTGCTGTGAATACTCAGAATAAGATCTCTGACTGCAGACTGGATACATCTCGGAAGGGCTAGCTCGGAATAACATCTCTGGGAGCAAATTGGATGACATCTCGGGGAGGCACACTGCCGTGAGTTCTCAGAAATCGGCTCCTTGAGCACAAGAAATGACAACATCACAGAACGCAAGTATGGCGAAGCTCGCGGCTCTCCAACGGGAGATTGAGAGACCAGTGTTGGACTGTAGAACTGCTTTGAAATTCATATGAGCTGTTCGCACTAAAGTAAAAAAAATAACATCACTTATGCGGATACCCCTTCGGCGCCAGCTGCAAGGCCGGAGCTGAACAAAACACCCTGATAACGACTGTATTTAGTCTGTTTTTCCCATTCCCTACAAGCCCACCTGGGTTGGCTGGAAGACTGTTTACTTAGCCTGGCAGGGCGAAGGACACTGTCTCAGCTGAACTATGGACACGCACACACATACATATACTGATACTGATAAGCACTCACTGACGCATCACCCTCCCTACCCCGGATCCAACGCCACCTCCAACGCTTACCTCCCCTCTGATGTGGACATCGGGTCAGTTGGAGGCGCAGTCGAAAGATTGCAGCGGTCCCAGATCAGATGTACACACTGGAACTCTTTCCCATGTTGCTGTCTGTGTTTATTGTGCTATGGTGTGTTGATATCTGTGCATTCCTGTATTATCCTTCTGTGTTACACATTTCTATGTGTTTTTCCTCGCTACCTAGCCTGACCTGTCTCCCCAATGTGATGTTTGTGTTATTGTATGTACGGTCGGCAAGGTCTGTCATCTCGGTTGTGGGCAAAAGACCTGCAACTGACAAATAAAGGCTATCTCATCTCTCATCTCACCTGCAGGTATCAGCTGTGATGTTTCCTTTATAGTGGACAGAAATATTTGCAGTGGCACAAATAATTTGTGGCATCTTATTGAAGACCAGCTGATTGTTCTGTAAATAGTTTGAAATGGTTATTTAAAAAATCAAGGTAAAAGGTAAATGGCTGCAAATAACTTTGTTGTTTGCAAAACTTGTGCATATGATTTTAAAATTGACCATTTATATTTGCATTTAAAGTTATGAAATATGATTCATTAAACATGTTTGTGGTTGTTACAGTAAAAAATATCACTTTTTCTACTCTGATTTTATGTTTTTTGTCTGATTTTAGATCAATTGTGTTAATACAGTTTGTCAAAATGAAAACATGACTGTAAATTCAGGCACATGAGGTTGTGCTGAAAAGAATGATACGAAACACTACCCTCACCTATGGTCACGAGCTGTGGGTAGTGACCAAAAGAACGAGATTGTGGATACAAGCGGCAGAAATGAGCTTCCTCCGAAGGGTGGCTGGCCTCTCCCTTAGAGATAGGTTGAGAAGCTCAGCCATCCGGGAGGGGCTCAGAGTAGAGCCGCTGCTGCTCCACATCAAAAGGAGCCAGCTGAGGTGGTTCAGGCATCTGACAAGGATGCCTCCTGGGCGCCTCCTGGGCGAGGTGTTCAGTCCATGTCCCACCGGGAGGAGGCCCCGGGGCAGACCCAGGACACGCTGGAAAGATTATATCTCTCGGCTGGCCTGGGAACGCCTTGGTGTTCCCCCGGATAAGCTGGAGGAGGTGGCTGGGGAGAAGGAGGTCTGGGCTTCTCTGCTTAGGGTGCTGTCATCGCATTTCGGGCAGTTTGTCCAAGTAGAGTTACCTTCGCACATGCGCAAATGGGCAGTAGATCTGGTAGTGACGGGCGGCTGAACCAATCAACTCAGTATGAAAGATGATAAATGCACATCGGCCCTCTCGATGGGAGATTTGAGTATTAAAAACAATAACAAGACAGAATAGTCGACCGACATGAAGCATTATGCACATTGTGCAAGAAGGATTTTTCACTCCCATCTTAAAATATCACATTGACGTGAAGCATACGTTAGTCAGGGATGCTGCTAGCACTTTGGCTAACGCGTCACCCAGCATGCGACAAACCGCTCACGGGGCATCGGGGACTCAGTAAGTCGACCTCGGACATATTGACTGACACAATTGCCACGTGGATTGCAACAAACTGCAGACCTGTTAATGTCGTTGAGAACACACGCTTTACATAGCTTTGGTTCATCGTCTCAAGGACTTGAAGTGCCTCCCCAGAGTGACAGAGTGCGTGGATAAATGTGTTTTTCAGAGTTTTTTGTTAAAATGAATGTTCAAGATGTTCAATAAACATGTTAAGTTCGTATATTTTCTCTTCTTTCTCGAGTCTGTTTGCTCATGCAAAATGAAATGCGATTAATATAGATTAAAAATGAATGATATGTAATTGTGATTAATCAAAATGAATCCATTATTGGACAGCACTCATATCTATTAGTGTATACTTACATTAAATTCTCCCAATTCTTTGATCTTTGGGCTGAAGGAAGAACAACACTCGGTGTATAAATGCTCAATGAACAATCATTTTATTCCATAGAATTATCATTACTCCATACACACACTCTTGCGCAATACATCTGGATGGGAGATGTGCCGAAGAGGGTAACAGCAGATCGGACCGTTACTCAAACTCTTATTCTCTGTATAACTCAGCAGTATGAAATGTCATAAAACAGTGTAACTCATTCACAGTGAATCAGCAGTTTAATGTAATACAAATCAATCTAATAAATCTAATGATCTTCTAAGTCAGAAGTATAATGCAAACTAAAACTACATAATGATTACACAATCTATAGTAAGAAGTATAATGTGGCCTACAGCAGTATCATGATTAGGGATGGGTATCGTTTAGGTTTTATCCGATACCAGTACCAAACCGGTACTTTTGAAACGGCGCCGGTGCTTAAACGGTGCTCAAACCGGTGCTTAAAGAATGAAGAACACAAAATTGGTCCAAAAAACCTCTCATGTTTAACTGTTTTCCACTTTTTCTTTGGTCATTTTAGCCTTTTTGTCCAGGGTGAAGGGAGTATCTGCCATCAAACAAGAAGACAGCCGCATGTAGCTATGATGATGTTTGCTAGTTCACCTTACATGCATTAATGTAATAACGTGGTTAGCCTACTCAACGTAAATTACACACGAACAACATTAAGCTACTCACGCAGATAAGAACGGCTGCTGCTGCATCATCATCCTCATCATTTCTGCTACACTGGCAGGGCTAGGGGCCAGGACTCTCCTCTTCAGGTTTTTGGGGGATGTTGCTAACTCCCGGTCCGATAACAGGCACCACACCCGCAGTAGATGTGCTCGGTGTGAGGTCTCGCAGCAAGCTATCAAATACGGTGCATTTCTCGTCTTTTAAAAAACGCTATGCGTCGCCAGGTGTTTCATCAGATTCGAGGTGTTACCTCCTTTGACAGTATCACAGTATCAGCTTAAAGCACTTGTTGAAGCTGCTGAGTTTGCATCTTGTGCTGTGAAGTACAGCCAGACTTTGACCACTTCGCCTTGGGCATTTTTAATCTGTAGCTCTGCTCTAAAAGAACGTACGTACCTGGACCCGCCTACTATCCTCGGAAACGTAAAATGATTGGCTAGAATCGAAAGTGTATCACAGCTCAGGGAAATAAAGCACCGAAATAAAGCAGCAAAATGTGCACTGCTTTTCGGTCTGGTTACTACCGTTTATGCCATAATGGCACCAGATACCGGTACCCATCCCTAATCATGATTCAATTGTTTTGATTACAGGCATAAGGTAACATATGGCAGTATAATAATCTCACACGTACCCATTAGTATTAGGTTTTTTAAAAAGTTGTATTTCACAGGAGAGAACCTGTGATAAAAGATTGAAGAAAACTATTCAAATTCTCTTTGAATTTAAGCATTTAACATTCTTTGTGTTTATTCTGCATTTACTTCATTATGAATGTCAGTTACAAGCTTAAATATACAGATAATTTACAGACAATTGTTCGATTAATTAGTTAATTTTTTTTAATCTATTGACAGCACTAATAAAAAAATGTTTTTTAACATTAACACCAAGTACAGAATTATCACCACGGGTATCGTGGGAACAACAAAGGACCTAACAAAAAAAAATTCAGCGTTCTTCCTCTGCAATTATAAGGTCCTAAATATCATTTTGGTAAATGGTAAATGGACTGGTTCTTATATAGCGCTTTTCTACTCTGTCCGAGCACTCAAAGCGCTTTATACAGCTAATTCATTCACCCAATCACACCCATTCACACAAGCACTTCTAAGCTTAAGTGCTAAGTATCTAACATTCATACACATTCACACTCCGATGGTTCGGAGAGCAACATGGGGTTAGTATCTTGCCCAAGGATATTTGGCATGCAGACTGGAGCAGCCTGGGATTGAACCACCGACCTTCTGGTTAGTGGCTGATCCGCTTTGCCACCTGAGCTACAGCCACCCCTTTTAATGAACTATATGATGAATGGTGTCTGTGAAGGTTCTCAGTCATCCAGGTCATCGTAGTCAAAGGAGCTTGCAAAGAAAAGCGTCTGGACTTCTTTAAGTTACTTGAAGACGTTTCACCTCTCATCCGAGAGGCTTCTTCAGTTCTAAGGTCAAATGGTGGAGAGTCCCAGATATAACCCTAGTGGGAGTGTCCCCCCACAGAGGGACAAAAGGACCCCCTGATGATCCTCTAATCGCCTGAGCCAAGGTGTGGAACTGGGTGTGGGTCCCAATCAGCCAGAGTTTTGGGTGATTTCATTGTGAAACCTGGCCCCACCTTATAATGCGAATTCCTGAGGTCAGATGGCCCAGGGTGTGAGTGGGCCTTAAGGCCTCTGGGAAGGGATCTCAAAACTGGATTATAGATGGCAGAGAGTTGGTGTCGTAAACCACCGCCTCTGTTCAAAGATGGTCGCTCACAGTGGACATAGATGGCTTCTTTCACTCCTCTTTCAAACCATCTGTCCTCTCTGTCCAAAATGTGAACATTGGCATCCTCGAAAGAGTGTCCTTTATCCTTAAGATGCAGATGGACAGCTGAATCTTGTCCTGTGGAGGTCGCTCTTCTGTGTTGTGCCATGCGCTTGTGAAGTGGCTGTTTGGTCTCTCCAATGTAGAGGTCTGGGCATTCCTCGCTGCACTGTACGGCATACACCACATTGTTAAGTCTGTGTTTTGGCGTTTTGTCTTTCGGGTGAACCAGTTTTTGTCTGAGTGTGTTGCTGGGTCTGAAGTACACCGGGATGTCATGCTTGGAGAAAACCCTCCTGAGTTTCTCTGATACACCGGCTACATAGGGGATGACAATGTTGTTGCGCCTGTCCTTCTTATCCTCCCTCGCTGGTGTCTGATCTTCTTTTCTGTGCCTCTTTGCTGACTTTAAAAACGCCCATTTAGGATAGCCGCACATTTTGAGTGCTTCCTTTACATGTGTGTGTTCCTTCTTTTTCCCTTCAGGCTTAGAGGGAACATGTTCTGCCCGGTGGTGTAGGGTCCTAATTACTCCAAGTTTGTGTTCCAGAGGGTGATGGGAGTCAAACAGGAGGTACTGGTCCGTGTGTGTGGGCTTCCGGTAAACTTCGATGTTGAGGTTGCCATTCTCTTCAATGTGCACAGCGCAGTCCAGGAAAGGCAAACAGTCATCCTTCGTGTCTTCCCTGGTGAACTTGATGTTTTTATCCACAGCGTTGATGTGCGCAGTGAAGGATTCCACTTCTTGTGTCTTGATTTTGACCCAGGTGTCGTCTACATATCTGTACCAGTGGCTGGGTACTCTTCCTTTGAAAGAGCCAAGAGCCTTCCTTTCCACTTCCTCCATGTAAAGGTTGGCTACAATAGGTGACACGGGGGAGCCCATAGCACAGCCATGTTTTTGTCTGTAATAGCCTTCGTTGTATTTGAAATATGTAGTGGTGAGGCAGAGGTCTAACAGTGTGCAAATCTGATCGGGTGTGAAGTTGGTCCTGTCCTCCAAGGAGCTGTCTTCTTGTAGTCGTTTTCTGACAGTCTCCACTGCCTCCGTGGTGGGTATGCAAGTGAAGAGAGAGACTACATCAAAGGACACTATGGTTTCATCTGGATCCAGGGTAAGTTTCTGGACCTTGTCAGTGAAGTCGGTGGAGCTACATATTTCAAATACAAATACACTACATATTTCAAATACAACGAAGGCTATTACAGACAAAAACATGGCTGTGCTATGGGCTCCCCCGTGTCACCTATTGTAGCCAACCTTTACATGGAGGAAGTGGAAAGGAAGGCTCTTGGCTCTTTCAAAGGAAGAGTACCCAGCCACTGGTACAGATATGTAGACGACACCTGGGTCAAAATCAAGACACAAGAAGTGGAATCCTTCACTGCGCACATCAACGCTGTGGATAAAAACATCAAGTTCACCAGGGAAGACACGAAGGATGACTGTTTGCCTTTCCTGGACTGCGCTGTGCACATTGAAGAGAATGGCAACCTCAACATCGAAGTTTACCGGAAGCCCACACACACGGACCAGTACCTCCTGTTTGACTCCCATCACCCTCTGGAACACAAACTTGGAGTAATTAGGACCCTACACCACCGGGCAGAACATGTTCCCTCTAAGCCTGAAGGGAAAAAGAAGGAACACACACATGTAAAGGAAGCACTCAAAACGTGCGGCTATCCTAAATGGGCGTTTTTAAAGTCAGCAAAGAGGCACAGAAAAGAAGATCAGACACCAGCGAGGGAGGATAAGAAGGACAGGCGCAACAACATTGTCATCCCCTATGTAGCCGGTGTATCAGAGAAACTCAGGAGGGTTTTCTCCAAGCATGACATCCCGGTGTACTTCAGACCCAGCAACACACTCAGACAAAAACTGGTTCACCCGAAAGACAAAACGCCAAAACACAGACTTAACAATGTGGTGTATGCCGTACAGTGCAGCGAGGAATGCCCAGACCTCTACATTGGAGAGACCAAACAGCCACTTCACAAGCGCATGGCACAACACAGAAGAGCGACCTCCACAGGACAAGATTCAGCTGTCCATCTGCATCTTAAGGATAAAGGACACTCTTTCGAGGATGCCAATGTTCACATTTTGGACAGAGAGGACAGATGGTTTGAAAGAGGAGTGAAAGAAGCCATCTATGTCCACTGTGAGCGACCATCTTTGAACAGAGGCGGTGGTTTACGACACCAACTCTCTGCCATCTATAATCCAGTTTTGAGATCCCTTCCCAGAGGCCTTAAGGCCCACTCACACCCTGGGCCATCTGACCTCAGGAATTCGCATGATAAGGTGGGGCCAGGTTTCACAATGAAATCACCCGAAACTCTGGCTGATTGGGACCCACACCCAGTTCCACACCTTGGCTCAGGCGATTAGAGGATCATCAGGGGGTCCTTTTGTCCCTCTGTGGGGGGACACTCCCACTAGGGTTATATCTGGGACTCCCCACCATTTGACCTTAGAACTGAAGAAGCCTCTCGGATGAGAGGTGAAACGTCTTCAAGTAACTTAAAGAAGTCCAGACGCTTTTCTTTGCAAGCTCCTTTGACTATATGATGAATGTTAACATTAAAACAAAGATTCATCAATGTGTAGCATTAGCAATCGAAGGCTGTGAAGCCCCAGGGGGTTGACCAATCTTCAAAGGGTATCGCTCCACATATTGTGATAATATTTGATGCAAACATGAAATGTAGGCAGTCTTTAGAAATACATCTTGTATCATTGCCATGCTGTCAACAAGGCAGTAGTAGCAAGCTTTGCTTTTGTCACGTCAGTCAAAGAATTCAACCATATTCGACTGTTTTATATCATTCACAAATACATCCTGACAGACGGCCTGTCAGGGACTCTAAGAAGGCTGGGTACTCTGAACTGCCACTCGGCGCATAAGTGGAGATGACAGTCAGGACCTGTTCCCTGACCCTAAGGCGCAGGGAACAAACGCTCTCATCCACCGGGAAGAACCCCAACGTACAGGCAGCAAGCTGAGGGGATATTAGAATACCCACCCCAGCCCGCCGCCTCTCACCAGGGGCAACTCCAGACTGAGACAGAGTCCAGCCCCTCTCCAGGAGACTGGTTCCAGAGCCCAAGCCATGCGTAGAGGTGAGCCCAACTAAATCTAGCCGGTACCTCTCAACCTCATGCACTAACTCAGGCTCACTTTCTGAAAAGCAGAAAGTCAATACATTTCACTGTCACTTGGTGTTCGCTCGCTCTGTGGTATAGTATCGCTTCCTGTTCCTGCTCAAACACAGTGGTGTTTCTGAGTAGCTTATTTGCTTAGCAGTTTAATTAACAACTTTTAAATACATTCTTTTTTTTCACAGTATAATCTTCACGTGCTTCATCCGAAGCACACTTTCTCTGTACTCACTACCTAATTTATACCCAAAGTATCCACTCACTGTCTCTGTACTGTTTCACTAGCTTAGCTCGTAGCCGACCCGTTAGCACCATGGCTACTTCACCTGTCCCTTCTGCACTTTCTTGCTCATTGTGTCAGATGTTTAGTTACTCCTCGGCCTCCTTTAGCAGTAATGATATCTGTAACAAATGTAGCATATTTGCAGCTCTGGAGGCCAGGATTACTGATCTGGAGACTCGGCTTTGCACCCTGCTCTCACCCTTAGCTAGCCAGGCCCCTGTAGCTGGTGCAGCCGAAGATAGCGTAGGCCCCGCTAGCTGTTCCCCGGCAGATCCCAAGCAGCTGGGGAAAGACAGCTGGGTAACGGTGAGGAGGAAGCGTAGTCCTAAACAGAAGCCCCAGGTACACCACCAACCCGTTCATGTGTCTAACCGTTTTTCCCCACTCGGTGACACACCCGCTGGGAGTCAAACTCTGGTAATTGGTGATTCTGTTCTCAGACATGTGAAGCTAGAGACACCGGCAACCATAGTCAATTGTCTTCCAGGGGCCAGAGCAGGCGACATTGAAGGAAATTTAAAACTGCTGGCTAAGGGTAAACGTAAATTCAATAAAATCATAATTCACGTCGGCAGTAATGACACCCGGTTACGCCAATCGGAGGTCACTAAAATCAAAATTGAATCGGTGTGCAACTTTGCCAAAACAATGTCGGACTCTGTAGTTTTCTCTGGGCCCCTCCCCAATCAGACCAGGAGTGACATGTTTAGCCGCATGTTCTCCTTAAATTGCTGGCTGTCTGAGTGGTGTCCCAGAAACGATGTGGGCTTCATAGATAATTGGCAAACCTTCTGGAGGAAACCTGGTCTTGTTAGGAGAGATGGCATCCATCCCACTTTGGATGGAGCAGCTCTCATTTCTAGAAATATCGACAAATTTATTAAACCCCTCAAAACATGACTATCCAGAGTTGGGACCAGGAAGCAGAGTTGCAGTCTTACACGCCTCTCTGCAGCTTCCCTCCTCCTGCTACCCCCCCAAAAACCCATCTCCATAGAGACTGTGTCTGCTTCCAAAAAGACAAAAAACAAACTAAAAACCAGCAACAAACAACTTAAACATTTACAAAGAAAGAACAATACAGTATCCACATCTGAACCAAAGAGTAAAACAGTGAAATGTGGATTATTAAATATTAGGTCTCTCTCCTCCAAGTCTCTGTTAGTACATGACTTAATAATTGATCAACAAATTGATTTACTCTGCCTTACAGAAACCTGGTTGCAGCAGGATGATTATGTTAGTTTAAATGAATCAACACCCCCGAGTCATTCTAACTACCAGAAATCTCGAAGCACAGGTCGAGGGGGCGGTGTGGCAGCAATTTTTCACACCAGTCTATTAATTAGTGAAAGACCAAGACAGACTTTTAATTCATTTGAAAGCCCGATGCTTAGCATTGTCCACCCCAGCTGTGAAACTCAGAAACCAGTCTTACTTGTTATCATCTATCGTCCACCTGGGCCTTACACAGAGTTTCTGTCTGATTTCTCAGACTTTATATCTAATTTAGTTCTGAGCTCAGATAAAATAATTATTGTGGGTGATTTTAACATCCATGTTGATGCTAAAAATGACAGCCTCAACATGGCATTTAATCTGTTGTTAGACTCAATCTGTTTCTCTCAAAATGTAAAAGAACCCACCCACCACTTTAATCACACTCTAGATCTTGTTTTAACATATGGCATAGAAACTGAACATTTAACAGTGTTTCCTGAAAACCCTCTCCTGTCTGATCATTTCTTGATAACATTTACATTTACAATAATTGATTACGCAGCAGTGGTGAGTGGACTTTATCAAAGTAGATGTCTTTCTGAAAGCGCTGTAACTAAGTTTAAGAATATAATCCAGCCACTGTTATCATCGTCAATGCCCTGTACCAACACAGAGCAGAGCAGCTATCTGAACGCTACCCCAACAGAGGTCGATTATCTTGTTAATAATTTCACCTCCTCACTACGTACAACTCTGGATACTGTAGCTCCAGTGAAAACTAAGGTCTCTAATCAGAAGTACCTGACCCCGTGGTATAATTCTCAAACACGTACCCTAAAGCAGATGACTCGTAATCTGGAGAGGAAATGGCGTGTCACAAATTTAGAGGATCATCATTTAGCCTGGAGAAATAGTTTGTTGCTTTATAAGAAAGCCCTCCGCAAAGCAAAAACAGCTTACTACTCATCACTGATTGAAGAAAATAAGAACAACCCCAGGTTTCTCTTCAGCTCTGTAGCCAGGCTGACAAAAAGTCAGAGCTCTTTTGAGCCAACCATCCCTTTAACGTTAACTAGTGATGACTTCATGAACTTCTTCACAAATAAAATTTTTATCATTAGAGAAAAAATTACCAATAATCATCCCACAGATGTAATATTATCTACAGCTACTCTTAGTTCCATTGATGCTAAGTTAGACTCTTTTTCTCCAATCGATCTTCCTGAGTTAACTTCAATAATTACTTCCTCCAAACCATCAACGTGTCTTTTAGACCCCATTCCTACAAAACTGCTCAAAGAAGTCCTGCCATTGATTAATTCTTCGATCTTATATATGATCAACCTATCTCTAATAATCGGCTATGTACCACAGGCCTTCAAGGTGGCTGCAGTTAAACCTTTACTCAAAAAGCATCTCTAGACCCAGCAGTCTTAGCTAATTATAGGCCAATCTCCAACCTTCCTTTCATATCAAAAATCCTTGAAAGAGTAGTTGTCAAACAGCTAACAGATCATCTGCAGAGGAATGGTTTATTTGAAGAGTTTCGGTCAGGTTTCAGAGCTCATCACAGCACAGAAACAGCTTTAGTGAAGGTTACAAATGATCTTCTTATGGCCTCTGACAGTGGACTCATCTCTGTGCTTGTCCTTCTTGACCTTAGTGCAGCATTCGATACTGTTGACCATAATATCCTATTAGAGCGATTAGAACATGCTGTAGGTATTACAGGTATTGCACTGCAGTGGTTTGTATCATATCTATCTAATAGACTCCAATTTGTGCATGTAAATGGAGAGTCCTCTTCACACACTGAGGTTAATTATGGAGTTCCACAGGGTTCAGTGCTAGGACCAATTCTGTTTACATTATACATGCTTCCCCTAGGCAGCATCATTAGAAGACATAGCATACATTTTCACTGCTATGCAGATGACACCCAGCTCTATCTGTCCATGAAGCCAGATAACACACACCAATTAGTTAAACTGCAGGAATGTCTTAAAGACATAAAGACTTGGATGGCCACTAACTTTCTGCTTCTTAACTCAGATAAAACTGAGGTCATTGTACTCGGCGCTGAAAAGCTTAGAAATATGGTATCTAACCAGATTCTTACTCTGGATGGCATTACCTTGGCCTCCAGTAACACTGTGAGGAACCTTGGAGTCATTTTTGACCAGGATATGTCCTTCAACGCACATATTAAACAAATATGTAAGACTGCGTTCTTCCATTTGCGCAACATCTCTAAAATTAGAAATATCCTGTCTCAGAGTGACGCTGAAAAACTAGTTCATGCATTTATTACTTCCAGGCTGGACTACTGCAATTCATTATTATCAGGATGTCCAAAAAACTCACTGAAAAGCCTTCAGTTAATCCAAAATGCTGCAGCAAGAGTACTGACAGGGACTAGAAAGAGAGAGCATATTTCTCCTGTTTTGGCTTCCCTTCATTGGCTTCCTGTTAAATCCAGAATTGAATTCAAAATCCTGCTCCTCACATACAAGGTCTTAAATAATCAGGCCCCATCTTATCTTAATGACCTTGTAGTACCATATCACCCTATTAGAGCACTTCGCTCCCGCTCTGCAGGCCTACTTGTTGTTCCTAGAGTATTTAAAAGTAGAATGGGAGGGAGAGCCTTCAGTTTTCAGGCCCCTCTTCCGTGGAACCAGCTTCCAGTTTGGATTCGGGAGACAGACACTATCTCTACTTTTAAGATTAGGCTTAAAACTTTCCTTTTTGCTAAAGCATATAGTTAGGGCTGGACCAGGTGACCCTGAATCCTCCCTTAGTTATGCTGCAATAGATGTAGGCTGCCGGGGGATTCCCATGATGCATTGAGTTTTTCCTTTCCAGTCACCTTTCTCACTCACTATGTGTTAACAGACCTCTCTGTATTGAATCGTATCTGTTATTAATCTCTGTCTCTCTTCCACAGCATGTCTTTTATCCTGTCTTCCTTCTCTCACCCCAACCGGTCGCAGCAGATGGCCCCGCCCCTCCCTGAGCCTGGTTCTGCCGGAGGTTTCTTCCTGTTAAAAGGGAGTTTTTCCTTCCCACTGTCGCCAAAGTGCTTGCTCATAGGGGGTCATATGATTGTTGGGCTTTTCTCTGTATCTATGAAGCGCCTTGAGGTGACATTTGTTGTGATTTGGCGCTATATAAATAAAATTGAATTGAATTGAATTGAGTATTTCTTCACCTTCGAGGATGCATTCTCTTCTGGCTTCAGTGGCATCATATTAGCTCATTTGGATGAATTATCCTGTCTGTGGGCCAGACCTTTCACCAGTTGATAAGATCTGGCTCATTATAAAATGAAAAATACAACAATGACAAAGGAGCAGGACATTTGAGAATCCTGCATCAGAAAAGATTCATTTTCAGTTTCCATGTCCTCTCGTTCTCTTCAGATACTCCGACATCCTCCCAAAGTCAAAATACATACAGGAAGAGCATGGATGCATGGAGATCTGCTTGCCATTACATTCTATGTGTATTTACTTTTTTTGTAACAACCACATAGTGGAGAGATAATCGCTCACTCAGAGAACCAAGGTTACAGAGTAACCGTATGATTTCATGAGTCAGGGTCTCCCAATGGTTTCACTTCAAACCTCTGCTGATAATGACTGGCTTAAAATCTGGGATTATATACCATCTTGGTCTGAGAAATAAAGACGACAAAATAAAACATTCTTTACAAAATGGCAGGTACAAAATGCAAGAACTGGACTAAAAGTGAGTGAAAAGAAGACAGTGTTCAAAGAAAAACTCTGAAAACCCTTCAGGCTCTACAAGACCCTACAGCAGAGGGCCAGGGTACAGACTGGTGTTTAAGTCAATTTAAAAAAATATGTTTGTTGAAACGCGTTTGATGTTTATTGTATTTTGTGTTTTTAGTGGTGATTAAGAGGACACTAGTCAGGTTGTGCAGCAAACATAGCAGCAGAGGCACGGTAATTTAATATATTTGACATAAAGAATGTATTAATGCACTGAAATGTAATTTATATTGTACTGTCTGTAGGATGGGCGGCACATGTGATTGTGTCACAGTGTTTCCCTTTTTCTTGCACTTTCTCCCTAGTTTGTTTTAGAGTAAGGGTCGCGTTTTAAAATGGATTTTTTTTGCATTCGGGTCTGCTTTTATGTTAACTGGGCCAGGTGGAATATTAGTCGGGCAATGGGCAGTCCCTGAGCTGGGGCTCACACCTTATAGAAATTAGGCCTTGCATAATGGTGATTGCAGTGGTACCAATCATTTCCTTGGGGAAACACTTGGCTTTCCCAAGGAAAAGGAAGCTGGCTGATGCTGGCTGATATTGAGAGTTCAAATGAGCAATTGAGAGACCAGTTACAGGAATGCTCACTGGTGACTGGTCCAGTGCCAGGCTCGTCCACTGCACCATCAAATTTGAACCCAAAAAATGAATTATGCTTATGTGCCCCAAGAGCATAAATGTCTGAAGTTTAATGGGAAATTGTCAGTGGGCTTGTTAACTGTTGATCAGTGTGTTGAAGAAGCGTGTAGATGTCTGGAGATTCGCCCTTTGTCATGAGCAGAACAAGCGATGTTTATGATGGACCAACCTGATGGCAGTGTCCGTTTTCACCGGAGAGATGCTCCAGTAAAGATTTTTGCTATTTTAAATGAGGATTATAGCTGTACTCAGTCTTAGGTAGCTGCTCAGTTGCAGTTTTTCCAGCGTATCCAGAGAGAGGGGGAATCTCTGCAAGACTACTTTTATGTCCGTAAATCATTAATGGATGCTGGAATATCCAAGACACCAGCTTGTATCCCCAAATGTGATACAGTGTTAAGAGAGCAGTTTAACATGTTCATGATGATATGCTGCGTAGAGACAGTGGGTTCTTCCAACACCAGACATTTCCTTTGTTACCCTACACAGTATTGCCCTTAGGTTGGCTGAAGCGAGCTGACGGGGGGGGGGGGGGGGGGGGGAAACTAGGTCTCGAGTGAATTCCCTTGATACCAACCGTCTGGGGGGGAGAGGGAGGTAATGCAACTATGCACTCAGTTACCGCTAAGCCTGGTGATGACATTTTAGAGATAAAGGAGTGTCTTTGTAAACATCAGGTTCAGTTGCATACCCTTATGAAGCAAATGTCTGTCCATTTTTCTTCTCAGACTGGACTAACCCCCACTTCTCCCTCAACTCGGCATTTTCGTTTTCAGGCCGATGGCAAGTCAATATAGGTTACATGGAGCTTGATATAACTGTTTTTGGTGGCGCCCTGACAAAAATGGGCATGTTAGTGGTAGAGGACCCTCCAGATGGGCATATTCAGCAGCTAAGGAGTGTGCCTGGCCTCTTTTGTAAGGAATATTATTAGCCGTTGTTACCGCCTACTGTTTGAGCAGTTCAGCTCTGGTCTGTTTGAATCTCCTGCCCTTGAAAATACCACTGAGACATGGAAGGAGACTCTTCATAAGTGTCAGTGCATCGAGGCTTTGAATACATTGGGGTACTTGGGTAAAGCCAAGGTCCACAGTCGAGCTGTTTGTGTCCCTGCTGGTTCTTTGAAAGGGATTTTTGATATGAGTAAAATTCCCTGAACTTTTGGAACCAACATCATAGCATGTGTGTGTGTGTGTGTGTGTGTGTGTGTGTGTGTGTGTGTGCATGTTTGTGTGTGGGTGTGTGTGTGTGCGTGTGTGTGTGTGTGCATGTGTGTGTGTGTGCATTTGTGTGTGTGTGTGCGTGTGTGTGCATGTTTGTGTGTGTGTGTGTGCGTGTGCATTTGTGTGTGTGTGTGCATTTGTGTGTGTGTGTGTGTGTGTGCATTTGTGTGTGTGTGTGTGCATGTGTGCATTTATGTGTGTGTGTGTGTGTGCTTTTGTGTGTGTGTGTGTGTGTGTGTGTGTGTGTGCATGTGTGCATTTGTGTGTGTGTGTGTGTGTGTGCGTGCGTGTGTGTGTGAGCATTTGTGTGTGTGTGTGTGAGCATTTGTGTGTGTGTGTGTGTGTGTGTGTGTGCGCATTTGTGTGTGTGTGTGTGTGTGTGTGCATGCGTGCATTTGTGTGTGTGTGTGTGTGTGCATGTGTGTGTGTGTGTGTGCATTTGTGTGTGTGTGTGCATGTGTGCATTTATGTGTGTGTGTGTGTGCTTTTGTGTGTGTGTGTGTGTGTGCATGTGTGCATTTGTGTGTGTGTGTGTGTGTGTGTGTGTGCGTGTGTGTGTGTGTGCATTTGTGTGTGTGTGTGTGTGTGCATGTGTGCATTTGTGTGTGTGTGTGTGCATTTGTGTGTGTGTGTACACCACCTCCCTCCCTGTGTGTGTCCATCTGTTCCTCCATTTGTCACACTGCTTCATCTCTAAATCTTTTGCTTAGTGTTCTTCTGTCGGTCCTATAGATGTGGTTTTAACAAGATCTGATATTTAGTGGTCATGTTGATGTTATTGCTTTGTGAGTGGACCTCAAAATCAGACTGTTTGTGTGCATGTGCATAACAATAGATATGATAAAACATGAGATTACACTATGGAGTAATAAAGTAGTAAAAGTAGCTGACTTCCTGTCCAAACCTCTTGATTTGACTTGATTTCCATCAGGTTGCTAAACACTGACCACTATATATATATATATATATATATATATATATATATATATATATATATATATATATATATATATATATAATTCAATTCAATTCAATTCAATTTTATTTATATTGCGCCAAATCACAACGAAAGTCGCCTCAAGGCGCTTCATAGATACAGAGAAAAACCCAACAATCATATGACCCCCTATGAGCAGCACTTTGGCGACAGTGGGAAGGAAAAACTCCCTTTTAACAGGAAGAAACCTCCGGCAGAACCAGGCTCAGGGAGGGGCGGCCATCTGCTGCGACCGGTTGGGGTGAGAGAAGGAAGACAGGATAAAAGACATGCTGTGGAAGAGAGACAGAGATTAATAACAGATATGATTCAATACAGAGAGGTCTGTTAATACATAGTGAGCGAGAAAGGTGACTGGAAAGGAAAAACTCAATGCATCATGGGAATCCCCCGGCAGCCTACATCTATTGCAGCATAACTAAGGGAGGATTCAGGGTCACCTGGTCCAGCCCTAACTATATGCTTTAGCAAAAAGGAAAGTTTTAAGCCTAATCTTAAAAGTAGAGATAGTGTCTGTCTCCCGAATCCAAACTGGAAGCTGGTTCCACGGAAGAGGGGCCTGAAAACTGAAGGCTCTCCCTCCCATTCTACTTTTAAATACTCTAGGAACAACAAGTAGGCCTGCAGAGCGAGAGCGAAGTGCTCTAATAGGGTGATATGGTACCACAAGGTCATTAAGATAAGATGGGGCCTGATTATTTAAGACCTTGTATGTGAGGAGCAGGATTTTGAATTCAATTCTGGATTTAACAGGAAGCCAATGAAGGGAAGCCAAAACAGGAGAAATATGCTCTCTCTTTCTAGTCCCTGTCAGTACTCTTGCTGCAGCATTTTGGATTAGCTGAAGGCTTTTCAGTGAGTTTTTTGGACATCCTGATAATAATGAATTGCAGTAGTCCAGCCTGGAAGTAATAAATGCATGAACTAGTTTTTCAGCGTCACTCTGAGACAAGATATTTCTAATTTCAGAGATGTTGCGCAAATGGAAGAACGCAGTCTTACATATTTGTTTAATATGTGCGTTGAAGGACATATCCTGGTCAAAAATGACTCCAAGGTTCCTCACAGTGTTACTGGAGGCCAAGGTAATGCCATCCAGAGTAAGAATCTGGTTAGATACCATATTTCTAAGCTTTTCAGCGCCGAGTACAATGACCTCAGTTTTATCTGAGTTAAGAAGCAGAAAGTTAGTGGCCATCCAAGTCTTTATGTCTTTAAGACATTCCTGCAGTTTAACTAATTGGTGTGTGTTATCTGGCTTCATGGACAGATAGAGCTGGGTGTCATCTGCATAGCAGTGAAAATGTATGCTATGTCTTCTAATGATGCTGCCTAGGGGAAGCATGTATAATGTAAACAGAATTGGTCCTAGCACTGAACCCTGTGGAACTCCATAATTAACCTCAGTGTGTGAAGAGGACTCTCCATTTACATGCACAAATTGGAGTCTATTAGATAGATATGATACAAACCACTGCAGTGCAATACCTGTAATACCTACAGCATGTTCTAATCGCTCTAATAGGATATTATGGTCAACAGTATCGAATGCTGCACTGAGGTCAAGAAGGACAAGCACAGAGATGAGTCCACTGTCAGAGGCCATAAGAAGATCATTTGTAACCTTCACTAAAGCTGTTTCTGTGCTGTGATGAACTCTGAAACCTGACTGAAACTCTTCAAATAAACCATTCCTCTGCAGATGATCTGTTAGCTGTTTGACAACTACTCTTTCAAGGATTTTTGATATGAAAGGAAGGTTGGAGATTGGCCTATAATTAGCTAAGACTGCTGGGTCTAGAGATGGCTTTTTGAGTAAAGGTTTAACCTGCAGCCACCTTGAAGGCCTGTGGTACATAGCCGATTATTAGAGATAGGTTGATCATATATAAGATCGAAGAATTAATCAATGGCAGGACTTCTTTGAGCAGTTTTGTAGGAATGGGGTCTAAAAGACACGTTGATGGTTTGGAGGAAGTAATTATTGAAGTTAACTCAGAAAGATCGATTAGAGAAAAAGAGTCTAACTTAACATCAATGGTACTAAGAGTAGCTGTAGATAATATTACATCTGTGGGATGATTATTGGTAATTTTTTCTCTAATGATAAAAATTTTATTTGTGAAGAAGTTCATGAAGTCATCACTAGTTAACGTTAAAGGGATGGTTGGCTCAAAAGAGCTCTGACTTTTTGTCAGCCTGGCTACAGAGCTGAAGAGTGGCTGGATTATATTCTTAAACTTAGTTACAGCACTTTCAGGAAGACATCTACTTTGATAAAGTCCACTCTCCACTGCTGCGTAATCAATTATTGTAAATGTAAATGTTATCAGGAAATGATCAGACAGGAGAGGGTTTTCAGGAAACACTGTTAAATGTTCAGTTTCTATGCCATATGTTAAAACAAGATCTAGAGTGTGATTAAAGTGGTGGGTGGGTTCTTTTACATTTTGAGAGAAACCAATTGAGTCTAATAACAGATTAAATGTCATGTTGAGGCTGTCATTTTTAGCATCAACATGGATGTTAAAATCACCCACAATAATTATTTTATCTGAGCTCAGAACTAAATTAGATATAAAGTCTGAGAAATCAGACAGAAACTCTGTGTAAGGCCCAGGTGGACGATAGATGATAACAAGTAAGACTGGTTTCTGAGTTTCACAGCTGGGGTGGACAATGTTAAGCATCAGGCTTTCAAATGAATTAAAAGTCTGTCTTGGTCTTTCATTAATTAATAGACTGGTGTGAAAAATTGCTGCCACACCGCCCCCTCGACCTGTGCTTCGAGACTTCTGGTAGTTAGAATGACTCGGGGGTGTTGATTCATTTAAATTAACATAATCATCCTGCTGCAACCAGGTTTCTGTAAGGCAGAGTAAATCAATTTGTTGATCAATTATTAAGTCATGTACTAACAGAGACTTGGAGGAGAGAGACCTAATATTTAATAATCCACATTTCACTGTTTTACTCTTTGGTTCAGATGTGGATACTGTATTGTTCTTTCTTTGTAAATGTTTAAGTTGTTTGTTGCTGGTTATTAGTTTGTTTTTTGTCTTTTTGGAAGCTGACACAGTCTCTATGGAGATGGGTTTTTGGGGGGGGTAGCAGGAGGAGAGAAGCTGCAGAGAGGCGTGTAAGACTGCAACTCTGCTTCCTGGTCCCAACTCTGGATAGTCATATTTTTAGGGGTTTAATAATATATATATTAGGGGTGCAACGATACACAAAATTCACGGTTCGGTTCGATACTTTGGTGTCACGGTTCAATATTTTTTCGATACAAAAAAAATGTTCATGCCTTTTTATTAATTTGTCATTTATTAAATTTTCACGGCACATTCTGCACCACATCTCTGTGAGTTCATCATTTGTTTGAAGCCAGCTCACCTCCTGCAACCACTTTTCCGAGAATACGCTTCTTTTGTGGTTCGGACTCCTTCTGACATTTCTTTGGAGGTGGAGGAACATCACAGTAATTGCTTAAAGGAGCTTCTTCGACATCTTTAAGAGTTCTAAACAAATGTCTGTCCTCCTCCTGAAAATCTTATGTACGCAAACACGTGTTGCAACTTCTTATCTTGTGGCGTTTTTTATTTTGACAGCGAATGCGCACCTGTGGACCACTTATGTGCAGCCCTGGTTATTTAGCTCGTCATATTGCAGCCACCATGTCCATGAAACCATAAAGCTGCACTTTCTTTTTGCCTTATAGTCTGATTTGTCATAACTTTTCCATTTTGTGGTAAGCTTTTCTTTGGCTGTCACTTCTTCACCCTGACCTGTCTTATTTGGCTCAGCAGAACTAAAATATATATCCTGCTGCTTTTACACACACACTCACATAACGCTCAGCGATTCTCTGCGCGATCAACCTCTCACATGTTTAAGCTGCGGGAGATTTCACCTGTCATGTTTGCATAGTAAGCTAACGATTGATAAGATGATGTCAGAGGAATTGGTGCGCAAATTATCATCACTCACCAATCAGTGCTGTCGCTCTCTATACACAGTTCACGCGATTGCAAAGTGAAAGCAAAGAACAAGCGCAAATTCAAACGTGATTTCAATATGTCACATATTGACAGTGGCTCACCGATGCCAATGACATAATTACCCAGCTACATTTCCAAAAGAATGCAAAAGCATTGACATATATTTTTCCTTCCTACGATAGGCCGACGGGCAGGGCAGCCCGACTGGAAAGATCGCTAGCCCCGGGACGTCGGGCTAGCGATTTTGCGAGCCCTGTGTCTGATTGAGGAATCACTCATCTTTGGAAAAGAGAGTTTATTACAGAGAAATGTCTCTTTCCAAAATAAAAGCTATACTATACGCTTCTTCTGGGCTATATTCTCAGCAGCATATTAAACATATCAGGTCCCCATAAGGGGAATCATGTGCTAACGGCTGTCTAAATGACTCGGGTAAAGTTTGTAGCATGCGTGCTTGTTGTTTTTGTCTGCTTCCACTTGTCTTTGCACTAGGATGATGTCGGAGTAAATGTGCAGTCATATTCGTTGTGTTCCCACTAGTGCTGTCAGCGTTAATCTGAAATGACGTTAACGCCACAACACGGCAAATCTCCGTTAACGAGCTACCGCGGATCGCCCCGTGCGTGGGGCTGGACGGCCAACACGTTAACGAGCTAACTGCGCTAACGCACTAGTTCCCACCCATGTAATTGAGCATTGCTGGCACATCCAACATACTGTTTTACTTTAGTCCATGACGCGCTTACCTTCAGGGTCATATGTCACATGAAAACCAAAATAGTTCCAAACGCCAGATCTGAATGAGGGTGGGGGAGGTTCAATTTGCCATGTTGTAAGGAGAGCTTAACTTCTGTCTCGCTAGCTTGCCCTGCGCTCAGTGAATCTGCGTTCGACTACTCCGCCTAGGTTGCACTGTCTAGCGCAGATCCACTGAGCGCTCAACACAAACAGCATCGTCAGAAGGAAAGTTGATAAGTTTTGCAAACAAAGTTTTTTGCAGCTGTTTACCTAAAAATGCAGCCAAGGCGTATTCTTAAATAAACATTTCAAACTATTTACAGAACAATCAGCTGTTCTGCATCAAATCTGATGCCACACAAATTATTTTTGACACTCCAAAAAATAATTTCTGTCCACTATGAGATGAAGGAGAACAACAGCCTGATATAGCCTAACTGAAAAAGTTAGCTTGTTTATATCATGCTAACATAGCTGTGTTGCTAGCGGTCACATAGCACATCATTATATACCAGCTAGCCAAACTTCAGTAACCCTACAAACGTCACTGCTGTTTAGTTTTCTGTCTTCATTTATGCTGGAAGTGATAACAGAGCTGTACATTTTAATTTGTTTCCAAAACCCCGCAGTCAGGACATGCTATATTGTATTTAGATAGAAGCTAGCGAGCTAACTTCCTGCTAACTTCATAAATTCCGTTTTCATGGATGCCTGGATGTTAAACTCAATTGTTACACCTGGTAGAGCAGAACGCTGATCATTTTATTAAAGATGGAAGACTTTAGACCGTTTTTAACTCTCAGTAATGCCACAGTGATCGTTTGATATATGGACCTGCAGCGGAGTTTAGGCCCAGACACGGCTAGTGACGTCAGACTTAACGACCGGATTTCAATTCAGGTTAGATTTTTTTTTGTGCGCAATGCAGATTTTCTGTGCGCAGAGACGTGGCAGCAGCTTAGAGGGAACATTGCTCTAGAGTCTCTATGCAGAAAATTAGAGTCTTTAAGATTCAAACCAATGCTGTGCAGTACCTGCAGCATGCTCTATTCTTCTGTCTTCAAAATAAAAGCATTTAAAATGTTACTTTCTCGGTTTTGACCTACATGAACATCATAACATAGTTTAAGAGTAATAAATGCAGAAATCCCTGTAACTTGAGAAAGATCAGTATTTTTTTGTTTTTACATTTTTTGTTCATTTTTTTTTAATTACATCTGATTATAAAACATAATAAGATTATGCTTTATTGTCTTTGCTTGTATTTACTTGCCGACATGTTATCATCAAATTATTTTTTTTATAAAAAGTCTAACACTGCAACACTGAATAAGTATAAGAGTGCATTTCCTCTGTGTCTCCATGGCGCTCTCTGACATCCAGCCAGTTCAGCCAGCCGTCTTTCAGTCTCCCAGTAATACATCACATTGGTTTCAAATGAGCAGCTTTCACTATTATTAAATCCTGTGAGAAAAAGTGTTGAAACATATTTTTCATTCAAAGTTGATGAAATGTGAACGGAGCTGCATTTAGGAGTGTGCGTGTTTTGGTACTTTTAAATATGCAGTGTGGACCACATGGATCACAGATCATGTCATCTGCCCTAAAGTGTCTCACCAACTCCAGACATAATGTTTCCCGAGTCTTATCCTACAGCACGTAAAGGCCTGCCCCCATGGAACCTGGACTCTCATCAGCTTGTCTACAGGACAAACTGGACAAACATATTAATAAAATATTAAAGCAAACTTAAAAAGTCTGTGATAATTACCTGGAAACACCTGTGGTGGGTTCTGTGTAATAAGTATGAATAGAAACAGCCTGCAAAGAGCTGCCTGCCAGCAGGTGGCAGACTGCTGCCTACTGGGAGTCTGCACTTCCTATTTGAACCCTGGACGAAGACAAAGATGAGGGGTGCCAACTGCTAACTTTAGCCACTCTGTACTAGAATATATCTACCCCCAGCACATTATTTTTAATGACAGACATGAAATATTCTAATATGTTGTTTTGCTTAGAAAAGGAAAAATATGAATTAATTATTTTACTTCATACAAAATTATAATGGTGCACTTTTTCAACAGGACAGTCTGTGTCTTTCAAAGTGTTGCTCACAGAGCTGCCAGTTACATCACGCTTGGTTTAACATTGTTTTTCTTTAAAACTTCTCATTTTCCAGTATGCAGTGGGCGGCTGTGTGCTCCTCACTGGAGGAAAGGCTGGATGTTTGGATGGTTAAGAGTCAGTTTAAAACTGTGCTCCACCTTCTCTCCTCCCTGAAACACAATGTTAAGTGTTGTCATGATAAAGCTGTGAAAGAGGATCCTCTCTCAGTGCTTCCAGGTCACTGCAGACTTCCTGACGCTTGTTTTATTCAGCTATCACGACCAAAGTATTAAATTGCTGCTTATTACACAGAAACTGCCACAGGTGTTTCCTGGTAGTCACTATTCTTTAAGTTTGTTTTAAAAGGTTATTTATTACCTGGTTATTAATATGTTATTAAATAGAAACAGGCCGTTTTGCAGCTCCGTTTCCTGCTTATTACACAGACACTACCACAGGTAACTGAGAGGTAATAAGTGTTACATGGTAATATTACTCAACTGTAACCGCTGTTGCTACCATGATATTACTTGGATATTACATTGTTATTACTCTGGTCATTGCATGGTAATAACCTCGTTACCCTACTATTACCCCTTTATTACCGAGCTGTAACAGGAAGTGCAACCTGTCCAACCTGCTTAAATTATCCAAACAAAATGTGATCTTTGAGGTTGTCTTAGAAATAAATCACATGACTGAGGAAGCAGTAAAAACTGCACTATTGTCATTGAGATTCCAGGTTTGCTTTGTATTTTTGCACTAGTTAGTAGATTTAGTTGCCAGTTGGCTCAGCTGTAATCCTTCCTTTGTGTTCCTGTTTTCCTCACATCAGTTCCTTTTCTTTCACATGTATGTTTGCCCATCTGGTTATTTTCCTTCCCGTTTCCTCTGCCCCGTTTTGTCCTTTTGTGTGGTTGAATGAGCCAGCACAGCGGGGAGATGCTGTAGCAGCACCGTGACATCGTGATGTGGTAGCTTTGTTTTGTGTGAGTCAGAAATAAACCTGGACACATTAAGAAGTGGAAGAGTTATTGGGACAGAAATGTGCAACTATAGTTGCATTATTAATGATAAAGCTGCAATCCTGAGTGTTTCCCTGAGTCTGGGCTCCTTCGTTTTGGATCCTTATGAACAAGTTATGAAACCTTTCAGTCACCATTCCTGGGATTTTTTTTTTACATAAGAGCAAAAACTTGAAACACAACATATTTTTTAAAAAACCCACAAACATTTCCGGCAACAACAACAAAAATCTATTCTCTGGTGTAAATGAGGCAGTTATTTAAATTAAAGAGTCTTTTTAGTGAATCTCAAAAAAGACATTATTCATGGACTTACAGAATCACAACGATTTTATGGCATTTTATACTCAGATGATAAAGAAGATAAGGGTTAGGGTTATTCATAAACCTTTGAGTGTGACTTCCAGGATCACTGTGTCCTTTGCACAACCACACAACAGGCATCACAGGCTGATGAACAGCAAACAAAGCTGGACAAAGTTCTTCATATATCATATATAGCTTTATTTATTTTTGCATGAGGAATACACGGTGAAAATCCCCTGCAAACAGAGCCCCAGTCAGCCCCTGAACGCGACAGAGGAGGCTGTACACAAAATGTTCAAACATCAGCAAGCAAACCTTAAGTTCTGTAAGCTATACTTCAGCGATTAAGCGTACAAACCTGACATGAAAAATAAACTGCAGGATCAATAGACTCTCAGGTGAAAGCACTGCATTTGTATAAAGTGTTTTTCAGAGAGAAACATTTATTAAAAAACCATCAGGGTGTTTGTTCATGTAAAGGAACTCTAACAATAAATAAATAAGTTGTTAATTATCAGAGTAACCTTTAATTACCCTGTGTGATTTAGAGCCATGGCTTCATCGACCCCACGAGGAGGGTTGGAAAGGAATTATAAATTTATATCTCATAAAAATCTGGACATTTATAATATGATTGTCTGAGTGATGTTGTTTCAGTTGGATGCTCCTGTGTTCATCCAGCTTAAATATCAGTTGCAACTAACAGCATAATATGAAAATACAGTTAATATACACGACCACACTTTCATTATCAAGACAATAACATCAAAAGTCTGACTGACATAATGTCTCAAAGGTTAGTGGACAGTATTGTACATTAGTCCGGGCAGAAAGAACAAACCTTTATTGTGTCGTCGTTCTCACAGAGCCCTTGTTGTGCTTCCAGGTTTTATGATTTTGTTTCTCGTTTCTTCCTTTGACACTAACAGTTTCTTTGTGTCTAATTTCACATGTTTTTAAAGGCAGACGAGTCTATTCATCATATCAAACTGAGGCAAAGCTGTCTGTGTACACCTTCTGGTCCACACAACATTGCTGTTCTGATGATGTCAGCAGAAAGAAAATGGCATTAAAGGGACTGAGCTGGTTTTAACTAGTCTCTTGTTTGTCATGCACGCTCCTCTGTCTAACAGCAGAAACATATTGGAGCCTTTTTGGAGAATTCAGTTGTGTTAAAGCAGAAAAGCACATCAGCTGCAACGACAGAACAATAGAAAAGCAAACAGATGGTAACTATATGAAGCATCCACCATGAGTTCCTCTGGTTGTTGGGGCAGAGTCATCCACAGGGCCGTAAGATCCTGACAGCCGGGGACTACGTGAAGCCTGCTATGCTCATTCTCGCCACCAACAACAGAACGATGCACTTTTCTCCCAGCAGAGAGATTTTAGGGTCACATTCTTGGTTAATAAAGGTGCAGAGCTCTATAAATGCAGTCCATTTACAGGTTTACACTCACATTATTGGAGGTTTAATACTGACTAACTCCAATCAGTCATCAGACATGGCACAAACAATGAAACGATCCTTTATCTATTCCCACAGAAGGAAATCTTCAGCAAAGACCAGGATCCACTAAACCCTGCGGTGCATTAACAGGACTCGATGCCATATCAAACTGCTGAGTCTGTTCTTATTTTACTGTTTGTCAGTTTTAGGACCTTCTGTGCTTCTTCACAAGCCAAAAAACAAGAAGAAAAATAGTTGTTTAGGGTTTAAATACAAAGTATGTTGGCACTGCTTTTAGTTGTCTAAGAAACATCACTTTACTAAAACAATTACAGATTCTGTAGCTTATTAAGACTTTAAAACAGCAGCAAATATGAGTATTTATCCACAAGTAATGAACAAATGTCAAATGCATATTCACAAACATAATGTGCACCTCGTGGCCAGAACATTATCAGCTCTGCCATCAGTGCTCAATAAGCTTTGTTCAGACTAACGTAAGAATAAACACTCTTTGCCCAAGCGTCACACGAAGCAGAATTTATGTCACAACATGAAACCATTTCAACAGTGCGTCTGACTTCACAGCAGTGAACCTTTGACTTCATTCATTCTTTGTGAACTCTCCCGCCTCCCAGCGCAGAGCCATGGCGCTCTTGCGTCTTCCTCCAGTGTGGATCTCTGGAAACTGGCAAAAGACACGTTATTGGTTTACTGCATTCACACCACTGCCTCCACCTCTTCCACCAGCTTTCTCAGGTTGTTAAAATAAAGATGGGATAAGCAAGTTTTGCAATGACAGTCTACCTTTTCTTTCTGTTATTGACTCAAACTATTGTCAGTTAAGACAGGAGGTACAACCCTGTCATGCCAGTTGCTGCTATATTTGACGCACATACTGTTTTCAGATGTACAAATCATCATCGAAACTATAATGCAAGATGGTCAAAGGAGCTTGGAAAGAAAAGCGTCTGGACTTCTTTAAGTTGCTTGAAGACGTTTCACCTTCATCCGAGAAGCTTCTTCAGTTCTAAGGTCAAATGGTGGAGAGTCCCAGATTTAAACCTAGTGGGAGTTTCCCCCCACAGAGGGACAAAAGGACCCCCTGATGATCCTCTAATCGCCTGAGCCAAGGTGTGAAACTGGGTGTGGGTCCCAATCAGCCAGAGTTTCGGGTGAGCTCATTGTGAAACCTGGCCCCACGCTTTTCTTTGCAAGCTCCTTTGACTATGATGACCTGGATGACTGAGAACCTTCACAGATATAATGCAAGATAACTGCCTTCAGAGGGAGACTGATGTAACACGGCTTCCACTACTTAAATATAAATATTTGTCTTAAAGAGACTTTACTGTGCATGGCACACTAACTTTGACTAAATTAATGGTGAAAATTGGACATCAAATATGATACAGCCATGAAGTAGAGTCTATTTTATAAAGCCTATAGTTTTGGCTGCTACGAATAACAAGCTTACTGTTTAAATTGTGTGGAGGGCGAAATGTCCTAGAAGAGTATTAGTAGTAGTAATTAGTAAGTAAGTAGTTTTTACTGCCTAAAATAAACTATTGTAACAAACAAAGCCATAAAATGTTACATGTTATGTAAAAAGAGTTACATACACTCAGTGTGGACATGAATGTCAGAGTTTCTTTGTTAGCAAAAAAAGGGTTTGTTCACCACTCACTAGAATAACCAACATTCAGAATAAAATTCATCTCAGGGAAAATCTGGGAAGGAGAATTGTAGATTTCATCTTTTGGAGCCATTTCTGAACACTCACAGATTCCCATATTAATCCCAATAATATTTGAATGGAAGCAAGTATAATGTAAACAGAAATGACTGTCATGGTCCGTGGTCCTGTGTGTGGAATGTGTGATGCGCGGGTAGCCACACCCCCAGGCTGGGCCATCACCGGCACACCTGCTCTCCATCGGGGTGATTACCTGAAGAGCTACTTAACCCCGACGGATGCTCCACGCCAGTCCGTTAATTACCTCTCTGTGGTAACAAGACTCCCGCGAAAGCGTTGCATTCCTATCTTGTTGGAGCTGCGTTAAATCTGCCTACTTGTGTCTAGGTTTCGATCCGGCGTTCAGCCACCTGCCTGTCCTCCTGCTCAATTGGATCACCCGGTACATCATCTGGCCCATCCACTACCTCCACGGATTTCCTTCTCACGGACTTCCCTCCCGAGCTCCCACGGTCCCGCTCTAATCCCTCCTACGGCCCCGATTCCGACTTCCTCGCATCATTGTTTCCCCGGGTTTTTTAGTTCCTCGTTTTGCTCCTTTGGTTTTCCCGGGTTGCCTTTTGTTGTTATAATAAAGTGTCATCTTCTGCTAGCGCTTGAGTCTGCGTTTGGATCCTTTTGTGCACGCGTGCCACGGCGCATGACAGTGACTCTAACACTGAACCCTGTGGGACTCCATAGTTAACGTTTATTTCATGAGGACTCTCCATTTACATGAACAAATAATCTACGCAGAACCTTTAGTATCTGTTTATAATAAAATAATATAATAATATAATAATAAAATACTGTAGTCAACAGTAATGAGGTCTAGCAGGATAAGGACAGAGACGAGCATCCGACTTGTTTCTGGTGGGTGTCGGACTCTGACAAGGCTGCTCTTGGTCACAAATCAAGCATCGAGCAGTCCGGACTGAGACTCAAACTCCGAACTCTGTCGTCATGGCCACTGAGCTCTGCGGCTTCACTGAGAGAGGGATATTTCCAGACAACAGCATTGTTGTGGGCATATCCGTGAGCAGAGACCAGCTACTTGTAGTTGGGTGCAAACACCAGGATGAGATCTGGGACTGTGTCAAGTGAGCTGATACAGGAGCCACTTGGAGAGGTGTCTCCTGTTAGTGGCCTCATGATTAAGTTCTGCCTCCAGCCTTGCACTGAAGTAGCTGCACAGCTCAGTGTAAGGAGGCATGAATGAGAAGCAGCAGCACTTCCTGCCAGCTGGAAAAGGGTGGAGCGCCCACTCCAGCTCCAGAACGGGTTGCTGCCCCGAGTGGAGGAGGATGTTGGGTTTGTGTGAGAGCAGAGTGTGTGACTAACAGACTCTGCTGAGCATAAAAGTGGAGCTGTCAGTTTACCTATCAAATCTACGTCGCTCCCCTCAGCTACGATCACGAGCTGAGTGACATGAGATCATGATCACTGAAAACAAATACTTCACGTTATCGCTGCTGAAAGTGGTTCCACATGCTCTTAAATCACAACGTAGTTGTTGCAGTCGTGCACAGTAGACTACAGTCCTCTGAAACAAAGATTAGACTTTGAAGTTTAATAATGTCCCTCCTTACTGAGCGCTTAATTCCTCGTTTATAAAGTCGGCAGAAGCGTTTTAACCTCTCCTGGTTCATCAGCTCATACACAGTAGAACATGTACATGCTGTCATTTAAACAGTGATTTGTCATTTCTTACTGTAGTTCATGGCTAACTCAAGCAGTAAACAGTTGTTGGTTAAGCATGCTGTGTGCTTAACTAACTCCATTAAATGAATTAATAAAAGAAAATTAATGAATTAATTAAATATCCTAAATTTAAAGTGACTATTGTTTTTGCCTTATAAAGCATTTATAAATGAAAATTAAAGAACCTCAAGTACAACAAGTCTCAGCTCTGTTCACAACAGAAACAACACACAAATGATGCACACAGAGATACAAAGAAAGATGTGTTGGCAGGGACAAACATTCCCATTCGAGGTTTCCAGAATACTGACATGTAAGAGGAGCAGAGCCTTCAGCTCTTTATTTAAGAAAATTAGGACAGAGAAGAAAAAATACTAGAAATATAAGAGAGAATGGAAATATAAAACATCTGGTGTCAATTTTGTGGAAAATAAAGCAAAAACAAACTGTAGTGTGGGCTTCATAGGTGCTGCTGTCACTGAGTGTGTAGAAGTGTAATAATCTGTTTACAATAACAGTGCACCTTTTTGGCTACAAACATGGTGTTTTTATTATATTGTGAGTTAGACGGAGGAATTCCTGCACCGTGGCTCAGGTGATGAGGCACATGATGTCAGTGTCCGTGTGTTTTTCCGTCTCCTGTGTTTCCCCGGATCCTGGGCAGGACCTTGGACACTCCCACTCACCTGTTTCATTCAGTGACGATCAGCGTGGCTGCATTTAAGCCCGGTGAGATCATCTCTTCTTCTCCAGTCCATCAGCGACTCATGGTGACAGCATGGCTCTATTTCCTTGTGATTTTGCTGCTGATTGTTGCATACTTACCTCGTCTCCTCGTGCCTACAGCTTTCTTTGCAATCCTTCTCAAGAAGCGTCATGGTATTTGTGATCAATTTGCACGCCAGCTGAGGCAGGCTGAGCCGATCGCGCCCTTCATCGCGTCCTTCAAGGCCTGAATGATCAGATGTGGGACAACTTAGCCTCCCAAGATGCCCGAGTCCTTCGAGGATCTGGTCTCTCTCTTAGGATTGAAAATGGCCTGAGGGAGAGAGGGCTGAAAGGAGTCTCAGCCCACCTATTTTCATTAGTCTCCTCTGGTCCTAGCTTCCATTCTGCTCTATACTCTGGATTCACTGGCAGCCGTCTGTTTGAACCCGTCCACGGTGCCATCTTCACAAAACTGGACCTGGAAAACACCTACCATTAAGTCCACATCAGATATGGGAATGAATGGAAGAGAGCCTTAATTCACCACTGGGTGACTTTGAATACCAAGTCATGCCTTCCAGTCTTACAAATTCATCAGCACTTCAGGCACTAGTGAATAACATTCTCAGAGATCTCCTGAACCTTTTCGTGTTTGTCCACCTCAGTGACATTTTTTCCAAGGATTGCACAGATAATTGAATCCACTTCCACACGGTGTTTCAGTGGCTGCTGTATGTAAAGCAGAGAAGTGCGAGCTGCATTCACCATCCGTCATTTTTCTGGACTAATTTCTGGCAGGGGGGCAGGTGAAGACGGACCCTGCCAAATCTGAGCAGTCGCTGAATGGCCCACTCCTTCCACTCGCAGGCACCTTCAACAGTTCCTTGGGTTTGCGAACTTGTACAGACGTTTCCCATTTCATCCACAACTACAGTCAGGTAGCAGCACCTGTAACTTATCTCCAAAAGTTGATTCTGTTCATCTGCACGTGGCGTTTTGTGGGAGAAATGTTTCTCACCCATCCAGGTGACTTCTTCAGCCTCAGCTGCAGGTTTCAATCTTATAAACAGTACATTTGCATAATGACTGAAACCAGCCCACTGAAGGAACAATGGGCTGGGAGGTCAGTTCCTTCATCATAATTATGCAAATTCTCATGACTCAACAACCACTGGCACATCCATTTACGTGAAAAGGGAAAGACCATCTCTGAATCGAGGAGGGGGCCTAAGGGTACATCTGTCACCATCATACAACGCTGTGATTGCAGCCATTCCCCAACTCTCTGTGAGTCTCTCCTAGAGTATTTAAAAGTAGAATGGGAGGCAGAGCCTTCAGTTTTCAGGCCCCTCTTCTGTGGAACCAGCTTCCAGTTTGGATTCAGGAGACAGACACTATCTCTACTTTTAAGATTAGGCTTCAAACTTTCCTTTTTGCTAAAGCATATAGTTAGGGCTGGACCAGGTGACCCTGAGTCCTCCCTTAGTTATGCTGCAATAAACGTAGGCTGCCGGGGGATTCCCATGATGCATTGAGTTTTTCCTTTCCAGTCACCTTTCTCACTCACTATGTGTTAACAGACCTCTCTGCATTGAATCATATCTGTTATTAATCTCTGTCTCTCTTCCACAGCATGTCTTTATCCTGTCTTCCTTCTCTCACACCAACCAATCACAGCAGATGGCCCCGCCCCTCCCTGAGCCTGGTTCTGCTGGAGGTTTCTTCCTGTTAAAAGGGAGTTTTTCCTTCCCACTGTCGCCAACGTGCTGCTCATAGGGGGTCATATGATTGTTGGGTTTTTCTCTGTATCTATGAAGCGCCTTGAGGTGACTTTTGTTGTGATTTGGCGCTATATAAATAAAATTGAATTGAATTGAATTAAATTTAAAAAATTGAGTGGGACTCATGGCCATTGATCAGTGGTCTTTGATCAGTGGTTGTTGATCAATGGTCATAAGAATTTGCATAATTATGATGAAGGAACTGACCTCCCAGCCCATTGTTCCTTCAGTGGGCTGGTTTCAGTCATTATGCAAATGTACTGTTTATACAATTGGGGAAACCTGGAGTCAGCTGAGACTGAAGACGTCACCTACTCACCAGGATGGTTGAGCATGCATCAAGACACCTGTAACTTACCTCATGTCCGCAAAGGTTTCGTTCACTTGGCCACCTGAAGCTGAATCAGATCACAAGAACTTAACCTATTTGAGAACAGCCAAGAGACTGGACGACCGTCAAGGCTCACTGGTCGCTATTTTTTGCACGTTTTAACTTTAACTCCTATCGCTCAAGGTCCAGAAATGTCAAATGCTCTCTCCCGCCAGTTTGCCACCAACACTAGTTCTGCTGAGCCTGGCTACATCCTCCCTGGTTCCTGCAGGGTGGGTGCAGTAACCTGGAGAATCAAGGACACGATCCAGCAGGTCCTTCAGGAGAAGCCTAACCCAGTACTGGCCCGCCTGGTTGCCAGTTTGTACCCACCTCTACATGTGCCACAGTACTCCACTGCATCCATACCTTCCATTTTCCCATTCATCCTGGGATGAGTAGGACCATATCTTTGCTTCGCTGTCACTTTTGGTGGGATTCGGTAGAAAAGGATGTGAGAGCGTACGTAGTAGCTTGCCTGCAATAAACACCAGTGCTTTTTCGGGTTGCTCCAACCACTAGCCTTTCCACAGAGACTCTGTTCCACATAGATTTTGTTACTGGTCTTCCCGCTTCCTCGGGAAAAACTGTAATACTCACCAGTGTTGATAGGATTTCTAATTCAGCCCACCTTTAGCATTGGACAAACTGCCATCAGCTGTTGAGACAGCTTGAGAGATCATGTTTTCTGACTCCACGGAATTCCAGTGGAGATCCTGTCTGATCGAGGTCCTCAGTTTACTTCACAGGTGTGGAAGTCCTTCTGTTCTGCATTGGGAGCTGTTGGGGTTTACAATGATTTATTAAAGCTGTTTTTATTGTTTTTATATACCCAACGCAATGCGCTCAAAAACAAGTTGGCGCTCCATGTTTTGAGGATCTAAAACGTTCTTCAGTAGCATGACGGGATTGGACTGGGGTGACTGTGGCTCAGGAGGCAGAGCAGGTCACTTACTGATCGGAAGGTTGGTGGTTTGATCCCAGGCTCCTCCAGTCTGCATGACAAGTATTCTTGGGCAAGATGCTAACCCCAAGTTTCTCTCCGATGCATCCATCGGAGTGTGATTGTGTAGTTAGAGAGAGTGCTTGTCAGTCCAAATATTGAGAACTGAGAACTGAACATGCTTACACATCACACTAGATAATGGTTAGAAGGATCTTTGCTGGGCCAAAGAGAGTCAAATAGAAACAGTCGTAGGATATTATTAAAATGATCAAGGCTAGGCAGGGAGGGGTTTTCTTTTCTGTCGGGTCATTCCAGGAAAAGAAGCAGATAATGAGGGTCGTGAGTGAGGAGAAGGCCAAACGGAGACATCAGGATGGTTTGGCGAAGAAGACAGTTATAGTGTGTTATTGTTGGGTTATAAAAACGATACGGCCCGATCCAGGGCCGTCCTTTGAGTGAAGACAGCTGGCTGTGTTCACGCTGTAACTAAGCAAATTAAATCTTTTTAAATTACATATATTTCTCCTGTAATTCCTTCTGAAGAAAGCAGGTCAGTCTCAGTTCCAGATATCATCCCCAGACCAACAGCCAAACAAAACGGTTGGATCACGAGCTGGAGGCTACGCTTCACTGCTTCACAACAATCCATCAACTCGGTCATCAAATCTCGTCTGGGTGGAGTATGTACACATGTCTCACATCTCATCTGCACAGTTTTGTCTTCTGTTGAGATCTCCCCAGGATACCAACCCCCTTTATTCCCAGAGACACAGATTGAACTTGCTGCTCCTTCTGTGCGACATCACTTGCAGCGGTGTCAACATATCACGGGCCAGAGACATTACACTTATCTATAAATGTTTATAAGGCAACAATAGTCCTCACGTTAGATGAGGTCACACAAATTACTAGTAAATCATATCTTATTTACACTATAAATGAGACAATGAGCACATTATATTTGGGCTTATTTATCAAGTCTTGGGTTTCATAATGACAGTACAAATATGAAATGCAAAGCATGAAATTGGATGTTTTGGTTGATGACAAAGAAATTCAAAGATGTTTTATCAAGAACTCACTCTGTGATCACACGACAGAGCAGCACGATCCATCCTGTGGGTGGTTTTCATTGGTGAAGATGGAGACGACTTGCACTTCACAGGAACATCAACTAATAAGAAACACCACAATTGATAATTAGCATTAACTTAGGCAAATGGAGGGAAAACATGGTGAATATCATGCTAGCATACCTGAGTTATTAAAGGTCAGCGTTTCCATGCGGTTTGACAATACTCTTTCTGCGCTGAACCTGTCTTTGGCATACAGAGTTTCCCTCTCCTTTTTCAGCTCGTCCTCCCTCTGCTTTACCATCTTGATCTCTTCATCCACCAAGGATATTGAGCTTCTTGAACGTAGTTTGAAAAACGGGTTGTTCAGGAACATTTTTTCCTGGGGCTGCTCACATGCTTTACTGAGAGAGAACTCAGAGGCACTGCGAATGATCAAATTGGACGTCTCCAGGATGATGACGCTGGAGCTGGTCTCTTTGGAGTGCCACTCACTAGACTGAGCATTCACGTTGTCTTTAACATGCCTGGGACTAGAGGTAAAGTCATTGCTAGGGTCCAGAATGATTACATTGTTCGCTGACATTTCATGTTTCAGGGGTTCCTTGGTAGGTGAGGAGGTGATGACGAATGACGGCGTCAGTGGAGTGCTTATTGATCTAGGGATACTTCTCGATGGTGCACAATCAGTTGACTTGCCCATCCTGGAAAGGCCCCTCTCCCTTTTGAAATTTTCTTCCCTCTCCAGTGATATGCGAATATCCCTTTCAACTGTTTCTGGGTCATCATAAGGGGACCTGTAGCTGGAATCATCCAAACCAGAATCCTCTGAGCAGGGGCTAAACTGGGTGTGAGGATACTCCCCAACCAGATCTAAGTTTTCCAGATCATGTGCTTTCTTGTGAGGTCGGTCAATGTTGCGTACTGGAGTGTACATGAAGCTGTAGCTGCCGTGGAAGCTCAGCTGCTTGGTTGTAGGTAAGACTACCTTGTTTTTGGTTTGTTCCTCCATTTCCCGCCACTGTTTCCGAGCCAGCTGGAAGTCCACGTGCTCTGTACTAACATTCTCACTCTTGGTTTCCTGTATCACACAGAAGTCTTTAGGTAGCTTCTTGACTGCATCTACGCTGATGTGCGGTTGGTGAGTGATGTGGTTATAATTGGCGTCTTTACCATTCTCACTCTCATCTTCAGATATTTTAGACAAGCCTTGAAGGCCTAACGGGTTATATTTAACCTCTTGTGAAGGGCTGGGGAAAGGCATGTCAACCTCGGGCTGTTCCAGAACGTCTTCCACTTGCGGGACCTCGAAACACACTTCATGAAAAGCGTTGCTGTCTTGGTCTTCAGCACCTGTCATCTCAGCTTTTTGTACAAAGAGCTCCTGGGCACTCAACTGAAGACTATCCAAGTATGAATCGTCATCTTCTCTATTAATAGAAGAGGAGAATATCGTTCTCCATTTTTCATCCGCCTCACTATCTGAGGATGCTGCTGCAATCTCAACTCTCAGGCATTCTTCCATTTCATCAGGACCAGGTTCATGGCAGGATTCGGTGGAGACGTCTGACATAGCTTCTTCTCTAATGCACTGTGCTAACATAGACTCCTCTGTGACGGATGGTTCAAATATGAGTTCTTGGGCCTCTGGGTCTTTATAGATTTCCAGATTTAGATAGCCATCTTCTTCAGAATGCAGATAATTGTCAACAGCCCCAGGCTCTGGCTCAGGATACTGATCTAGCTCAGGGTCTAGCACTGGTTCTGGGTATTCCTCCGGTTCAGGGAATTCCTCCGGTTCAGGGTATTGCTCTGGCTCAGGGTCTAGTGCTGGTTCAGGGAATTGCATTGATTCTGGGAATGGCTCTGGCTCAGGGTATTGCTCCGGTTCAGGGTATTGCTCTGGTTCAGGGTATTGCTCCGGTTCAGGGTATTGCTCTAGTTCAAGACTTAGTTCCTCGGGATCTTCACCAGGCTCTGGGCTTCGTACTGGTACAGCATCTTGTTCTAGCTCCGGGGTCTGCTCCTGCTCTGGATCTAGTTCTGGTGTTTTCCTCCTCTTATGTTGGGGGTCATTCTCACACACACTGTCTACGCTGGAGAGTGGGTCGGACACAGATGAGGTGACTGATTCCTTCCTGCTGAGCTCTTCACAGCCCGGCTCCAAAACCAAAGCTTCTTTTTGATTCTGACGAGCCGTTTCAGTGCAGACGTCGGGCTCAGAGCAGTCACGCTTGTCATTCGCGTCTCTACTGCTTGGCGTGTCAGTTAATAAAGTGTCAGGCGTTACCTTTTCCAACGGAGACTCCGGGACTAATGGCGGTGTCGCTGAACAAACAAGCTCGTCATCTGCAATAAAGTCCTGTTGCTTAGGTGAATCAGCCATACCGACATCCACTTCACACTCCATCTCCAACGCTGATTGTTCTGTTGTTTCCATGGTGATGGACATGGAGTTGTGATCCTCAGCTGTGCTGCAACCTTTGTTCAGTGCCTTTCCATCTGCCTCTCTATCCACCGAGGTCGCCGTCTGAGAGAGAAGAGAATAAGAGAAGGATTTGTTTTTTAGAGCAGAGGATTGCTGTTTGTTTGTTTTAAACACACATATATAGGTGTGTTTGTGTTTCCTCTGTCAGTCAGTGCAGAAAGACAGGCAGCATATAAAAGCAGCTAAATTAGAGAGTATTTTTGTCTATTGTGTCTACCCTTATGTAAGACTACAGGACTGGGTACCACCACACACTTTAATAAGCTTTGTGGGGCTGATTGCTGCTACATCAGGACATGTGTCTGAAATCTTGTGTTGTCATAGGAAAATGTAGCATGTTCAGAGCATAAGCCCTATACATGCTGTTTAGTTACACAAGTAACCAAATAATAAAGACAAAAGTATAAACAGCGTGACAGAAATGTACACAATACAAAAGACTCTCCCTGTGTGTTTGTGTGTCTGTGTGCACACGTCTGTCTGTAAACATGTTTGTTAAACAAATAGAAAAAGTGAGCACTGCCATTACAGATGCCAGGATGCTACTTCCTACATACACTAACATTCAAACTATCAGCCACAACAGTGCCTTCTTAGCTTTGCTACTGAAGGATAGCATCAATTGTGCATGTATTTAAGCTGCAAACGTTCCTGTTATTAAAACTAAATTAGAAATAACACACAGAAAAGATACAGTATATGCTTACTAAAATGTATTTAATCTTTTGCACAAAAGCCTTTGTTGATGCTGGCAGCTTCAAGCTGCCTCCTGTATGCAGAAACTAGTCGATGCAGTGCTCTGCTGTCACGTTGGCCCATTCTGCCACACAGATGTTAAAATCCTTCTCATGGAAAACAAGGTGTTGAGTAATCAGGCCTCATCCTATTTCTATGACCTTACAGTACCAGATCATCCTGTGGGTGATACGGTACAGTTTATATATTAGTGCTATTGTTTAAATCTGTAAACTCTGTAACATGTACTTAATTAGTTCAGTCTGTGACTGTCTGGAGCAACTGTAACACATCATTTCCTTAGAGAATAATAAAGTATTCTGATAACCAACAAAACTGCTATGGCCACTGTTATGTTACGGCCACCTATGTGTTTATACAGCACTCTGTATTTAATCATTAGTTATCATTCATCTCTGGCTCTCTTCCACAGGGTGTCTTTCTCCTGTTGCAGCACATCCTGAGCCTGGTCCTGCCAGAGGCTTCTTCCTGTTGAAAGGGAGTTTTTTCTTCCCACTGTCACCGAAGTGCTTTCTCAAAGGGGCACATGAGGCAACTGCAGAAGCATCCACCCTCACTTCATCTTCATCATCCTGCTAGAGAGCAGCAGATGTTTAACAAGACTGTCTCGGTACATTTTTCTAGAGGTTGCAGATGGTTACTCCACTCCTGAATCTATATCCACTCTCAGTGGTGGGCTGGCGTAGAGCAGCGGTCCCCAACCTTGTGACCACTTTAATCTCTAATCTAAGACAATATTTTCATGGACCGGCCTTTGAGATGTTGCAGATAAATTCAACAAAATAAAACGATACGATTAAGACAAAAGCTGTGGTATTTTGTAAATAAACACGAATTCACTGTGTAACTGTGTAACTTTATTAGCAGCGGCCTCCTGAAACGCGCCAACAACTTTGAGAGCAACACCTTCTCTCTGCCCCTTAATGCTCTCTGGTCGCTATGGTAACGCGTAAACATTTCTTTCAATATAAGACACACAACTGCAACACGGGAAAAGACCCAGGGAAACAGAGTTAACGATAAAAACCCTGAAAACCATCAATTTCACACCCGAGCCTCAGCTCTCACGGCCCATGGCCCAGGTGTTGGGGACTGCTGGCATGTTCCCTGCACAGCGGGGAACATCTGCACTGTTCCCCGCTGTGCAGATCAACAGCGGGGAACAGTGCATCACAATGGTATATTCCACACGTCATGGTAACTTGTGTGATTGCCTCAGAGTTCGTCTTAAGTGTTGTCGTTCATAGTACCATTAAGTTGCTGATGTTATTACAGTTCTCACAGCAGAAGCCTTGCTGACATTGGAAATAGTTCTGTGAAAGTGTAAAAACATAAGCTAGAGAAAAAGTGTTCAGACAGAAAAATGAAACGTGAAGGATTTGTTTCAAAACTGATAGCACTGACAGAAGCAAACGATACATGTGGAACTATATGCATGAGACAACAGACAAAGAAAATACATACAGTCTTAAAACAGCAGCAACTCAAAGTGTGTCGGCACGTAGCTACAGTTGAGACATCTCACTGAAGTTCAAACCAAGCCTTAACATAAAGAAAGATCATTGTTGATGCAGATGAGCTGCTGTGAGTAATTCAGACACTATTGATGTACAACCATGGGAATGGTCTGAAATAAACTATTCAGTGAGCAGCAGTTCCCCCTGTTGATGTCAGAAGTCAGAGGAGGACGTCCAGACTGCTTTGAGCTGATAAGAAGGCAAGAATAACTCAGTCAGCTACTTGTTACAAACGAGGTAGCAGCACATGTATATAGACAGAAAATAATGAATCAAACAGAAGAAACAAATTGAGTTTTCCATCTTGCAGGAGACAAAAATGGCTTTTCAAAGAGCAAAAAGTGCAAAAAATATCATCAGCTGCATCTTCCTGGAAGATACTGCTGACCCTGGCCGTAACTTTCCAGAGTGAGAAAATATTTAACGGATGTTTCACACGGTGGCCAACACCTGTTTGCTCACAATCCTATGGGTTAGTGATGCACCGATACCGATACTGGTATCGGGTATTGGGGCCGATACTGTAAAATGTGTGTGTACTCATACTCGTAAAAGTTAACCGATACCATGAACCGATACTAACTTATTTCATTAATCAGAGGGTGGCTTGTCATTTCTGTTGTAGTTTTTTAGATTGGCCACTAGGGGGACATCCGGCGCTAAACAGGCACAGGGTTAGACGAGTGAGACTGGCAGCTCCAGATAAAAAAGAGAAACTGGAGGCTGCTGTAGCTAGGCTAAACAAAATGTCAGCAGTGTGGAACAGCCAACTTTAACTCAGGTTTTGGAAAAGCGATGAAAAATGTCAAGAGAAAATCACGGGCAGTTAAAATAACAGAGGCTCTGACTCATTTTATCGCTCTGGATGACCAGCCAATGCCGGTCGTGGAAAACATAGGATTGCACCGTCTTCTCAGCATACTCGAGCTGCGATATGAAATATAATAAATAAACAGAAGTGTTTATTTATTATTCTGAAAGCTCGAGACAGTGCCAATAGTTCAGTGATATTTTGTTAAATTACAATGTGGAGACTCTGCAATAATTTAACAGAAGTGCTTATTTTTCACTTGAATTTTTTTTTGTGGTCATTTTATTACAATTTTATTTTTTATCAACAGAGAATAAAATAAAAACTGTCTTCCAATTCATTGCATTTGTGTGTGTGTGTGTGTGTGTGTGTGTGTGGTAGAAGTATCGGTTTTTGTACTCAGTATCGGCAAGTACTCAGATCCAAGTATCGGTATCGTATCGGTTTGAAAAAATTGGTATCGTTGCATCCCTACTACAGGTCCTTAGAAACTTCAACAATGAAACTCATGGACTTCATGGCTGTCTTTTCCTTCTTTAACTGTATAATTTACCGTGTAGTCTTAGTGTGGTGTAAGGTTTAACGAGGTGGGGTATGGTTTGGGACCACAGCCCTTTATAGGCTTTAGGTTCTGTTAGCGGTGCTTGTTTACATGTGGCTAAAATTCCTCCCTCCTACCTATAATTAGGACCAACAAGGAGGAATATTTAATTGTACTTTGGTCACTTTGTAATATTCATGTCCTCAAAGCTGAGTCCAGTGTTTGTAGAAGACCCCGTCTTTGTGTGTCAGTCTCATCCTACCTTACGACCATGAAACAAATGGTTTTCTATCTGGTTTCATCTGCAGTTGGATAGTGACACACACACACACACACACACACACACACACACACTCTCCTGTAGCGACACATGAATGCGACAGACTTGGTGCCATGGTAACCACTGAAAGGCCTGGCACTCATGCTGCAATGCTCAGCTGTCACCTCCTCCACTTCCACCTCCCCCGCAACAACTCATCAGCAGCCTGTTAAATGTGACTGGAAGCAGTGAAACACGACATGTATTAAGTCCTACACTGAAACCTGCCATAGATTTAACACAAGCTGGATCTAAGACAACACACAATGTGTGTGAATGGTTACTGCTAATGTTCGGTAATGTGGTGGAAAACAGGGAAGCTAAAACTAAAGAGCAGTTGAAGGGCGTCACTTTTATTCCATCCCTGGCTGTACAATGAGCTTTGGCAAGGATATACTGTCCAGTCTGACTGTCACTTTCAACACCTCGTTAAGCAGTAATTAGTTCTTCATTAGTAGCTGTAACACAACAGTGTTGGAAGCACTCAGAGAATACAAGACAAATATCTGATTATCTGACCACTGGATGCACAGCTTTGTGTATTTTTTATATTCAGTTGATACAGATGGGCTTGTTTTCTGAAAGCATTCTTCATGTTAGTATAAACAATACATTCAACAATAGTCACGGATTAGTGTTGGATAGATTTCGTGAAATCCCCAAATTTCCTTTTTTAAAAGGAAGAACAAAAATGTTTGGACTCCAGCTGTGTTGTTCTTTTCATGTTCTCTCAGATTTCATCAGCACCATATATGTGTTGCATCTCTAGAAAGATTGTAATCGTTGGGAGAAACCAACACAGCTACCATACACCACCTTGGCGACAGTGGGAAAGAAAAAAACCCTTTTAACAGGAAGTGTGATGTTAGGCCAGAACAGAGTTCACTGCTGCTGGTGGTTGGATGATTCTGGAAAAGACATTCCTTCATTCATTGTTTTGCTGATTTAAATGTTATCAAATATTCAGCAAACTGTCCTCCTCTGTATACAGATATATATATATATATATATATATATAATAATAATAATAATAATACATTTTATTTAAAAATAGCGCCTTTCAAAGCACCCAAGGACACTGTACAACAGATAAAAACACAAAAACTGAAAATATACACAATAATAGTAAAAATAACAGATAAAAGTTAAGAACATACAGTGGTTTAAACATAGGCAATTTTAAACAGATGAGTTTTGAGGGTGGACTTAAAAAGAGGGAATGAAGTAATGTTTCTGAGGTCAGGGGGTAAGGAATTCCAAAGTCGAGGGGCAGAGCAACTAAAAGCCCTGCCCCCCATTGTGATCAGACGAGCGGAAGGAACGGAGAGAGAAAGAGAAGATGAAGATCGGAGGCACCGGGATGGGAGGTACATCTGTACTAAATCGGAGAGGTATGGTGGAGAGAGAGAATGAATAGCCTTGAATGTATAAAGGATTATTTTAAAATGGATGCGAAATTTAACCGGGAGCCAGTGAAGCTGCTTCAGGATTGGGGAGATGTGGTGGGTAGAGGAAGTCCTAGTAATAATACGGGCAGCAGAATTCTGGACACGTTGGAGCTTGTTGATGGATTTTTGTGTAAGGCCAAATAATAGTGAATTACAGTAATCAAGTCGAGAGATAACAAGATTATGGACGAGAATGGCAGTGGCATGAGGAGTGAGGAAAGGGCGGAGGCGATTGATATTACGAAGTTGAAAATATGCTGCACGTGTGACATTATTGATATGTGAATTAAAAGATAATGTGCTATCAAGAAGGACACCCAAGCTTTTCACAGAGGGAGAGATAGGGACCAGCGAATTATTGATGGTGAGAGAGAAATTGTTAATTCTGGAGAGCAACCGTATACAGTATATATATATATACTGTCTATATATGGGATCTATAAAGCAGTGGCTTTGTCTCATCCCCATTGGTCACGGCTCCGGAGGTTTCTTCCTGATAAAATGGGGGTTTTTCTTTCTCACTGTCGCCAAAGTGCTCGCTCATAGGGAGTCATGATACAGCACCAAATCACAACAATAGTCGCCTCAAGGTGCTTTATATTGTACAGTAGACCCTACAATAATACATACAGAGAAAAACCCAACAATCATATGACCCCCTATGAGCAGCACTTTGGCGACAGTGGGAAGGAAAAACTTCCTTTTAACAGGAAGAAACCTCCAGCAGAACCAGGCTCAGGGAGGGGCGGGGCCATCTGCTGTGATTGGTTGGGGTGAGAGAAGGAAGACCAATGAATTCAGTTTAATTTATATAGCGCCAAATCAGTCACCTTAAGGTGCTTTAGCGTGGAGGATTAACTACTGGCTTTAGATCCAATACAATGAAATGCTAAAATGTCTAAAACCAAACAAAGAAAAAAGAGCTTTTTGAATTATCATCTTAAATGATTGTCTACTTATCAGAAAACCATTTATTTCCACACTTCTTGAGCAACCTCTCAAACATTTTGTTCTTCTTTAAATGTCACATTTATAATTGTGGGGTTTGACAAAAACTTCTCCACATTCCCACAAAGGGCTCACCTGTGATTGGTGTTCAGCTTATATCACAGCAACAGATTTCTTTCAGGCTTTTAATATTTGGTCATTTTATTGTTTTATAAATCACAATACGATTCACATCAGATGAACCGTTAGAAAGAAACACTGGTGAGTAAACAGAGGAATCAGGAAAGGCTGTTCAGCTGTGCTGCTGAAGTTTAATGTTCATGTTCAGTGTTTGGAGGCTCAAAGGAAGGAGGAACTACTCACTTTGATGGACAGTTACTGCATTAAATCAAAGGACAGCTTGGCAAGTCAGTTCTTAGTTTCTTAGTTAACTAAGTAAACTGAACCTTTAAAAATGTGATCAGATACAGGCCGTGCTCATGTTGGCGGTGAGGACTAAACATCTGGCTCCAGAGCTCAGCTGTCTGTGGGCTCCAGTGTTTCCTCTGCAAACAGGACGGTGTGAGCGGCTCTCTTTGACGAGGAGCTTCTGATTAAACAGGTTTCTGTCATCATGTGTCAATCTGAAGGATAGTAGAGCAAATTACATGCAATGCTTGTAGCCACTGCGTGCTACTTGTGTTAGGTTTTTATGTGTTGTGGTTATCTGTGTGCGACTACACGGCAGATTAACTTCAGTGTGTCTGTGGATCCGTCACTCTGGTGTCCTGCCTTTGATCTGCTGTCTGTTGTCACTGCTCAAATATTTCTTACAGTTATTTGAGTTTGATAGGTTTGTGTATTTGTTTATTTAAAATCTTAATTTTGGTTCCAGTTTGGATTCAGGAGACAGACACTATCTCTACTTTCAAGATTAGGCTTCAAACTTTCCTTTTTGCTAAAGCATATAGTTAGGGCTGGACCAGGTGACCCTGAATCCTCCCTTAGTTATGCTGCAGTAGATGTAGGCTGCCGGGGGATTCCCATGATGCATTGAGTTTTTCCTTTCCAGTCACCTTTCTCACTCACTATGTATTAACAGACCTCTCTGCATTGAATCATATCTGTTATTAACCTCTGTCTCTCTTCCACAGCATGTCTTTATCCTGTCTTCCTTCTCTCACACCAACCAATCACAGCAGATGGCTCCGCCCCTCCCTGAGCCTGGTTCTGCCGGAGGTTTCTTCCTGTTAAAAGGGAGTTTTTCCTTCCCACTGTCACCAAAGTGCTGCTCATAGGGGGTCATATGATTGTTGGGTTTTTCTCTGTATCTATGAAGCGCCTTGAGGCGACTTTTGTTGTGATTTGGCGCTATATAAATAACATTGAATTGAATTGAATTAATAGTGTTCATAAAGAGACTAACAGGACCATCATTAAAGAGCTGTTTGTGCTTTGATCTGTGCTTATTAGTAATTTTTGTTTCCATAAAGAAAACACTTTGATCAAATATTGATTATCAACTATCCTGAATATAAAAGTAGTAATAGTATATGTTCATTCTGTAAAAGACACTTTCACTGAAGTAGAAGTACAAATGTTACGTGTTAAATATACTTGAGGCATTAAACTGTAAACCACAGCTGGAGCTGTTTCACTGTCAACCACAGTTGATTAGTTACATTGTGTTATATTAATGCTACATAACATCAGATCTCTATGAAACATCACTGTGAAAGATTGATCTGTGCTACTGATCAGTAACTTTGTGTCTTTTTGATGATTTGTTGATGTTTTGAAGGTAAAGTTTGACGACTTTGTTATTTGTGTTGTGCACGTGTGGATCTATCACCGGTCTCTCCTGCTCAGTGTTTGCTGCAGACTCTGTATTTTGACCAGAGTTTACAGGAGCTCGATGTACCTGATCCTGGTTTTGTTTTTTAAAACCATGAAGGCTGTGTAATCCTGTACAGATGAACGGGACGGCTGTGCAGTCTAACCTGACTCTAAGTGCACGGAGCAGACACCTGCGTGGGTTTTTGAAGTTACAAGCAGTTGCACTCGTGAAATGAAAATATTTGCTCCGATTATGTTTTTTCTCTTCACGTGTGACTGATGATAACCAATCACTGCACAGCCATCTGCCATGACAACACGGGGTCAGGGCAGGCAGAGCTGCGACACACATGATGTTAATAATAAGCATTCAGCACGTTGGTGGCACAACACACATGATCACACACATGCTGTGAAAACACATTTGCCCTTTTCATGACTTCTTAGTTATTTGCACATTTCTCACACTTACATATTCCAGTTTTAAATAAAGATTTCCTTCATCATGCCTGGATCTACACACAGACATGATTATCAGCAGACCTGTGGATCAAGAAATCACTTAGAAGCTTTCTGACAAAGTGAAGTGGAACAAAAGATCCAAAAGCATCTAAAGGAAATCATGAGAAACCGATGAGTCACTGCAACAGTTCATGTCCTGAAGGTTAAGCACACGTGTGCTGTGGAGCTGAAACACCAGCAGCTCCACCTCTGAGTGGCTCAAATGAACAAAAAGACTTCAGTTTGATGTCATCTCATGAAGCTGTTCTTTGCCCACTGAAACATTTATTAAGGCTGAATTCATTTTCCCTTTTTAAGCCTTTTTCTCTGTTAACTGAAAAACTGCATTTCGTATCTACTCAGGTTATTTTATCTAAAAAGATATTAAAATGTGTTTGATGATCAGAAAGTGTGTTAAGTGTGACAAATCACCAAACTGCTTTTTCACAGCACTGTGTGTGTTCATGAAATTCATCCCTATATCCATGTTAAAACACAAATGAGCTGTTTCTACTCAGAGTTCTGAACGTGTTCACAATCATTGATGTTACTGTGTTACATCACTTTCTGCAGAATAAGAAAAGATCTTTGAATTTGAATTCATACAAATGAATTTCAAACACAGCCACTCACCAACCTCACACTGGGCTGCTTCCTCCAGAGCAGAATACACTCCACAGGAACAACTGTGAGTGAGTGAGCACACATCCAAGCACACTCACCTACACACTAAATACAATCTGCAGAATCTTACAGTTAATGTCAGCACGCAAGTCAAAGCTGAGAATAAGATTTCTATCAACAACATCAAGAACAAAAGCATCTCTCCTCAAGGACAGTTTAACCCCCGCAGCATCACCACATCAACAAACAGCGTCATGTCCATGTTAGAAGATGATACTGTCTGCATGATGATGATGCATGATGATACTGACTGCACGCTAACAAAGGTAAACTTGGTGTGTGTGGATGGACCTACCTGAGAGAGGGGAGCAGGCTAATGCAGAGGGCTCTGCTCTGTTTCTGAGTGCAGCTTTATACTGGCAGCTCTGCATGGCTGCGTTTGCCTCTGATTGGACAGATGGTGAAGGAGGGCTGCACTGGCAGCCAATACTTGAGCTTTCTGTGATGAACACAGTCGAGCTGAGAGGAGATCATCCTGTCCTTTTGGACTCGTTCTATCTACACTGGGACTGAAACACGTGCTTATTTCTTCTCTCTGGGAGGAACATGAATTTAAATTTCACTACTTATCTTTGAAATTAAACCTAAATTAAATTCAGTTCAGGTCACTTCAGTTTGGTTTTATTTATATAAGCTATAGACCCCACACTAATGCAGAGAAAACCCCAACCATCAGAAGACCTGCTGTGAGCAAACACATACAAGTGTATCATGCTATCATCCTATTGCAGCATCACTAAGGGAGGATTCAGGGTCACCTGGTCCAGCCCTAACTATATGCTTTAGCAAAAAGGAAAGTTTGAAGCCTAATCTTGAAAGTAGAGATAGTGTCTGTCTCCTGAATCCAAACTGGAAGCTGGTTCCACAGAAGAGGGGCCTGAAAACTGAAGGCTCTGCCTCCCATTCTACTTTTAAATACTCTAGGAACAACAAGTAGGCCTGCAGAGCGAGAGCGAAGTGCTCTAATAGGGTGATATGGTACTACAAGGTCATTAAGATAAGATGGGGCCTGATTATTTAAGACCTTGTATGTGAGGAGCAGGATTTTGAATTCTGGATTTAACAGGAAGCCAATGAAGGGAAGCCAAAACAGGAGAAATCTGCTCTCTCTTTCTAGTCCCTGTCAGGACTCTTGCTGCAGCATTTTGGATTAACTGAAGGCTTTTCAGTTTTACGATCATGTGATTAGTAATAAATACATGAAATAGGTTTTCAGCATAATTCTGAGACAGGACGTTTCTAATTTCAGAGATGATGCACAAATACAAGAAAGCAGTTCTGTATTTGTTTAATATTTGCATTAAAGGACATCCTGGCCACATCTCACTGAGGCCAAGGCGAGGACACACAGACTGACAGGACACCATTTCTAAGATTGTCATGGCCAAATACAACAGTATCAGTGAACTGAGGTCTAGCAGGACGAGCACACAGTCCACTGTCAGAGAAGATCATGTGTAACCTTCACTGAAGCTGTTTCTGTGCTGTGATCAATCAAGAATGGGCCTGCTGTAACTGGCTCCCTCTGTGGACATAACCAATACAGGACGATGGAAGAGGCGCGGCGTTTGGGGTGTGGAAGCATTCCATGCAGTTTCCCAGGTCCAGACTGAGCAAACGCAGCCATTTACTTATTCCAGCATGTGTGTGAAGTGCGGAGTAGGAGTGAGCTCCCCAATGTTTTTGGGAAGCCTTGTTTTCTCCTGTGTTGTTAGACCAGGGAGGTCAGACTCAGACTCAGAATCATGTATATGCACAGACACATACAAGGAACTTGGTTCCGGTAGATGGTGGTTCTGGTTCTGGTTGCAGCAGGTCAAAGAGTCTGTGTCCAGGGTGTGAGGGGTCTGTGATGGTTTTCCCTGCCTGTTTCCTGGTTCTTGAGAGGTACAGATCCTGGATGGAGGGCAGGGGGGCGCCGATGATCCTTTCTGCTGCCCGTACAGTCCGCTGCAGTCTGCTCCTGTTTAGTGGCTGCACCATACCAGACTGTGATGGAGGAGCACAGGACAGACTCAATGACCGCAGTGTAGAACTGGATCAGCAGCTCCTGTGGGAGACTGTACTTCCCCAGTTGTCTCAGGAAGTACATCCTCTGCTGAGTCTTTGTGAGGATGGAGTAGATGTTGGTCTCCCACTTCAGGTCCTGGGAGATGGTGGTACCCAGGAACTTGAAGGTCTTCACAGTCGACACAGGGCTGTCTGATATGGTGAGGGGGACCAGAGTTGAGGGATGTCTCCTGAAGTCCACTGTCATCTCTACAGTTTAAAGAGTGTTCAGCTCCAGATTGTGCTGACTGCACCAGCCGCTCAACTTCCTGCCGGTATGCAGACTCATCACCATCCTGAATGAGGCCAATGACGGTGGTGTCATCTGCAAACAGTCACTGGTGTAGAGGGAGAACAGTAGTGGTGAGAGGACACATCCTTGAGGGGCACCAATACTGAGGGACCGAGTTTCAGATGTGATCTCCCCCAGCCTCACTTGCTGCTTCCTGTCTGACAGGAAGCTGGTGACACGCTGAGCTGGGAGAGTTTGGAGGGGAGAAGTTCACAGAGGATCACCATCAGCGTTCACAGAGAGCTGAACCATCTGAAGAACAGGAAGAGCCACGTGAGGATGCTCTTCATGGACTACGGCACAGCGTTCAACACCATAATAGCAGACATGGTGCAGCATTTACCAGGGCAGAGGTGGAGGATTTGTCCGGCTGGTACTCAGACAGGAACCTCAAGCTGAACATCCTTAAAACCAAAGAACTCATAATGGACGTCAGGAGGCTCAGACCGATCAGAACGAATCTGTCTGCACCTTCAGGTTTATGGGGACCCACACCACCATCGCCGGGGTGAAGAAGGCCCAGTAGCATCTTCCTCTCTGCCCTGAGGATGAATAACCTGGACCAGCTGGCTTCTACCGCTCATCGGGGGCCACGACTGAGAGCAGGAAGGCTGCATAGAGGGCCAGTAACACCAAAAAAATCATGGTCTGCCTTCTGACAGGCCCTCGCCAGATCCTCCTGTCTCAGGCGAAGCAAAGCCAGCACAGGTGAGCCCTCACACCAACACCTGTTTGACCCGCTCCCCTCCAGTCAGCCCCTCAGGTCAGTCAGGTCCCACATCTCCAGACTTACTAAAAGCTTCTTCCCCTGGGTCATCCAGACAAAAAAACACTATCCCCCCACACCCCTGCCCACTCACCTCACCAATCAGAGCCATGGTCTGAGTAAAGGCCGCCTCTGAGGCCACTCACACATGGACTCAATACTCAGACCGAGTCCTTTTGCACTGCTTCCAAGCACTTTGTTCTCCAAAGTGTTCCTTTGTTTTCTATCTGTTCCTCATGTCTGATTGTTTATATTTGATTCCTGTACAGTTGGTGTGGAGCTCACATCATTTCTTTGTCCATGTACAATGACAATGAAGGGCCATTCTTTTCTATTCTGGGTATTCCTGATAATAAGAAGTTATGTGAGCTGGTAAGGATTTGTTTTCTTTAATGGTTAAAATGTTATTTCTGAAGAAATTCATGAAGTTCTTAAGTTTAAACAAATCCTCTGCTCAACAGACCGACTCTCTGTCAGCCTGGCCACAGTGCTGAAAAGAGTTTTTCTTATTTGTTCTTATTTATTAGTCTTTACTAATTAAAGTTTGAGTTACCAGATCAATGAGCTTAAGCCTCATTTTTGTGCTTCTGTACAGCATCTAAAGATTCTTTTTCTTTTAAAAACGGTAACTGTTACTTTATTGTTGTGTGGCTTAACATTAGAACTTTAATATCAGCTACTACTGTCTTTTATAATGACTATCATTTACAAATTGACTGCATATTGTTTTAATATGACTTAAAACTAGCACGTGAGACCATAATATCTTTAGGAAAGTGTTAGCTCGTCCTAGATTTACCCACAGACTTTCAGAGAACTGGAAGTGTTTCCAAGGCCACTGGTTTATGTTAAACTGGTTTAAGACACTTTTATGTTTCTGAGAAGCTTCAACATTTTCATTAAGAGACTCTTTTCATAACCAACACCAATCCTGACATCCACACCCAATAACCGAACTGCAGTAAGCTTCCTGGTGCTTGTGTTTGTGTCTAACCAGATACTTACTCATCTCTTGGTCTCCAGTAACATTGTGACATAGTGGTGTGAAAAAGCCCCCTTCCTGAGTTCCTATTTCTTTGTATGTTTGCTCACACTTAAATGCTTCAGATCATCAAACAAATGTAAATATTAGACAAAGATACCAGAAGTAAACACAAAAGGCACTTTCTAAACGAAGGCAAACCCACGTGGCCCTGTGGGGAAAAGAGATTCCCCGTAAACCTAATAACTGGTTGGGCCAGGCTTAGCAGCAATCTGCTGCAAACTGCAATCAAGCATTTGCAAAACTGACAGTGAGTCTTTTACAGCACGGCGAAGAAATTTTGTCAAGAAATCGTTCAGTCTCTTAACCCAAGCAGCTGTTTTCTGATCTGCTGCTGTGAAGATGTTAGTGAAAAAGGTCTCTGTGTATAGCTGTAGTTCAGGGCCCGCAAGTAATTTTATAAATAAATAAATGAATGGCCGCACTTCAACCTTTGCTTGAGTGTGTTGCACTTCTTATTTTTAACACCAGGGGGAGCTACTGTCGATCAAGGCAGTTGCTCCACCAAAAAGGACAATCACAGAAGAAATTTACCCCCAAGTTACTAAACAGGTCAGAACCAAAGAAGCGAAAGAAAGTGAGTGCAGAAAACTTCAGAGACGGTGGGAGAGTGAAGATTTCTTCAAAGAACTCAAGACAAAGTGTGTCTGTTTGATCTGCACTGAGACTGTGGCAGTTATGAAAGAGTATAATGTACGACGTCATTATGAAACCAAACATCAGGCCTATGCATCCGACACTGGTGCTGAGCGAGAGCAGAAATTAAAGCAAAGAGTAGCTCTCCTGCAGGGTCAGCAACAGTATTTATTTCGTGCTCAAAAGGTCCAGGAAAAGGCTCCAATAGCAGCTATGAGGTCGCCCAACTCATCGCGAGACATGGCGAGCCTTTTTCAGATGGCGACCTCATAAAACACGGCCTCGTTAAAGTCACCGAAATAATGTGGAAAAAGTGCAGGACTTCAACAACGTCAGCATGTCCAGAAATCCAGTCGTGCGACGCACTGAAGACTCGTCAGCCAACATTAAACTGCAACTGTCTGATAAAGCTGTGCTTTTGATGTTTACTCCATCGCAGGTGATGAGAGCACCGACGCCACAGACGCCGCACAGCTGCTATTTTTTTTTTTGCGGGGAGTGGACGAGAGCTCGAGCTATATATACAAATATATCCCACAGTACCCGTGTGTTAATAAGCATGCATGTGCAGGTACACATGCTTCAAATATCAATAATGTGCATCAATTCTGTCACCACCCTGGTTTTGCGCAACACTTTCTTTATATGCACTGCGCACGCACACGCAAAGTCAGCTGATCTCATCTGATGCAGATCTGCTCCTTGATCAAGTGACATTTGATTTTTGCCACGAGTGGCGTCGGATCAGCACCGCGGCTGGATGTCCCGATTTACAAACCCAGCTGATACTCACCAGAATAATTTACTAAAATGATGCACTCCTGTTATTAAGTCCAGTTCAGTCTGTTAATGTTGATAACGGTTTCAAACGGACGTTAACAGGTGTGTTGCTGAGCCTAATAACTTAAATAACAAACTTGAAATGTACCCGTCCCATCTTTATTGTTTTTCTCTGTGCTGTAAATCTTCAGTCTAAGAAGAAATCTGCTGTTCTGAGAATGAGCTACCAAAGCTTTTTCTGAATAAATCAATAAAGATCCATTTATGGAAAGCTGTGATGAAGGCAGTTTGTCTTTAATTATATTCAACAATATAACACATTTGACCACTTTTAAGTGATTTTTCTAACTTTAATACACTAAAGTTAAGGTTATATACCTAATTTCTAGTAAGTGGCCCCTCCTATATTTTTATGTATGTGGCCCTCAGTGAAAAAAGTTTGGACACCCCTGCTGTAGTTGGTCAGCAGCACCTGTAGGGGGAGCATTTTTATCCTTCTTAGGAAAAGTGACCTTATCCAACAGAGCTGTGATGTTAGCTTTCCTTGATAGATCCGAGATCCCGTGGAGTCGAAACCATGGTACACACCCTGTTACTGTGGATGAAGACTGGAGCCTCACGAAAGTCAGTGGTAACACGTTTTATGGAGGGATGAATCCAAATTTGACATCTTGATTCAGTTAATTATGGTATGTTGGAGGTCAGGAGACAGTTAAAAAGGCTGTGTCATGGTTTGGGGCTGCGTTTGAGCCAGTGGTTATTGGGGAAGTATAAACACAGAAAACTACAGTGAGATGTGTTTTCCATCGTGCTACGGCTTCATTTTTCAGTTTGACAATGACGCCAAACTGTCAGTGCAGTAAAAACGTACCTCGCACTTTCTGTCAGCTCAGAGATTCGACCTCAACATTAGTGGAGCAGTACATGATCATCTGAGAACATCTGAAGTTAATGAGTATTCACCAGCTGCCCTCACAGCACTTTTGATGACGTGTATTTCTTGACGCAGCTAAAACCACAGGTGAAAACATCTATAGAGTTTCTGCAGTTAGCATACACACCAAATCTGGGACTGGATGCAGCAAAGAGGTTAGTCTTTGGGGGGGCTTGCCTTCGTTGATTTTTTTAAACACCATTCAGCCACTGATACTGAGAGAGAAGAAGCTACAGGACATTTCACTAAATTCATCCACCATTTCATGGATCACGCCTGACAGACAGGCCACAGTATCTGAGGAGGAGCTGTGTCAGTGTAGTACCATGAAACTGTGTGTGTGATTTGGTGAAGTGAAATTCAGAGCTCCACAGGGTACTGTGTTGTCTCCTCAGACTGTCAGTACAGCTCAGTCTGTGCTCATTCTGCAGAGGTTGCATGTGCTATTGACAGGCAGGAGCAGTGCTTAGAGAAATCATCTGCATGTGAACAAGAACAGAGGGCTAATGATCAACTTTAGAAGGAAGAGGCAAATGGTGTGTACTGGGACCGAGAGGTAAATGGACTGATTGTCATATAGCACTTTTCTACTCTCCCAGAGTACTCGAATACATACAACATGCCACATTCACCCAATCACACCCATTCTCACAAGCACCGTCTCTAAACTGGGTGCTTTTCTAACTACATTCACACACGCATGGATTCATGCACACTTGACATGCAGACTGGAGGAGCCAGGGATTGAACCAGCAACCTTCTGATCAGTAGGTGACCTGCTCTACCTCCTGAGCTCTACAGCACACAATGTTGCAGAAAAGTACAGCTACCCAAGTCCCTGATATATATATATATATATATATATATATATATATATATATATATATATATATATATATATATATATATATATATATATATATATATATATACACACACAGTGCCATATATATACAGTGTTGGGAAGGTTACTTTTAAAATGTATTCCATTACAGATTACAGAATACATGCCCCAAAATGTATTCTGTAACGTATTCCGTTACGTTACTCAATGAGAGTAACGTATTCTGAATACTTTGGATTACTTAATATATTATCATGCTGTTTACAACTACATGAATGTACTATTGCTGTGATTTATTACTGTTACTGAAGGTCCGCGACTCCGAACCGTAGTAAAGGGACCTCTGGCTAATACGGTGGGTTCGTGTCGGCTCGTAGCTGAAAACTAGCTTTACTTTGTTGTCTGGGTCAACTTTGCTTGCTAGAGACAGAGAGAGGCGTTGAAAGGCTGCTCCAACGGAACTTATTGTTTCAGAGGAAAACACGAACACGGTGTACAGTCGAGTCTTAATAGCTTACTTACAACTGGGCTCGTCAGGCTCTCTTCTTGGCTGCAGTGGTTATTATTATATTTACATGCTTCCAGCTCCCGTTTCTGCTCGATGACAGCTCGTACTTTTCCTTTTTCTCCCTCCCTCGCTCACAGACACATAACGGGTATGGCAGTCCATTCTCCCTGCAGCACGGACTACACTGCCTATGATGCTACATTCTTTAGAGCTATACCTGTAGCATTCTGCCTGTTAGCTTAGCACAACAACAACAACAGGCGCTCTCTCACCCAGGAAACACGCAGAGAGAGAGCGTCACCCTGTAACCATGGCAACGTAACGCTGCCGCCTGGAACAACAGAACATAGCTGTCAAACAAAACCCAAACAGTCCTGACCCGCCACAATATGAAACAGGGAAGTACCGCCGTGTAATCCATTTATTTCAACAAAGTAACTGTATTCTAAATACCACCTTTTTAAACGGTAACTGTAACGGAATACAGTTACTCATATTTTGTATTTTAAATACGTAACGGCGGTACATGTATTCCGTTACTCCCCAACACTGATATATATATATATATATATATATATATATATATATATATATATATATATATATATATATATATATATATATATAGGCCACACCCACTGGATTATAAGGCACATTAAGCGAAACAAAACAGTCAGATAAATCAAACTTTATTCAACTCATTCTTCTTGCTTCCTCCACTTCTGTACCATTGATTCATTAATGCTGTATTCTATCACAGCGGCTCTATTCCCATGTTGTTGCAGTATATTAATGACTAACCTCGTATTGTGGATGGATTATCTCAGTTGTTCTCCTGACTGAAGTTTGGTCCGTTTACAGCATCCTGCCATGCGATTGCATTTGTCTCTAACCATCAGAATCCCTCACATTAACTTTTATCAAGTGGAAAAAAGTTAGCGTTCATCCTCCAGCTTCACTGTGTTTAGTATGCTAACATAGCTGTGTAGCTAGTGATCACGTAGCACAGTGGTTCCCAAACTTTTTTTGCTGGGCCCCCCTTGTTTTACAAGAAAAATGTTCGCGCCCCCACCCCCCCCCCCCTCGCGCGCGCGCACGCACGCAAGAACATGTCCTCCAAAGGCAGAGGCGTCACGGTGTAATTATTTTACATGTAGTTGTTTTTTTTTTTTCCTGTGTAATAATATTTAACATTGCTATCAATACATTTTTCAAAAAATCCCTCTGCAAAATGGGTTCAAAAACATAAACAACTGTTGGATGCTGTTTGTCCGTGATTTGAACCGGGGGAACAAATTGTGGCAGGATCAGCCTGATATTATTTGTATCCCACTGTAACTTTACTGTATAAAGAGCTAGCATCTCCAACATGTCAGGAGTAGTTAGTCATTACAACAAGTGTTTGTGAACTACAAATCAAGAATGTGGGATACTGTTTGTCCCTGATTTAAACAGCCCAGCGCTGCTCCCGACGAAGGGAAAACCAATCCTGCAGGGAGACCTACCTCGGCACTTGTGCAGGTAAAACCAAAGGGAAGATGTGCTTCACCATATTTTCTAGTCTTTGGCTTAGAATGAAGTTGGTTTGGAAACATATTCAGCTATGCTTCATCTCCTGCTTTGCGTTTGTGTGGGCGCCCCGTGCTAGCAGTGTCCAAGCGTTGGTTTTTTTTTTTGTTTTTTTTCCCTTTTCATGCCGCGCCCCCCCTGCAATGGCTCTGCGCCCCCCCTAGGGGGCGGGCCCCACACTTTGGGAACGTCTGACGTAGCACATCATTATATACCAGCTTGTCCAACTTCAGTAACCCTACAAACGTCACTGCTGTTTACTTTTCTGTCTTCATTTATGTTGGAAGTGATAGCAGAGCTGTACGTTTTATTGTTTCAGAAATCTCTCAGTCAGAACATGCTATATCATGTTTAGCTAACTAGCGAGCTAACTTCCTGCTAACTAAACTAAAAAGCAGCAACGCTGATCATTTTATTAAAGGTGAAAGAATTTAGACAGTTTGTAACTCTCATTGGCGCCACAGTGTTCGTTTGACTTTGGGACCTGAAGCAGACAGAGTTTAGGACCCAGATCACTCCGCGAGGCTCCTGACTAGGGCAGTCGTAATGCTCCGACAATCCATCAAGCGGTGCAGCTTCGTAGCTTAGCAAAGTCGTACTAAAACATTTTTCTGATAGATTTTTGAGCGCTGTGTACCACATAAAATCGGTTCGAGGTCAGTAAGCACAACCAGAATTCATACATAAGGCGCACCAATTATAAGGTGCACTGTCGATTTTTGAGAAAATTTTAAGTGCGCCTTATAGTGCAGAAAACATGGTATATGAAGTCCAACACAAAGGCTATTTACAAAAAAGGAGTGAGCAGGTGCAGTCCCAAAGAAAGCTGATATTCTTGATATTCAGAAAACATTTAAATGAAAGGTAAAATCATCTAATCAAAGTTCAAGCTGACTAAATTATGAGCACGGACATCATAATAAAATGATATATTTAATATTTTTACAACAAAGGTTTTAATATTTTGACATGTTTATGCCCCGCCAATACCAGACTCTCCCATTCCAACTCCTAAAGTGCACTAGAAACAAGGACATTTGGTAGAGAACTGCCATCAGAAATTTAAGACATAGACTTGACCAAACAAATGAATTTAGATCAAAGGTATGAGCAGGTTGATTCACAGCACAGTACCATTTAATGCAACTCAGTTACAAAGCAACAAACGAACTGAATGATAAAATTTAAATTCCAGTGGCACAGTTACTAATAAACAAAAAGTCCATCAGGTGTTTCTATCACTCAAGAGAAGTTAAGGTTTCATAATGGCACGAATCACAATTTATTATAATTAAAGATTGGCAGGCTGAGAAGTACTACATTGGCTTGGCAGCAGAAAATGCATGCATGAACACATTCACCAGAAAAAAAGACAAAGAAAGAATCAAAGAAATGATTAGGAAGAAAAGTCACCTAACAAATTATATTCCCATTTCAGTTTCTCATTTTCCTGTTTGATTGAGCTTCATCTTCTCCATTTTGACCACTTCTGTAAATAAGGACTGTGCTTTCCATGCTTGTGGATGAATGTTGGCTTGTGGAGTCCTAAATCCTCCTGGTCTCTTTAGGTATCTGTAATGTCTCTGAGCTCTATGACCTTAGCTATATGCACCTTGGGTTGAAATACTTTGCTTCTGTACCCCTGTGGGTGGTATAAAAGATACTCTTCCCTGTTGATTTCATTTTCATCCTCATCATTGTCGTTATTATCAGAACTGTTGTCAATAATCACCAACTCCGCTTGAATGTCTTCCTCCTCCTCAGCATTCTCGTAGCCCATGAAGATCATTGATATGGGTTCTAACGTCAGCTCCCCTGGCAGAGTGCTGACAAGGTTCAGAGAGACATTATTTTCTGCACAAGAGGGTAAATCTTTGTTAGAGTCACCTGAGGTGCCTAGCAAGGGATCAAATTTATGGTGGACGAGTGAAGAACTAGATCTATCTAATGTTCTGTAGACTGGCTCTTTGGGTCCAGGCATTCCTTCAGGCCTGAGTTTAACTGAAACAAGCGCTGCTGTGTTTGGACTGCTTGTATCTGTCGTGCTGTTGGCGAATGCTCTTGGACACTTGGTGCTAAAGTGTGACTGGGGTATTAGAAAGGTCTCACACTGGGCCTGCTCTTGAGAGTGCAGTTTGGCCCCTTCTCCAACTCTTCGTACTTTTAAAGTCGAGTCTTGACTCGATAGAGGAGTTTTGTTTGGGGATTTTTGTTCCTGCAGGCCTTGGCTGCAGTGGTTTTTCTCTTTTAGGATTAGAGATCCATTTTGTAAGGGGCTGGGTTTTAAGTTTGTTAGTGATTTAGTTGATTTCCTTGGTGTTGATGGCCTATTCGTCCCTATATAGGGTACAGAATAGACAGGTAGATGGTACTGCACCTCAGTAGGTACATTCCTATCAGCGGCCTGATGCAGAAGCTCTTCTACCTCTGCAGGGGTCATCACTGTTTCACTATGGATTTTAGTTGTCCCTGGGTGCAGTGCATACACAGACTTACGCCCATCATCATACACCTTTATCCCATTCTTTTGGATGGTTTCTGGGATGATGGTTGAAGCTGACACCACATGACTTTTGCCTGTTTTCTTATCATTTTCCACACTGATCTTCATCGCAAATGTAGCTGGAATGAAAGACATAGATGAACTCTTAGGACATGTACTGGACAATGAATATTGTTCAAATAAAGTTCATATTGCTGAATTTTCTTCTAATGCTAGATTTGGAAGAGTTTTCTTTGTATTTAATGACAGAAAACCTCCCTCAGCACCTCATGAAAGCTCCTGCAGTCGTCATAGTGGCTAAGATGAACAGGCACATGGCTCAATACATGAGCCCAGAAATGGACTAGCAGAAACCAGCAGGAGAAAAGCACCAGCTGCTAGTAGACAGAGAGGGTACTCGAGATTGCAAGATCAGACTGAGCAACCTGTGCAACATCTCAACACGTTCTCACTCCCAAAGCGTCACATTTTACGCTAGGTGACAAATCATCAACATATTACGTTTTCGGCTACCCACCACGTTCCTAAATGACGACCTCGAAAAAAATGAGGAAATATGAGAACCGTATGGACTCAATCTACACATGTTCGCTCTTTTTCTTCAAATCGCTTAGAAACACGCTATTTAACATCATTACAGTCATGGTTAAGCTCAGGAAAAAGGTTATGGTTAGGGCGAGGGATAAGGTTAGGTTTAGGGCTGGAATACAGGGCTGGAACGTCTATTACCGCGGGAGCGTCATTGCACTGGATTTCGGCCATAACCCGCCGCGTACCATAACAACGCCGAAGGTCTCCTTTCGCGTTCCTCAGGAACGCTGCGGGACGTGACAAAACGTCGGCATGTTACGCCTCGGGAGTGAGAACGGGCTGAACATCTCCATCGACTACAAGAAAACCTGCGACTCAATGCCTGGGATGCTTAGAACTGTACAAGATGAACAAGTCCCTAAGAGCCATCATCAAGAACTCAGTGGGAATGTGGTGAACAACACTACAGGCCAATATGTCTGTGTAGGTTCTCAGTCATTAAGGCCACAGTAGGCTAAGGAGCTTGGAAACAAAGCCAGTGGACTTTTGTGAAATTTTGTGATTTTCACCTCTCATCCAAAAGACTTGTTTACTTTTAAAAACAAGTCCCAGGTATTCAAACACTAGTGGGGGTTGACCCTGAAGAGGGTCACTGACCCACTATCAATCATGTGCGTCATCACAAGAGCCAGGGTATGAAAAAAGGCATGAGTTATTAACACCAGGGGTTTCACAGGAAACCACTGTGAGACATGTGACATACTAAGGTCAACTGATGGGTTGAGGCACCTGGGAAGGGATCTGAGGACTGCATGGTCTATATTCCTTCTCTTTCAAATCATCTGTCGTCTTCATCCAAAGTGTAAACATTGGCATCCTCAAACGAGTGACCTGTATCCGTACAGTACAGCTAACTCTTGTCCTGTTGAGGTGGCTCTTCTATGTTGTGCAATTTGTTTATGGACTGGCTGTTTAGTTTCTCCAATGCAGAAGTTTTAAGCTCTCCTCCCTGCACCCCTCAGCATACACTATCCTGCTTAGCTTGTTTGTGAGTTTTGTCCTTGGATTACCTGTCATGGTTCTGGTCTTTCTGGTCGGGCTCTTTCTGTGTTTAGAGTTGGGTTTTGAGTAATCGTTTATGTTCCTAAGTTCTATTGATATACTTTGGTTTCTTTTTGTATTTTATGCTTAGTCTTTTGTTCGTGGGTCATCAGCCTGATGAATGGTTTGCCTTTATTAAGATGATTCTGTCTCCGAGCGTTTGGATTTGGGTCCCACACATCACACTCAGCCTGTTAATTCCACAGACCTCAACAGACCTAGTTTCCATCTACGGGTGTGCCGTGTCGGAAGTGCATTGGGATGTTGTGCTTAGAGTTTCTCTGACAGACCTGCTACATAAGGGATGACAGTGTCGTTCCATTTGTCATTCTGTTTCTCCCCAGTTGGTTTCTGACCTTCTTTCCTGTGCGTCTTGAAGACCCAGTTGGAATAACCACATATGATAACACCTTTCTTTATGTGTGTGTTCCCTAATGCTGTCCACAAACTTGCACTAAATCAGATAAAATCATATTGTCCTTTGATTTGGTTTCACTCTTCAATTGTATCCCTACAACTAAGGCATCAGAAATGGACAGGAAACAACTACAGTAACAAAAGGTTTTACGTACAATATAATTTTATGCTGGGGGAATGCATTTGATATGTGCTGCTTCAGTCTGTCTTACTACAACCATTGAAATGCAAACTGTGCATGCATGTATTCACTTGGTGATATCAAAAATGTATAAATACTGTAATTGATTCTAATCTGCTGCTGAGTCTATGTTACACTGTTGAAATTGAAGCTACGAGAACACAGGACACACACCAAGAATTCCTGTGGAATCACGCATGTTAATTTCACTTCGATCTGTGACAAAGTCACAAACTTTCTTTATCAGGTTGTGGGACAATAAACAGTTTCAGTGCTCTAAAGTACAGCCAGCACCTTAGAAATACAAAACAGCACTGATAATTCTGGAATTACAATATTTATTTTATGCTCTATTACTAAAATAGTAAATTAAGATTTGCTTCAGCATTAATTGCCTGTGCTTTTTACAACAGATTTATAGACTCTTAATCACCACGTCATAAAATAGGTCATAGGGACCATTTTCTGTGGAAAAATAATGATATAATCTGGGAAATGGAATAATGGAAGTATCCCCCTGGTATGTTGCCTGAGCTTTGTGGTAGGTCCCAGGCCTCTGGAAGAAGCATCTTCAACAAACTCAATAACATATTCAACAACAGTTTAACCATGAAGTCTAAGTTGAGTAACACTATGTAAGCAAGTCCAGTCCTGAGTATGCTCACGCTCAGTTAAGCATGTGTGTGACAAAAGAACCAGTTTTTATATCGTCTGTGGTCACGAATTACCCAACATTTTACTGAAAAATACAGGACAGCATGTTTTATCAGTAAAGGCAAACAAAAAGTCTACGCTTTCATTGATTTTAAATATTTCAGCACAGTTTTGGGAGGACAAGCCATTTTAAATAAAGAATACAGATCATTTTGGGAAAGAATAAGCTGGATCCAAAGTGGATACACATCCAGTCTGAATCTGCAATCCTTATGTCTTTTGGATTTGTCCTGCAGTGCCAAAGGACTGAGAGCAGACACGAGTCAGGGTAATCAAACTCAGTGTTGCTATATTGAGACTTGAGATGATTTTCAGTGGTTCTCGCTCTGACTTTCAGACACTGTGCCTTTTAAAATGTTTTTTTACAACATGTAGTCCTGAACTAATTCTCAATTTGTAAACAAATGTAACATAAAATATTGAGAACTCGGACAGGATTCAGCTAAAAGTCCACTTTAAAACACGTTTTTTGAGTCTTGAACTCATTTCAACCTCATCGTCTCTCAAATATTTACATCATCGTTACCCAACTGTAACAGACATTTTTTCATTAGTTTGGCTAATTACAACATAACAAATGACTAATTATTGATCAGTGTGTTATGTGTCTAAAGTTTTATATAGATAAGTTGTGTAATGTACCCGAAAGGTTGGTTCTGTTCATCTGGACGCAGCATTATCAGTGGGAGAAACATTTCATCACTCATCCACGTGACTTCTTCAGTCTCAGCTGACAGCAGCAACAGGACCGCTCTCAGCATTGACCAGGTGTGTGTGAACTGTGTCTACTTTCCACCTACTTCACATACAAGGGTCAGTACTACAGGCAGAAACATGGGTGTGCCATGGGCTCCCCAGTTTCACCCATCGTGGCCAATTTGTACATGGAAGAAGTGGAAAAGAGGGCTTTGCTATCCTACCCTGGAACACCACCAAGTCATTGGTTCAGGTATGTGGATGACACCTGGGTGAAAATCAAATCTCAGGACGTTCCACATTTCACGGATCACATTAACTCAGTGGACCGACTCATCAAATTCACCAGGGAGGATATGAACAGTGGCAGGTTAGCCTTCTTAGACTGTGAGATCTCCATCAGTAATGGGGGACATCTAAAAGCTGACGTGTACCGTAAACCTACACATACGGATCAGTAACTAAGGTTTGACTCTCATCATCCACTGGAGCACAAACTGGGCGTCATCAGGACGCTACAACACAGAGCGAACACCATCCCCACTGACACAGCAGCCAGGGAGGCAGAAGAACATCAAGAAGGCCCTGAGTAAATGTGGTTATCCCAGCTGGACTTCTGTCAAAGCGGGAAAGGCTCCTAAAGAAAGCTCCAGCCGATCCAGGAGAGAAGGACAACCAATGACTAAGCGAAAACCTGTAGTGATCCCGTACATGTCAGGAGTATCGGAGCAGTTGAGAAACATTTTTTCTAAACACCAGGTCTCTGTGGCTGTAAAACCCCAAAACACGCTGCGCCAAAAACTGGTCCACCCCAAGGATCGGGTCCCCCGACACAGAGTAACATAGTGTACGCTGTTAAGTGCAGGAGGATTGGCAGGATTTATACATCAGGGAAACCAAACAACCTCTGGCTAAGAGGACGGCACAACACAGAAGAGCCACCTCGTCAGGCCAGGACTCTGCAGTCTATTCACACCTACAGGCCAGTGGACACTCTTTCAATGATGAGGCTGTAACATCCTGGACAGGGAGGAACGCTGGTTTGAGGGCGGAGTCAAGGAGGCCATTTACGTGAAAAGGGAAAGACCATCTCTGAATGGAGGAGGGGCCTAAGGGTACATCTGTCACCATCTTACTGTGATTGCAGCCATTCCCCAACTCTCTGTGAATGGGACTCATGGCCATTGATCAGTGGTTGTTGATCAATAGTCATGAGAATTTGCATAATTATGATTAAGGAACTGACCTCCCAGCCCATTGTTCATTCAGTGGGCTGGTTTCAGTCATTATGTAAATGTCCTGTTTATAAGATTGAAACCTGCAGTCAGCTGAGACTGAAGACGTCACCTGATGATGACGAAACGTTTCTCCTACTGAAAGCATCCAGATCAACAGAATCAACTTTTGGAGATTTACCTGGATGACTGAGCATCAAGACTGATGTAATGTACATTACATTTTTCCAGTGCAAGGAAACTGACAGCTGTCATCAGATGTATGATACGAACAGCATGTACCAGTCACATAACCACTGAAACATGGTAACATTGTTATAGACTAGCATCAATATTATAGGTTTCAATGTTGTGGCTGATCAGTGTATTCTTAGCATCATGCTGGAGGATGATCATTGTAATCCATCTGCACCAATGTAATATTTTACAGCCTGTCACAGAAGTATACCTTTCTTTGGTTCATGGCTACCGAGTTCACATACAGGATGGGTTTCTGCTGCTGCCAGTGGAATGAGTGATAGCATATCTGGTAGTGGTGAAGGGACATGATGGGTCACATCTAAGAAGAATATAAGACCAGTGAAATAAAAGCAAGCACATATATACATATATCACCATTTTTAAGATTTCATTATATTAGTAATATGACACATTATTCCAGTATGTGACAACAAAGACACTTATACCAGAAATTACAGATCAAAATGAAAACTGATATCCATCTTCTGAATGAATTCTCACAACTGATGCTCAGTTTTATCATGCCATAAACATTTTATTATGTTTCTAGTAATCTGAGCACACTCGGGATAACCAAGTATCTCATGATGCAAAAGCTGCTATTCTGCTTTAATGAAGCTCTAATAAGTTTTGTAACCGTTTACCAGGAGAAATTACTCACAGCACATCAAAGAGCTAAAAAAGTGCACACCTGGTTGGGACTCTGCGTGTACCTCCTATATGTGGAGACAAAGTAGTTGAGGTTCAAAGTAGTGAAAGAAGCATGAAGTAAACATCACAGCAGTGCTACAGTTCAGCTTGTTTAGTAACGGCAGTCCACAGCTGTCACATTAGTAATCTCACTAGGTTAAATGAAGACAGAAAGCAAAGCAAATCAGGCATATTAGTCCTTGCACTGCATCCTCACAATGTGACTAATCCATTTATCTGCCACCTAATTCACTCGAAGCAGTCGCTTGTGCAACAAAGCCCACCCACACAGTCTTCAGTGAGAACATCTTATTAGAAACAAGCTTACAGAAAGCATAACAGTTAGCAGGAAGTCAGGAGAAAACATCATTCCTTTAAAAAGGTGCTAGAATCTGTTCACAACAATGAAAATTCAAATCATCATCATCCTCGGTAAAACTGGCGTGGATTGCTTAAAAAATGCAGTAATTGAGTACTTAGTGTTTTTAAAGGTGATCCCAATGGACAATGAACAAGCCTTAGTCTAAGAACTTAACTGACCTAACTGCAGATTAACACTACAGTACACATCTATAGTACACTATGCGCAGTGCTTTGTGTGTATATCAGTCTAACACTATAATTCTATTTGTGTGATTATTTTCTTCTTGTAGGCAAATATTTCTGCTGGTAGTTGTGTGGCAATGAAAACTATACGCACAAGGCTGATGCTGTTGTCTTCATCATCAAAGTATACTTTTCTCAACTGATTGTAATGAAACAGCTAACACGTAACATTAACTAAAATATTACTAATTACCAACTTCATCCCTTATTTGAGTCAAATGTGTTCGAGTCAAATGTGGTTGTAACATTATAAGATTAAGTTACCCTGCTCCTCGTATGAAGATAATATGACATTAAGGCAACATGACATCACTAACAGCAGACCAAATAAAAGACTTAACATGGCAGTGGGGTCAGGTGCAGAACTAAAAACTCTAGAACAGGGATCGGCAACCCTGGGCACGCATGCCACAGCTGGCACGCGAAGGGTTAATTGATGGCACGACCATAGCTGGACTGGCCATCTGGGCCGATGGTGATTTTTTGTTTCTATGGGCCAATGATTTTTTTTTGTAATGGTATAAACAATGAGAGGTGGTGGATTGGCCAGATGCTGGCAGATGTGTAAAAATAACTCTGGTGGTGGCTGTGGCGGAGCTTCCACAGAGGTCAGCAGGTGGATGAGGGAAAGGGGAGGCAGGAGGAGCAGAGACCCGAGGCGGCCGCTGGTCCGACTGTCAGGTGAACTGAACTTCAGGTAAGAAGTTATGACCTGCAGTCTATCTGGGTCAGATATAAACCAAGTTTAGGTGGAGTTTATTTTTGTTGTGCTGACTTTTTACAGTCAGTTACAATAACTCGTACTGCTACTAGCTAGAGTTTCTATACAGCTGGGTGGTGCTATGATGTTACTGATAGTGAACTTTATTTTATTCATGAGGTTAGTTAGTAGAGTTGCCAACCGTCCGTTGCCAACTCGTACTGCGTACTAGAAAGCTTTAATGAGCAGCTGGATTTGTCTCGCATTAACTGGCTGGTCACAGAGGACGTCGAAATGCAGCTGATAGAACTGAAAAGCTCGACTCTGTGGGGTCAAAGTTTGCAGAACTACAGACGCAGCTGGAATCCACAGCTGTGTGTGTTCATGGAGCTGCATGTTCACCTGCTGGATGTCACTACCTGACAAGTTTAACTGTCTTCAGAACATTGCAGAGGCCTTATTGACAGTATTTGGCTCTACATGTCTGTGTGAGCAGATTTTCTCTCACATGAGTCCTCAGGCAGCCGTCTTAATGCTTGACACTCAGAGACCAGAGATCACATTAACATGTGTATTAACAAACATGCCATATTGGCCCAGTTTATTTTTCTTATCATTGTTGTGAGGAGACCAAAAATAGCATTTGCGTTTTCTGTTGTACAGTTCATTTGCTGTTATGGATAAAAAAGTCTTTTTTTGTTTCAAAATAGCTGATAACTATTCGCTGATAGCTGCCACCATCCGCAAACAATATAATCCTATAAAGTGGTTCTATATCGTGCGTAACTGTTAATATAGAGCGTTATTAAATTTATTGCTAATGCAATCATACGGCACATTGACTTCTGAGGAAATTTTAGATGCACTCATCATCAGAAAGGTTGCCGACCCCTGGCCTAGGCCATGTGCCCGAGGACTACCACCAAAACTTCTTGGGGTACTGAATAGGGCCGCACAAAGCCCGGCCACACAAAGGTGGAGGCTCAGCTGCTGGATCTGATGATTCTCGAGCAGTTTGTCAAGGGACTCCCGACAGGAACGGCGGAGTGGTCCTTTGCCATCACTGTGTCACAGGCCAAGAACCACCTGGCAGCGCAGTCAGCTAGCCTGCTAGCCTGCCCCAAGGAGGAGGCTTCCCCACTCCACCAAGCAGGAATCTTGGAAGTGTGGGTGGACACCAGCATCATGACTGTCTTCTGACAGAGGGGGGCAGGTGTTCCGTGTTGCAGGCCCTCTGACACCTTCCCTCAGTCCACGAGGGATGCATAGTGGTAAGGTGGTAAGGGGTATACACCAGGCTATTGTAGACTCAGGGTGCACACAGACCTTGGTCCACCAAACTCTGGTTTGGCCCGGGGCATTGCTGAAGGTAGAGTGGGTGGAGGTTAAGTACATGCATGGGGACATACACAAATATCCTACTGTGCTGCCAGAAATTAAGTACAAGGACAAAAAGCGTAGTGGGAAGGCTGTGGTTAGGTCTGACACATCCTTTAATTCTGGGGACGGATTGGCCATGGTTTAAAAACTTGTTGGGGCAGTGTGCGGGGATGCATTCATGTAGTGTATATGCTGTGCACAGCGGTGATCCGAGGCCATCCAACGCCGACTCTGGGGAGGAGACGGCACTGATTCACTCCATGGAAGATTTCCCACTACAGCAGTCTCATGACAAAACTCTATACTCAGCCTTTGACCAAGTGATAAAAATTACTGGTCACATGGTGCGCCCTGACACAGCACTGGCCTTCCTGAATTTTGTATTAATCAGACATAGACTGTATTGGGTGAGTTGTAACAGTCGCACAGAAGAGGAACACACCCAGCTGTTGGTGCTTTAAAGCTTTTGGGAAATTCTTTGGTTAGCCTGGCGAAGGAGAGAGATGACTTGTGGTCCGGAAGTGCGAAATTCCACTATTCCCACCTCCCCCCATTGTGATGACCATCTCACACAAGCCCAGAGAATGGGTGTTGCTGCATTGCAACAGTGTTTTGCAGATGTGTTCTCCCCCCTGCCTGGCCATATCACACTCAGAGCACAATTTTGAAATGTGTCCTGGTGAGATGGTGCATTCACAGCCCTACAGGTTACCTCAACATAAAGAAAAAGTGTTCAGAAAGAAGTGCTTGGTTTAGCCCCATAGTTCTTATCTATACGGTTCTGTGGCGACTACCACAAGGTGAATTGTTACAGTGTGATGCATATGCCATGCTCCGGGTCGACAAGCTCCTGGATCAGATAGGCACTGCACCTTTTTCATGACACTGGAGTTAACCAGTGGCTACTGGCAGATCCCCTTATCTCCAGAGTCTAAAGAAAGTCATCCTTCTCCACTTTGTACGGTTTGTACCAATTTGTCACACTTGTTCAGCTTGTTCAGGGCCCCAGCGACTTTCCAGTGTCTCATGAATCTGGTGTATGACATCATCATCCATAGTGACACCTGTGCAGAGCATGTGCAGCAGGTGGCCATAGTCCTAGAGTCTCTGAGGCAGATGGGGCTCACAGCCAACCTGAAGAAGTGTGTGAGCAGAGAAAGGGAAGGTACAGTATCTGGGGAGGTGGGCAAGTGGGCCTGCAGGAGGTGAAAACAACACCCATCGTATACTGCCCATGTCCTAAGACTAAAAAAAGAGGTGAGGCAGTTCTTGTGGCTGGCTGGTTATTGCCGCCGGTTCATGCCGAACTTCGCAGAGCTGGCCAGCCTCTTGACTGCTCTAACCCAAAAAGGTGAACCAGATCTGATCCAGTGGACAGAGCAGTGCCAGACAGCGTTCATACAGGTGAAGAAGGCTCTCTGTGGGAAGCCTTGATCCACATGAAAATCTCCACTGAGTGATCTTGGAAAAAAGCTGCAAATAAAACATAACTAGTACAATAGTGTGTATGTATGGGTCCTTTGTGTCACCTTTGATGTGCGTCATCTGTTATTGGGAGCTGTGTTGTTTGATCAACATAAAAAGACACATCAAAATACAGGTGTGTGTCTTTGATTTGTTTTATTGTTTTCCTTTTTCATTGTCCATTATTCTTAATCGTACTAAGGTGAAAAGCAAATGCTAGCGTACTAGTAGCATTAATACGCCCAGATGTATTTAATAAGTGACATGCATTAGTGTCACAGCCAAAAAGGCAAGCTGAGTGTTAAAAGGCACTTGATTCTTGCTTACCTTGATAATGTCTTCAGCTGTTCTCTCCACCTCTTTTAGCCGCTTCACCACAATTTCTTCATTGGCAGAGATATTGAGTTCCTGTGCTTCCAAGGCCTCAATCTCCTTCTCCATTCTGTACAGTTGAATATAATGAACAGTGTTAGCAAATAGAAAAAGAAATCACATGTGCATCCCAAACACTTGGATGTTAGGGTGTCTCTGAATAGCTTCAACAAGGTAAGTACAAGACTTTTAATACATGGCATTATGGGTTGTACTGGATAGCTGTGTATTTTGCATTTTCAAAAGATTTTCAGCAAAATCATAATTCACGTCGGCAGTAATGACACCCGATTACGCCAATCGGAGGTCACTAAAATCAATATTGAATCGGTGTGCAACTTTGCCAAAACGATGTCAGGTCTGTAGTTTTCTCTGGTCCCCTCCCCAATCAGACCAGGAGTGACATGTTTAGCCGCATGTTCTCCTTAAATTGCTGGCTGTCTGAGTGGTGTCCCAGAAACGATGTGGGCTTCATAGATAATTGGCAAACCTTCTGGAGGAAACCTGGTCTTGTTAGGAGAGACGGCATCCATCCCACTTTGGATGGAGCAGCTCTCATTTCTAGAAATATGTACAAATTTATTAAACCCCTCAAAATATGACTATCCAGAGTTGGGACCAGGAAGCAGATTTGCAGTCTTACACGCCTCTCTGCAGCTTCTCTCCTCCTGCTACCCCCCCAAAAACCCATCTCCATAGAGACTGTGTCAGCTTCCAAAAAGACAAAAAACAAACTAAAAACCAGCAACAAACAACTTAAACATAAACAATCACAAAGAAAGAACAATACAGTATCCACATCTGAACCAAAGAGTAAAACAGTGAAATGTGGATTATTAAATATCAGCTCTCTCTCCTCCAAGTCTCTGTTAGTACATGACGAAATAATGGATCAACACATCGATTTACTCTGCCTTACAGAAACCTGATTACAGCAGGATGATTATGTTAGTTTAAATGAATCAACACCCCCGAGTCATTCTAACTACCAGAAACCTCGAAGCACAGGCCGAGGGGGAGGTGTGGCAGCAATTTTTCACACCAGCCTATTAATCAACCAAAGACCCAGACAGACTTTTAATTCATTTGAAAGCCTGATGCTTAACATTGTCCACCCCAAAAAGACAAAAAACAGACTAAAAACCAGCAACAAACAACTTAAACATAAACAATTACTGTCATGGTCCTGGGCCATGTTGGCCCAGTATTCTTAGTTTTCGTGTGTTTTGTATTTTGTTCTTTATTTATGCCTTGGTTCCTAGGTTGTTTAGTTAAGATGTTCCTTATTTGGTTGCCCCCTTTGTGCCCCTCTGTGTATCTGTGAACCCTTGTTTCCCCTCGTGTTTTATTCCATGTTTTCCCCAGCCCTCCTGTCTAAACCTCTGTGTACTTCCTGTTTTACTTTGACAGTCTCCCGTCAGTGTTGCATTTACTCCTCCCGTGTCTTGTTATGATTATCAGCGTCACCTGTGTTCCCCGTGTGCTCCCACTTCCCTCATTAACCCTCTGTGTATTTATGTCTGCGTGTCCCTCAGTTCTGTGTCGCGTTCTCCCTCATGAATGTGTGCCCCTCCGTGTGTTTCCTCGTGAGTCAGTTCCTTAGTACTTCCCAGTTTAGTTTCATATTATTTTGTATCGCCTTTATCCTCTGTCAGCAATAAAGCTGTATTTTGAGTTCAGTCCTGTTTTCCCGTGAGTTTGCGTTTGGGTCCTCTCCTGCCTGCACACAGCCTGATCATGACAATCACAAAGAAAGAACAATACAGTATCCACATCTGAACCAAAGAGTAAAACAGTGAAATGTGGATTATTAAATATTAGGTCTCTCTCCTCCAAGTCTCTGTTAGTACATGACATAATAATTGACCAACAAATCAATTTACTCTGCCTTACAGAAACCTGGTTGCAGCAGGATGATTATGTTAGTTTAAATGAATCAACACCCCCGAGTCATTCTAACTACCAGAAATCTCGAAGCACAGGCCGAGGGGGAGGTGTGGCAGCAATTTTTCACACCAGTCTATTAATTAATGAAAGACCAAGACAGACTTTTAATTCATTTGAAAGCCTGATGCTTAGCCTCGTCCACCCCAGCTGTGAAACTCAGAAACCAGTCTTACTTGTTATCATCTATCGTCCACCTGGGCCTTACACAGAGTTTCTGTCTGATTTCTCAGACTTTTTATCTGATTTAGTTCTGAGCTCAGATAAAATAATTATTGTGGGTGATTTTAACATCCATGTAGATCGGGGTGGAAGAACTCCAGGCCTCAAGGGCCGGTGTCCTGCAGGTTTTAGATGTTTCCTTTATCCGACACAGCTGATTTAAATGGATAAATGAGCTCCTCAACATGTCTTGTAGTTCTCCAGAGGCCTGGTGATGAACTAATCATGTGATTCAGGTGTGTTGACCCAGGGTGAGATCTAAAACCTGCAGGACACCGGCCCTGGAGGCCTGGAGTTGGACACCCCTGGTGTAAGTGAATGCGCCTCCACACTGCCCCCCACTTGGTGAATACACAAGACATTTCCACTAGTTTTCCTAATTCTCACTCAGGGGTGTTATTACTCATGGTTGCATCATCCACATCACAGGTGAGGTGTACCATTATGTCCACCCATCAGCGGGCAATCATGATCTGTATCTGTATGTGAGCTTGTTAATCAGGAATAAACATTAATATCTGTAATTATAAATTACATAGAGCTTTATAAAGGATGAATTAAACACTAATACCTTACTAATGCCTAATATTGTGGCATTATTAGGCAGACAGTGAATATAAAGTGTTACCTTCACCCACTTTGCTCATCCTGAGCTGTGCCCCATGTGTCCACTTTGGGATGCAGTGTGAGCTTCAGTGCAGGTTTGGATTACCTGATGACGTTGCTCTGCAGGTGATCACTCTGCTGCTGTTCATCTTGAGCTTGAAGCCTCATGGCCTCCTGCTCCTCCTCCGACTGCTGACTCAGACCGTCCATCAGCCACTGCTCCCTCAAAGCTTTTTTCTGTGAGTCAACCAACACACAGGCCTCTGCTTTAGCCTCGAACCGAGCTCAGTGTTCTTCTCATATTTAAAATGTTCAAATCTACGGTGACACCTGCTCTGTTTTCTATTCGACACTCTCTGCTTTCAGAAACTCTTTTCCTATCCTGTTAAGCAAAGAAAAATATGTAACTGATTTCTCTATCAGATATTTGAGGAATATTATGTTTGCACACACTCCTCAGTTTCACAAACAGCATAGATCCAACACTATGAAGCAGCAGCTGCAGTGGAGCCCTCGCTTCCCATTCAGCTGTTAGTCTCAGTCGGACATATTTAGATTTGCCAGAATGGGACCAAAGAGCTTCTCAGTATAGTTGGCATGGAAAGCTTTAGTGAATTTGTAAAAACTAATGTTGTCCAAATAATAATGAGATGGATCTTAGTTTTTAGCATGTACAGTTTGGAAACTCTGACACAGGAGCTTTTGTAAGCACAAGTTGTAATCATGACTGGAAGAGTAGAGATTTTCTCAAAGCTCTGCTATAAATATGTAGATGTGTATTAAACAAACCCAACAAAAACCTTCACTATGTTAAAGAGACTGAGATCCTCCAGATTATCTCTGAGTGGAGTAAACTCTGTATTCAGAGTGTATCTGTATTTGGTTTGTGCTTTTTTTCATGCATAATCCTAATCAAACGTAATCAGCTATAAAGCTACGAAGTAAAATAAGCGTAAATATAAAGTCAGAAATAAAAGCTGTACTGATGTTTGTGTGAGATGAAAAGAGGAAGTGCAGTACAGCACTGAATGTAACCAATATCAGTGGACAGTTCTGCGGTGTATCAGATGTATCAGTCAGAGTATGAATATGTGGGGATGATAACTAGAAAGGCCTCCAAACACAACTCTGTAGTATCATTGACTAAAAATAAAGTTTGATTGTATTTACTGTAACACTTTCTAACATCCAGTTTGACACCTTGTTTTATAATATTTAATGGACATTGTATTAAAATGCAACAAAAACATTTAAATATTTTGTTTATTGGTAGATTTATTCATTTTTCCAGCATGCTTCCATGGGGAATTTAGATATTTATTGGTAGTCACTGATATAAGAAGGTGACATCATTACACACCACTACAACACCAGCAGTGACCAGTTTGCCAAAGGTGCAGGAAACAGCTCAGTGGCGTGACACAGTTTTAGACAGCCCCCTTGTGGTTAACTGTAACTGGGGTTAACTTGTGCGTAACTGCTTCTTAAGAAAACTTCAGATGTGTGCCCAAAAAAATATAACTTGGAACAATGGAATACACACTGACACATTTCCTCCTGGATATTTCTGCTTTTTGGCTGTAAAATAGAGACATACCTTTATGTACTGGAGTTTTAACTTCTCTTCTTCTATCTGTCTCCTCTTCTTGGCAATTTCTTCCTGGATTCTTCTTTTGTCCTGTGAGGGCAGGTCAAACATACATTTGCATCATATGCACAATTACAGCATGGAAACTATTCCACCTGTCGTCTCCTCGTGCTGACACTTCAACCTTGAGCTGACAGACGGACAGCAACAGCTATAAATAGACAAAAAGCAGCACGGGCTTCATGACGAGACCTACCTGTTGCTTGAGTGTGTCTGTCTGTCTGTTTGCTATAAACAACACTCTTTGCTAATTAGTACGCTATGTAGCAAAGACATCTAGAAATTTGATCAGAGATATTGGACAAAATAAATTGTGCAGTTGTTATCCTGGATATCAGGCAAACACGCTGCTTAGTTCCTTTATTTTTAACTAAGCCAGACTGCTCACTAATATTAGCTCCCAGATCCAGGATCAGTGTGGAATTAAGTCTGAGTAAAAGTGGATCTGCCTGTTGATGTCTGCTTGTTACGTTCCCCTGAGGGGTCTAGGCGGTGAGGGGGAGGTAACAAAAAGTGTCCGAGTCAGAAAAAGGAGACAAAAAGGCATAAGGGTAAAAATTAAAGAGTTTTATTAAGGTAGCTCAACTAAAAGAGACGGATAAGCTGCTATCACCATTTAAAGAAATAAACAAAACTCAAATGTTAGTCAATAAAGCACAAAGTCAAAAAGAGTGCAGCTCACTAGCTGAAAACACAGCAACACACTCAGCTCACTAGCTGAAAACACAGCAACACACTCAGCTCACTAGCTGTAACGACACTAATGGCACTCTGGCCCCGAGCTCACCTTTCCCTGGGCTTAAATCTCCTTGATTACTGACGAGAGTCAGCTGAACAAAAGGGAAAGGTGGCACCTCAGGCAGAAGAGGTGGTGGGACACACCCACACAGGCACCTTCAGGAGGAGGCCCTGCTAGGGCCATAACACCCCCTCCCATAAATACAAACCTGTGGTTTGTCAAATGATTATGATAAACAAAACTACAAATCAAGTCCGTAACCGTCTCCTTAACAAATTGCAGGCTTTCCACCTACCAAACCCCATAGCAACGGTTCGGCATTGCCTGCGGAAGCTGCCAACCCCATCTCAATGGGTTCAAAATGCTTACTGAAGGTGGCCGCAGACCCTCAAAACAATGTCTCCTGTGATAGCCAGGGCTTTGAGCCATCACATGTGGAGAACACAGCAGGCAGTCAGAAGACCTTACTGCAACAGTTTTCAGACGATTGCTCAGGTCACGGGTACAGGCATGTTTGTTAGTCAGGGGTACAGGTCTGAGTGGTGGGGTTATACATGATCTGTCCACCTGCAGGTCATTTTGAGGAACTGGGACATTGTCAACCAGCAGCAGCTCAGGGCTAGTTGACCTCTTACACTTGCTACAGGGCGCTACTGACCAGTTGTGCTCCAAGTTTAGCCTCTTAGTAGGCCTGGCAACCTTGTCGGTTTGAGAGCCACGACTGACTTTTCTCAAAGCAGGCCCTTTTTGCTTTGAGTGGGCTTTCTGTTTGAGTTTCGGCCTCAAACAGTTAGCAACAAGGTGTCCAGGTTTGTGGCAGAAGAAACAAAGCTTCGTTTTGGGTCTTGAAACCACAACTTTTTCAGCCTTGTTAGCTGGCCCACTCTTACCTCGCCAAGATGTAATATGGCACAGAGGGGTATCACATTCTAGAGCATTTGTTTTATGAGTTAGGGTAAACTCATCTGCCAGTATGGCAGCCTGCTGTAAAGTGGAAACCCTCTGTTCACTTAAATAAAGAGCAATACACTCAGGAACAGAGTTTTTAAAATCCTCCACAAGCATGAGCTCACGTAACAACCCCAAATTGTTAACCTGGCTTGCAGAACACCACCTATCAAAAAACTTTGCCTTCTCCCTGGCAAAGTCAAGGTAGGACTAACCCTGTGCCAACTCCAAACCTCTAAAATGCTGTCTATAGGCTTCAGGTACGAGTTCATGGGCTTGGAGGACGGCACCTTTAAGCTTTTCATAAACTAAGCAGTCCTCCATAGACAAACCAGAACAAACCTCCTGAGCCTTACCTGTCAATTTACATAGTAACATCACGCACCACATGTCTTGAGGCCATTGCAGTGCAGTCGCTATGCGTTCAGATGCAATAAAGAAGCTATGAACACTGGACTCACAGAAAACGGGAACCAGGTGGATGTTATTGCTCACAAACGAGCCTCTGGACACCTGTTCACCAACAGATGTAGGCCCAGTGCTCGTCAGCTCCAGCTGATTCAACTGGAACTCCATTTCAGCCTGAAGAAAACCACCACACACCTGTGCCAATTTTCTCACAGGCTAGCCAACAATCAACGGTAACCGAACAACTTACTCTTCTTGACCAACTTACCTTTTGCTGCACACACATTAACAAAGACAACTTACCCAGTTCCTAAGCACAACAAACTTTACCTACCTATCTTCTGGAGCGTGCTGGGCTCGAGGCAACTTTAAAGGCAAAACTCCAGCGACCGGAGCCCTGAATCGCCTACCCCCAACAGGGAACTAATCCCCGCCCAGGATTACTCCGAAAATAAAAAAGGCAAAATAACAAAAGAGTGCCCGAAGGAAGAACTTAATAAGCTCAGCTGGACACTCACCTAACTTAACTGGGAAGTTGAATCTCTAAAGGTGAAAAAAAGCAAGATAACCAAAAAACAATTCCAACTCAAACTCCCTTTTCAACAATCCCGAACGAGCCCCCACTTATGTTACGACCCGGCTCAAAGCCGCAACATAAAAAAAAGGAGACGAATAACAGAGTGTAGGCGAACAGAGGTTTTGTCTTAAAATGGAATATACGGTCGGCTAAAATGGTTGGTGCCACCAAGGCAAAGACAAGTGCGCTCCCGGGAAGCTTGCCTCAGGTATGCTTTTATCCACACCTGACTAGGTGTGGCCAATTAGCACCAGCTGAACACACTGAGCAGATTAGAGGCTGCAGAGGGACGTAACACTGCTAGTATTTATGACTCTGTCTCAGTCCAGACAGCATTCTAAGCAGAGAAGTCCTTCATACCGTTTCCAACTCATCTGGGAGGACACAGACTCATTATCAAGTCAGCTGAGAGACATAATCTCTCCACCAGGTACTGGTTCTGCCCCAGTGCCTCCTCCCAGTAGATCATTGCTGAAGCACATCACCCAGGAGGCATCTAGGAGCTCAGGTGCCTGAATAACTTCAGCTGCCTCCTCTCGATGTGGAAGAGCGTGGACTCTCCGAGTTCCTCTGGAAGGACCAGTGAAACCCATTCCTGCTGCTTGTATCATGACTTCATTGTAACTGCTCAGAGCTTATGATTAAAACATATTTTCAACTCACTTTAAATTATTCATTTGTATTTTTACAGTGCAAATCACAACAACAGTTGCCTCAAAGTAACTTGTATTTGAAGTTAACGATGCTACAGTATGAAGTGCCATGAGACTGTTGCTGGTGAGGGTTCATCATCTCCATGGACACCGCCCAACCCATCTGTAAATCTCACGGCCACTCTCTTCTCACTGATGAACTAGACTCTGAGATACTGAAACTGCTGGTCAGAACTCACTCTACCCCCAACTGAGAACCATATTAAAAGACTTGCAGGTGCTGATTCTCATTCCAAGGTCACCACCTGATGAAACTAACAGAACCACATCAACTGCAAAAAGCCAAGATGAAATTCTGAGGGTACCAAAGTGAAGACCACTCCCTTAGAATGTCTAGAGCTGTACGGGACACAGAGTGACTCTTCTTACATGGTTTTATTAAGCATCACAACATATCATCATAGCTTTAAAAGCCTCAACATAAACACTTTTCTAAGAGCCTGGTGGGAATGCTTTACAATTCTTAAAAAGTCTGCATTTATCCCATGTACACTAAAAAGTTTTTACAATAAAACTAAAGAAAAATCATCACTGACAGTGTTGGGGAGTAACGGAATACATGTAGCGCCGTTACGTATTTAAAATACAAAATATGAGTAACTGTATTCCGTTACAGTTACCGTTTAAAAAGGTGGTATTTAGAATACAGTTACTTTGTTGAAATAAATGGATTACACGGCGGTACTTCCCTGTTTCATATTGTGGCGGGTCAGGACTGTTTGGGTTTTGTTTGACAGCTACGTTCTGTTGTTCCAGGCGGCAGCGTTATGGTTGCCATGGTTACAGGGTGACGCTCTCTCTCTGCGTGTTTCCTGGGTGAGAGAGCGCCTGTTGTTGTTGTGCTAAGCTAACAGGCAGAATGCTACAGGTATAGCTCTAAAGAATGTAGCATCATGGGCAGTGTAGTCCGTGCTGCAGGGAGAATGGACTGCCATACCCGTTATGTGTCTGTGAGCGAGGGAGGGAGAAAAAGGAAAAGTACGAGCTGTCATCGAGCAGAAACGGGAGCTGGAAGCATGTAAATATAATAATAACCACTGCAGCCAAGAAGAGAGCCTGACGAGCCCAGCTGTAAGTAAGCTATTAAGACTCGACTGTACACCGTGTTCGTGTTTTCCTCTGAAACAATAAGTTCTGTTGGAGCAGCCTTTCAACGCCTCTCTCTGTCTCTGCTAGCAAAGTTGACCCAGACAACAAAGTAAAGCTAGTTTTCGGCTACGAGCCCGACGTATTAGCCAGAGGTCCCTTTACTACGGTTCGGAGCCGCGGACCTTCAGTAACAGTAATAAATCACAGCAATAGTACATTCAGGTAGTTGTAAACAGCATGATAATATATTAAGTAATCCAAAGTATTCAGAATACGTTACTCTCATTGAGTAACGTAACGGAATACGTTACAGAATACATTTTGGGGCATGTATTCTGTATTCTGTAATGGAATACATTTTAAAAGTAACCTTCCCAACACTGATCACTGAATACTCACTACTAGAAAAATACTAACATTTTCATCGTGGCATGAGAATAAGACAAAATAAATAAATAAATAAAAAATCATACAAGACTTAAAGTTTTTTTCATTTGAAGAAATTTGATCAAAATATAAAATCAGCAAAGGTGAATTTCTTTAATATATCTGCAACTAAAACCATCATACAGGAAAATCTGAATCCCTGTCAACTGAATCCCACTTGGGAAGCTGTCATGTGAAGGCTGTGCGCAGGAAAAGGAAAAGGAGGAAAAGGATCCAAAGTGCAGACAGTCAGAGACAAAAGGTGAACTTAAATACCGCTTTAATGCTGAACTCCAAAAAGCAACAACACTGAGACTCCAAGGTAAACTTATGCAGACAGACCACACAGCAAGATAAGGGTAGATTAGACACGGACACAGAGAAACACAGGGCTTAAATACACAGAGGGAGCAATCAGGGATGGGTAACAGGAGGGAAACACAGCTGGGGCAAATCAGGCCTAACGAGACAAAGGAAGCAAAACTAGACGCATTTACACGAGACATGGACTTTCAAAGTAAAACAGGAAACAAACACAGAGACGCGAACTTGACGAGGGGATACAGCTGACAGAGGAGACAGAGCAACTAGAGAACACAGAGACATAAACCATAAGACAGAACAAAGAAACCAAAGACTAGAAATGATAAATAACATAATAAACTCAAAACCCTGGGTCAACAGCCCAGGCATCCTAACAGCAGCATGTTTTTAAAAGAACTATACCCCCAAATTGTCATCAATAATTTATAATCTATTGTTTAAAATCGACTAATCAATTTCCCTCCCAAAGGCTAAGTGGCAGCAAGATCTTTCCACCAGTCCAGATAAAAACATCTGGACACAAATATGCTTAAGCGCCCTCAAAATGACTAAAAGCCCAACTTACAACTTAAACAATACAAAGTTCTCTACAGAACGTACTACACAGGACAACGTTTTTCCAAATGGACCTTACACACTCAAAAAAATAAGAATCCATATCAGAATATTTTATTAATCCATAAGGAAATTATGTGGTTATAGTAAGAACAGACTGAACTAAATCAATAATACAATAATATATACAATTAACCCAATTATAAATATTCAGAGTATTACAGAGATTAAATATATTTGATCGACATTTTACTCTAAAGTGTGCAAAGGGTGTAACTGTTGCAGTGCGTTCTGTGCATTAGATGGAGCAGTTGTACAAAGAGATAATAGAGAGATAACACAGATACAGAGGGAATGATTTCCTGAGTCGCTTAATGTTGCTTTTGGGTAATCTCAGCCTCTCACTGAGCGTGCTGCTGTGACTGGTCAGCACGTCATGGAGTGGGTGGGAGGTATGGTTCAGCATTGTCCTTATCTTGGACAACACCTGCCTCTCAGACACCACCTTAAGGGAGTCCAGCTCCATCCCCACAACAGTACTGGCCTTGTCGGTCAGTTTATCGAGTCTGTTGGCATCTGTGACCCTCAACCTTCTGCCCCAGCCTGCAACAGCATAGAGGATGGCATTGACCACAATAGACTCCTAGAAAATCCTGAGCATTGTCCTACAGTCAATGTTTTCTCTTTATGACATCAGAGGGTGAAGAGGAAAGTGAAGAGGACAGTCCCTTGTGGTGCCCCTGTGTTGCTAATCACCAATGTTGAAGACACACATATTGTGGTCTTCCCGTCAGCTAATCAACAATCCAGGACACCAAAGAAGCATCCACCTGCATCGCTGTCAACTTATCACCCAGGAGGGTCGGCCTGATGGTGTTGAATGCACTGGAAAAGTCAAAAAACATTACCCTCATAGTGCTCGCCGGCTTGTCCAGATGGGTGAAGACTCGATTGAGCAGGTAGATGATGGCCTGCTCTGCTCAAAGGCAGGGCTGGTAAAGAAACTGAAGGGGAGCCTGATGTCGCCTGATTATAGGTGGCAGATGGTCATGAAGACCATTCCAGGGTCTTCATGACGTGGAAAGTCAGTGGCACAGGCCTGTAATCCTGGGGGGAACTGGGATGTGGTGTCTTCGTACAGGAACGAGGCATGGCGTCTTCACAGCACTGGGACCCTCTGCAGACTCAGATTCAGCATGAACACAAAGCTGGGAGGCACAAGCCTTGAGGATGCCGGGACTCACCAAATGTCTGTCTCTTTAAAAAACAACAATGGATGAATTTGTCTCTCTCTGGTCCTCACTGATGAACTCCATTACTTAGTGGGGGTGGTCGGCTCTAGTCTCGTTTCCCTGTATGCCCTTCAGGTGGATAAGGATGCTCTCTGGGACTCCCCGTGTCTGCCAGCCTCGTGGGGGCTGGACAGCTGCGGTTGCTGTTGGGTGGGTCTTGGTATATGAGTGCTTGTGGTGGCAGGTGCTGCCCCCCAGTCTTCTGGGCAAGGGTAGATGTGGGACCTGGTCTCTGGCTCCCTCCTTGTGCAGGGGTGGTCTAAACCCCAAGTCTTGGGACTCCTCTAAACACTCCAGTCTACTTTTTCTGGTGGGGGTGGTGCTGCTGCCCTGGACTCGGGCCATAGGCCAGCTTGTTCCTGCTCTGTGGTGGGATGTTGGGAATGGGGTGCCTACTGAGTCAGTCGTTTACTGGCTCTCTCCTTCCAAGGATAGTCCTTTACCTCCCGTTCATACATCACCGCTTCCCCCCCTGGATGCTTCTGCCCCTCCCTGGGATGTGGGTGATTGTTGGTTCCGGGGTGCGTGGCTTGATGTTCAGGTGTGCTTGTTAGCCCATTCCCTTGGTGGCTAGGGGTGGCTTTGATCTTCTCAATGTTGAGGAAGGGTAGCCAGATGCCGGGTGGTTCTTTGGCGCCTGTTCTTGATTTGTACCAGGGTGGCAGTTTCTGGAGGGGTTGACTGCCTGTTGTCTCTGGTCTTCTGAGACTCTCACCCTTTGACCGTGGGCACGCCATCTGTGGCCTCCCTCCTCCTGTTTGGATGGACACGCCGATGTCACCAAGACGTGAGGATGGCTGTGATTGTTGTCCTAACTCCGTCTCCATCTGGCTCTAGGACCTGGGAGGACATTATTGCACCTTTTCCACCCTCATTATCAAGTGCATTTGTTTTAAAGACACACACACCGAGACACTCACTCTCTGTCTCTCTCTGTCACATTCATACTCACACTACTAGAAGACTGTTGATTTATGTATCTGTGTATTTTCTCATTTTTGTATGTTGATGCTTTAAAGGTGCTCAGTTGGCGATACATTTTTCATTTCTATCTGTACTCTTTCTTGTTGTTATAATTCCAGCATTAATCCTGTTGGAATTAAAATAATGGAAAAATATCCCAATATGTTTATTATTAATCAATATTACCTTATTATTATGACTTTGGTAGCTAAGTCAGAATATAAAAATCCTAATGCACAGAGAATATAAGCATTGGTAACAATTTGTAACGCACTATCAGTCAAATTGACAACACTATTACTAATCGACTTCACCTCATGGGCATAGGTTACATTATTGTGCTCGGTTTCTGGGCTTAAATTTCAGTGTAACATTACTCAGTTAATTGTTTATTGTTAATTTAATTAATTGGTAATTGTTAATTAACAGTGTTAATATAAGATAATTACTTTAAATAATCCTGAAATGGTTTCCACTTTAAATATTGAGCTGTAAAAGGCTCCCAAAGATTCATGATTAAAAAGAGAGTACTTCAGATGTTTGATTGACTGATTTGGTGTCCATCAGAGGGACTATCACGATCTAGACAGTGAACCTGTGGGTTTTTGTCTGTTACAGAAGAAGGACCATGCTATTTGAAACTGTGGCCCCAACATGACTACCTATAGTCACATTAACCTCCTAAGACCCAAACTCTTCCACTGCATGCATTTTTAATTTCTCTTTGATATTTGGGCATATTGCGGCCCGATGAATGTAAAAACAAAGAATTACCAGGGGTTTTTTTACCTTATTTTTGTTTTAAAGAAAAATCAGAGCCACACATGAGGATATTCGTTTAACATTTTGATAAAACAGTAGCAGTATAATGTCCTCGTAAGTGGATATCAGGCCCTTGTAGAGCAAAATTGAGTATTTTGGTTTAAATAACCCAAAATGTGATGTTCACATATGTGGACGCAGGTCCTAGGAGGTTAAAGTTCATTAAAGTTCCATGAAACATGTTAAGCTGAAACTGATAACATAATAACAAATATAGTAAAACTCTAAGTTAGATATTGTAAAAAGTGGAAGTCCCTGTGGATGAACAATAAAGTCAACACAGAAGTGCCAGAACTACTTCAGTTATACTAGCTGCCAATTAAAGCTGGCTCCAAAAGTCCCCTCGATTGTTTCACTTCAGCCAAGAAATCAACATGTTCACAGCCTGGCACTACAAAGGTTTGGGCCTGGACTCCATCTTCGCCTTCATAACTGTTTTTATAACTCACCTGAATGTTGGAAGAGCTACGAGTTACCAGGGACACCATCGCTTTGACTGACAGGTGTGCCAACAGGCAGCCTCTCACCTGTGCTTGTGCTACTGACGCCATATTTAATAGAATTAACTAAGAAACAATATGGGCTGCTGTTTCGTACATTAAGTCTGTGCTCTAGTTTTAGTGAGTGCTGATAAGTGTTCACTGAACCTCATGTCATCATCAGTTAGTGCTTTATGTTAATATCTGTCTGCCTCAGATGAAAGCGATGCAGCCTCTCTGCACATTGACAGGTGAGTTGACTTGCACAACTCTTTTCTGGCTGGATTTTCTCTCTACGCCATCTTGCAAATACACACCCACATGTTTTATTTTCAGGCTGTGCTTTGGTAACAACTCTTAGTTCTGCATCCTGACATCCAGCTAAAGCAAAATATCACAGCTCTGAATTACACGAATGCAGAGATTTACACCATGAGAAACATCTACTGCTATACAGGTGTTTTGCTGACATATATATGATGCATCAAAGTGTGTGACTACGAGCTCTTTACCATGATGGCCTGGAGCCTCTACTTGACGTCGGGGTCACCAGGATTCAACTGACATTTTTAAAACATGCACCTATAGCATGAATGTGAAGTGCCAGGCGACTTCCTTCTTTAATCATCGCATTCACAAGATGTTCAGAAACCCTGGAAGCTTCACCTTGGACATAGACATGAAGGTAACCAGGATTCAAACACATCTGAATCTTCTAGTAGATGCACCTATGGCATGAATTTCAAAATCCTACATCGCCTATTTCTCAAGTTGTTCATTTGTGTTTGGTAAAAACCAAAGACAAATTCTACTACAGTCAATCATGGTAAAATATAATTTTCACATTTCAGAAGCTAATATGAACTATCAGCAGGACAAAAACAAGACAAAACAGTTACTCAGACTCTAAAACTAAGTGTGATTATAAGCTGCCAATTTTATTACAGTTCTATAAGCGTCTGTTGTATTAAAACGTGAACTTCTGTTATGAAGATGGACCTACTGTTCACACTGTTTCTAGGCTAAAGCTACCAGTGGAATTACTTCCTGGTTTGTTTTACTAAATCATAACTCACCTGACGTCACTAACTAACTCATGTGGACACAAATCAGATCATTCTGATGACAGACTTCCAGCTCTGCCCCTCAAGATATGATGGTGAAAAACATTCATATTCTACTTTAGTGCTATCTTTGCCATCTACACAAATGGATTGGAACCCATCACCACCAAATGTTTTAAAATGAAGTTTACTTCAAGTCAGTATGTAACACAGATTATTTGGAAACTTTTTACTAAAACTACAGAGACTGTAGGACAGCTGTTTACCATGATGGCCTGGAGCCTCTCCTTCAGCAGGTCGGCCTCCTCCATGTCCTACGTGAGAGACAAAGCATGTGACAGTTAATCAGCTGCGACCGTGGAGCCACACAGGAACACAGCAAATTAAAGAAGCCATCACGAATAGCTGTGATTACCCACTCTACAACATCTTTATGGAACATCCTCTCTCTCCGTCATACAGAGACACAGAAAATCAATCACACCCAGAGACTTTTTAACTCTTATACAAACAGCAGATGAGCTATGTCACAGACAGGAAGTTCCCTTTGTTCTTCTGATATGTAACTGCTTATTGTTGAAGGGCTCATAATTCTGTTCTATGTTCCCAGATTTTACTCTGTGATGCTCATTTGTGTAAATAATTACAAGAATACATCATATGTATGGCACTTTGGTCAGCAAAATACATTTTACTGACTTGTATTAGTAAATCTAAATCATTCATCCATCACACAGCATCGTCAAACAGAGTATTCGACCTCTTTATATTGATAATGATTTCTTTTTAGCTTTTATTTGATCATCAATCATAAACATCAACAATATATTTTGCTAACGTGGGTTTAGCTTTAAAACATGAAGTGAATAATAGCACATCATACATCATTTCACCAGTGTTGGGAAGGTTACTTTTAAAATGTATTCCACTACAGATTACAGATTACATTCCCCAAAATATAATTTGTACTGTATTCCGTTACGTTACTCAATGAGAGTAACGTATTCTGAATACTTTGGATTACTTAATATATTATCATGCTCTTTACAACTACATGAATGTACTATTGCTGTGATTTATTACTGTTACTGAAGGTTACTCGCCAAACCAACACCAACTAGATGTTTAAATCTTAATATAAATGAGTAACAGTAGGTGGACATTAGGTAAGGCTGCACTTTTTGCAGTGATCTTGTATAGAAACTATTCCGCGTGTATATAAAACAGGTCCGCGGCTCTGAACCGTAGTAAAGGGACCTCTGGCTAATACGTCGGGTTCATGTCCATTCTCCCTGCAACACGGATTACACCCATCAGGCTACATTCTTTAGGGCGATGCCTGTAACACTCTGCCTGGTGCCTTCATATTAAATAATTTTTTAAATAATTTTAAAAAATATTTCATCATGTCATTATGCGGGCAAGTAGAGGTGACATGGGCCGCGAGATTGAGACATTAGAGCCTCTTAACATCCTAGGACCCGGCGTCCACATATGTGGACATCATATTTTGGGTTGTCCAGACCACAATACTACATTTTGCTCTACAAGGGCCTGATATCCACTTACGAGGACATTATGCTGCTACTTCTCTATCAAAATTTAAAACAAATGTCCTCATATGTGTATATCCAGGCCCTTGTAGAGCAAAATCAGGTAAAAAGATCATTCTTTGTTTTTGCATTCATCAGGTCCCAGTCAGTCAATTAAAGATGCATTCCATGAAAGAGTTCGGGTCTCAGGAGGTTAATGCGTGTTTTGTTTGGGTTTCCACCAGTGTGGAATTACCAAATTACCAAAAACAGAGAGGGGACAGCCTAACATATGAAACAGGAAAAGACCGCCGTGTAATCCATTTATTTCAACAAAGTAACTGTATTCTGAATACCACCTTTTTAAACTGTAACTGTAACGGAATACAGTTACTCATATTTTGTATTTTAACTACATAACAGCGGTACATGTATTCCGTTACTCCCCAAAGCTGCATTTCACTAGGTACATCTGAGCTTGTAGTTAAATACATGTAAACGTTTCATATTAAACATGACTGCATATTGTTATTCTTATTTGCACTAACAGCGTTTTTGTCCCACTGACATGGGACAAAAGAAAACAATACTACAATTCACATTTAAAACTTCATTTTATTCATGTAGAAATATTCTGCACTGACCGCACAACCCGAAACAGCAGCAAATGTAACACAATCTAAAGGTTAGCTGGGAAAGTAGAGCTCTCCATGCTAACACCACACACACAACAAAGCTACAAGGCTAATTAGCCGTGCTAGCTCAACTCAGCAGTACGTAATTAGTCGGAAGAAAAAGTAAATTTTATTTTGTCATGTTAGGAAATCTGTTGGAGAGGAAAGTGACGGCAGTGACGAATGGTAGCTTAGAATTGAACAAATTCCTTTAAGCTTCAATTGTCTTATAACTAACAACATTTGTCTAAATCATCTCCAACACCCTGGAGAACAACGGGGAGAGTTTAGAGGCTCTCCAAGATTACATCGATCAGTGCTTCCAAGATCTCGTGATGAAGAAGGCTCAGAGTGCATCTTCCCCGGCCAAATCTGAGACGCCGTCATCGAAAAGATGTCGCCCGGCAGATTCCCCCAGCACAACATCGCCAGCCGGCAAAGATATTGCAGACATCCTAGAGTCAATCGACAAACGACTGTCCAGTTTCGATGCAAGGCTGTCCTTGGTGGAGATTCTTCACCGGGAATTTAAATCCTTGCGAGAATCCCTGGAGTTCAGCCAGCAGCAGGTGGAAACGCTCGCTGCTGAAAATGCCACGCTAGGGGAGTCGGTGAAATGTCTCACAGACAATGTTACCCAGTGTGAGGACAAGAAAATAATTATTATAATATGATGTGTTAAATTTGTTTAGATCACAGGAATAAGGAAAGCTCGGTCTGTGTTTCAGTTTGGCTTAGCTGTAGCCTGAGAGTGTAATTGTTTAGAGAGAAAGGAAGTTATGGACACTGTGGGTCTGCTGCCATAAAAGGAGACAGGAAGCTACAGTTGGGGGTTGCTGATGCTGATGCTTGTACCTTTAAAAAAAACTCATAATTGTTATAACTTAGGCGCACACACAGGCACTCACGTGCTTGTGCACACACAGACACAGAGTTTGCAGCACACCATGGGGGTTTTATGATGGGGTCACTTCTATAAAGCTGACTGTAACAAACAAAGGAGTGAAAGATCTGCAGAGGGACACATCTTGCACATCTCCCCTTCTAGAAGATGCATGCTTAAATGAAGATGAATGAAGATGAATAAAGATTTTGTGAAAATGACTACTGAGTCCGGTGCCGTCTCTGGATGCCTCGAGGAATAAAAAAGAACGGGGTGAAACTGATTTCCTAACACCAGCTAAATAGAGAAAATAAAAAAATAAAAGAGACAGTTATTGATCTACAAGCTCGTGGCATGCGAGATAATCTTGTATTTCTGGTATTCCAGAATCTGCCGGAGAAGATGCAGAGACTACGGTGAAAAGCTTCATCAAAACCCACCTGAAGCTGCCGGAGGACACGGTGAAGAACATCGCCTTTGATAGAGGCGATGTTCTGAACCATCGGTTCAGATCTCTAGATTCATGTATGTCCAACTTCCTTTGGAAAAATAACCCCTACGTATCAGCTTAAAAACACTACAAAAGACCAAGGATAAAGGAGGATTAGATCTACCTAGCTTTCAGCACTACTTCTTAGCCAACAGGCTTCAGTTTATCTCAGGATGGCTAAAACATACCCTCGTAGATGAACCTTGGCTAGATGTAGAACAAGCACTTTGCAATAATCTAGAGATTTCAGATCTACCATTTATCAGCTCAAACATCCAACGACATGAATGCTTCAAAAGCGTCAACATCAGCTCTTCTCTGACAGCATGGTGGGAGTTTCTGAAGTTGACAGAGTCTTCATTAATCCCATGCAAACGTACACCTATCTGGAACAACCCTGACATATTACAAAACAATAATATGATAAACTTTTCAGATTGGAGTGGTAAAGGAATCAAATACTTAGAACATATATTAGAAGGAACAGAATTTATTTCATTTGACAGACTAGTTACACAATATGGGATCAACAAGAAAAGATTTTTAGAATATCAACAAATTAAATCCATAATAAAAAAGAAATTTAAACCAGGTCAAGATGAACTACAAACACCACCAAGTGTGGTTCAATTTCTTACTCTTAAAACCCCAAAATTACTATCCAAAATATACAGAATGCTTTCTAAAGCTGATGAATCAATATCACTTCCTATTGCAAAATGGGAAGCGGATTTATCAGTTAACTTAGACCAAAACTTCTGGTCTCAGATTTGCTTAAAAACCTTTCATCTAATTACAAATCCCAGTCTTCAATTAATTCAATACAAAATACTACATAGAGTGCACTATACAGGTCATCGGATGTTCAAGATGGGCTTTACGTCTACCAACAACTGCTCACACTCAGTAGCGGTTTTAGATACGGGCGACACGGGCGGTTGCCCGGGTCGGCATCGTGGTGGGGGGGCGGCATCATGGGCATTGGTAAAAAAAAAAATTGCTTGTACTCATGCTGCCCTGACATCATGCGAGCCCATACTGGGAATGGCATAGGCACCGATCGATTTTCTATCGCCCATGGGAGTAAGGGTGCCCTCCGTTTGCGAGGTGCGCCTGCTGCTTGCGGCACAGGGAGGAGAGGGCGGGGCGACGGGGGATTCTCTGGCTGGCTGGAGCAGCAAAAATTACCAACTCTCAAAATAAAACAAAAATAAAAACAAACAACAAACACGAAAACACCAGACATCATGATACAGACTTATAATTTGCACTGATGTTTTTTCAAAATTCTATACACGAAAAGTGACGTAAGAGCCCTCGGTGCGCCTGCTCGCTGCTGAAGTCAAAGTAAACTTAAAGTCTCACACACAACCCGTTTTTAAACTTCTTTTCTCATTTTTTAAATGAGAAAAGAAGAGGAGGAGTGTAGCGACTTCCACAGTCGCTAGAGGCCGGGATGGAGCCTGCCTATTTGCCTGACGCGCTGTCAACTTTACGCAATAATGCGAGAGGTGGAATTGCTTGCTTGTTTATTAAAGTGCTTGAAATGTTTACAGAGCAATGTGATCGGCTCGTGATTCAAACTCTTAAAACATCACAGGCTCTAATGCAACAAGGGGAAACTCGTTGTGCTGCGGTCATCAAAAACTACGCTACCCAGCCCTCCTCTCTGTCAAAATCAAACCAGTAAAAGACAGACTGACAACGCCCTCTTAATGTCGCTGCTAGCACCCACATGACTCCCGTTACACATCACCATAGCAACCAAACAAATAAAAACCCAGTGATCCTTAAAATTCAATATATTTAATTATAGCTCCTACAAGGAGGAACAAGCAAAAGACACAGGTAAGCAGATGTCTCATTGGATAATGGCAGGTCATGTATCCTAAAACATTAAGAGTCAGAATACTTTCTCAATCCCTAAGGAAATTATTTGGGTTACAGTTCCTCCAAGAAGAAATGGTAAAAATAGTAACAGTAACAGACTAAACTCCAAACAATATATACAATAATATAATATTAATTAGTCAGTGTCAATTGTTGATTTGTCCTGTTCACATTGTATGACAAAGTATGATGTCTGTTTAGTAGCCGTTTGCATACTATGCATACTCTCTCCCTCTTTATATGTATGTGTGTGTGTGTGTGTGGGGGGGGGGGGGGTGTTTGTCCTGGGCGCCTAACAGGCTAGGACCGCCACTGCTCACACTGCTAAACCAATTCACCGGACCATTACATCCACGCTCTTTGGTTCTGTCCACCAGTTCAGAAGTTTTGGCGCGAGATATGTGAAGACTTATCAAAGTGTCTGAAATGTAACATTCCAACTTCCCCTTTAGTGTGTTTGTTGGGCAGCTTAGATAATGTCACTACAGATAAGAATATAGCCCATATGGTTTTCACTGCCCTATGCATCGCCAAGAAAACAGTCCTCATGAACTGGAAAAATAAAAACAATCTTAATTCTAACCAATATAGAAATTATCTATTAGATTACATTAGTCTTGATACAGCCTCTGCCACCACATCAGATCAATCGCTCTGGGCTCCTTTGATCAGCTCCATCACCTAGTGGGGTTGGGGGGGGCATAGTTTGGTCCCACTTTCGCTGTTGTGATTGGTGTGGGGGTAGGGACAGGCTTGGGGCGTCGGGTGATTCCCCAGGAGCGTCTTCCTTGGAGGGCTCAACTCGGGGTTGCGGTCATGGCCTGTTAAGGGCTCTGTTGGCTCTTAGGTGATGGTTTCTATGGGCTCAAAATGTGGTCATAAATATTTTGTACTTGTAAAAAAGATTTGTGTGTGGACTTAGCCAAAAAAACCCTGCAAGTTACAAGTACGAATTTTGACCCTATTTTTCTTCCTTTCATCTGATTGGTCAATGTCATGTCAATCACAAATGTAACAATCCAATCAGAGAACAGATTGGCTGTCGGGGGGACGCTTTTTTGAACTGCAGGTCCTTGAAGGGTGATACAGTTTGAAGCTGGAGGATCTCTGTGTAAATATCCGATATCAGTGGTTAGAAATACCATTATTACTTTAGGATTAGTTTAACACAAAGTCAGAGCTGACCCGGGACCATGGCTGTGAGTCACAGTGCGCAGCATAAAGGTCCTTTGACATCGGACGCAGCATGTGCTGCTAATGCTAACTTCTAACTAAAAGCAAAGGATCCAGAATTTGTTGCTGGCTGCTGGGCTCTGTGGGTTTTTGCAGCAGCTCTACCTGTACTAGATGCACCTGCTCCTTGTCGTTTCTATCTCTGACTTTATGTCCTCTGCAAGAGTTTCTGTTTTTTTGCTGGTTCTTCAAATGTTCAATAAAAACATGTATGCTAATTCATAACGAAAAAAGCTTTGTAATGAAGACTGTCATTTCCAAAACACTGCCCGCCCCCACCCCGCGGTCCGCAGCGCTGTTGAAAAGGCTGTGGAAGTCCCTGTATTAAACACGTAGACCTGTGACACAAAAATCACCAAACTCGGACGACCACAGACTGTTTTACTTCGTGGTGATGAAGGAAACCGCTGGGTTGGCATGTAAAAGGGCATTTATTCCCTTCAAGGACCTGCAGTTCAAAAAAAGCGCCCCTCCGACAGCCAAACCCATCTGTTCTCTGATTGGATTGTTACATTTGTGATTGACATGACATTGATCAAAGCACAGACTTCCAAAATTCATCTTTACCTTTCAAATGTTCATGGGCAAACCTCATTTGGGCTGTGATGTGCTGCTCTTTGAGTAGAGGGGTTCTTCTGGGACGATACCCCTGAAGTCCACCACGATAAAGAGCAGTCACAACTGTGTTCCTTGAAACATCAACTCCAGATGTCCGGGGTTCCTTGCAGACATCTGTGACTAGTTTCCTCTCCAGAGTTCTTAAAATCTTGTGCTTACGGCCACGGCCAGGTTTGCTTCTTACAGAATTTGTCTCCTTGTACTTGGCAATGATGCAACATACAGCATTTCTAGACACTGTGAATTACTTGGAAATGGCAATGTAGCCTTGCCCTTTATCATGAGCCTCTACTATCTTTTTTCTGAACTCCAGAATTATTTCTTTTGTTTTTGGCAATGGTCAGTAACACTAGTCCTCTCATGTGTTCAAGTGCCCTGTTCCTTGCACCCTTTTTATGCAATTGAATCTTGTTACAGCTATACTTTCTGAGGAGGCTGAGGAAGTTTGGTATCTTGCCTATGACCCTCAGCAACTCTTTCAGCTGTGTGGTTGAGAGCATGTTCAGCTTCATAGCAGTGTTGTATGGCAACACTAATGCTATGGACTCCAAAGACCTGCAGAAAGTGGTGAAGACTGCTGAAAAGATTATCAGGACTCCACTGCCCTCTCTGATGAGCGTCTACAGAATCCACAGGACAGCTACTTCCCTCCTCAAAGACCCCATCAGCCTCTAAAACAGGGCGTTCGTACGTCTACCCTCAGGTAGAGATACAGAAGTGTGAAATCTAGGACCTGTAGGCTAAACAAGTCTTTCTTCCCCGCTGCCATTAGACTCCTAAACACCTGACACGCTTTTAATACACTTTTACATACTCACTGCTTTCTGCACATACATCTGATGTAGCGTTCAATTTGTCCATCCATTCCCTTCCACTTATCCTTATCAGGGTGGCAGGGAGGTGGAGCCTATCTCAGCTACCATAGGGCACAGGGCAGCGTACCCCCTGGACAGGCTGCCTGATGCTGGGCTAGCACCGAGAGACAGATCAGCATATAACCCCACTAACTGCATGTCTCTGCACTGTAGGAAGACGGAGAACTCACACAACCACAGGGATATATTTATAGTACATATATTTATATATTTATTTTATGCTTGCAAACACGAACACAATCCAATAAGTGATCCCCTTTCTTTTATGATTTTTTTACATTTTTAATCCTTATCAAATCTTTGTCAAATATGTTTATTTTACATTTTTTATAAATTCAAATCAAACAATTCTTTTTAACCGGTTACATTGTCTTAAGTTTCTATTCCAGTGCTTTGATCAGTGTCAGACTCCAGGCCCAGTGACATGATTCCTCCCTCTCTGTCTGGCCACTCAGTCAACATCCTCTTGCTTTTTAATCCCTGCTCCGCCTTCCTTAATCTTATCTGTGATGGATTAGCAGTGCACAGGCCAACACCATGTGCCTTTACTATCATCACCTTGATAAACAGCACTTTATCAAGGTGAAAGACATTGTTAACATCAATTAATATTTCTCTCTCTTCCATTAGTATCTGGATGGGTTGCAGAGGTCTCTCTCGGTCCACTGACCAATGGTTGGCTGCACTCTCGCTTCCCTGTTTGACTTGCACATGGATGAAAGCGGTCTCTGGGACTGCAGGGGTCTGGCAGCTCCCAGTGGACTGGATAGCTGAGTTTGCTGTTTTGGAGTGTCTAGGGTACTACCTAGTGTTCTTGGGGTGTGGGACCTGGGGTGCTTGTGGTGGGGGCTCCTGGCCCCCAGCTGGGTGGCTGGCCTCTTCTGGGTGAGTCTGGGTGCGGGGCCTGGGGACCTGGTGCTCAGGGTTGCCTGGTCTCTGGCTGGGTACCTCCTAGCATGGGGTTGGCTGCCTCGCCCTGTAGGGTGGGTCGGCCCATGTTGGGATGTTTGGTCTGGGCCTTGGGGGCTCATGGATGCCCGCAGGCCCGTTGGATGTGGTGGGATGTCTGGGTGAGGGAGCAACAGTTGGGTGCAGCTTTTCCCAGACCCAGACCAGTGTGTCTTGACCCTTTGCTGTGTGTGTCTGTTGTAATTGAGTGGACTACTGGTTCTGCGCAGTCCATGCTACTCTGTGGTGGGGGCAATGGGTGCTACCCTTCACTCAACGGTGCTCTGGGACATTGTTGATGTTGCTGCTATTGATGCTATGGTCTGTGCTAAAGATCTTGCTGTCGCTGCCCTCCTGCTTTCCATGTATGCAGGTCCCAGAGCAGAGTTACTGTAAATAGAAATATCAATCCTACTTTTGGACACTGGTCTAGAAAACCATCCGATTGGTTTCCTACAGCCGCTGTGGCAGGGTGTATGAAATGGGGGTGCATACCGTATTCCATATATAATGTAATGACTGAAATAACATGAATAGAAATTAAGAAATAAGCAGAAAAACCCTGAACAAGAGGAGCCTATAGAGAATAAATAGTCAGGGGTTAAAGTCGACGGGTGGTTTTGTTTGTTTGTTTGTTTGTTTATTTGTTTTGGAGTATTTTTTTTATTTTTTTGAAACACCAGAACCAGCGTCTATAAGTTGCAGTTGCTGTACTTTAGCATCCAGCTAGTGCTACAAAAGAGGCGCGAGAGTGTCCTTCTCTCACCCCAACCAATCACAGCAGATGACCCCGCCCCTCCCTGAGCCTGGTTCTGCTGGAGGTTTCTTCCTGTTAAAAGGGAGTTTTTCCTTCCCACTGTCGCCAAAGTGCTGCTCATATGGGGTCATATGATTGTTGGGTTTTTCTCTGTATCTATGAAGCGCCTTGAGGCGACATGTTGTGATTTGGCGCTATATAAATAAAATTGAATTGAATTGGAAGATAAAGGGAGTTATGTTTTTTAAGTGGCAAGTAATTACAAATACAGCGTTATCAGCTCAGCAAACATCAACCAACACAAACTGTCTGTGTCCATCTGAGCATGCAAAGATTGCATCAAGCACTTCAGTTGCTCAAATAGAGTAGAAAAGACCTACATAAGAACCAGTTTGTCACACAAAGTGTCTGCTAACTAAAGGCACAGCTGCTGTATTTCACAGGTAAAGAAAAAAAGAGCTAACTTCACTCAGAGATGGAGACAGATAAGAAAGACAGGACAGGAGAGAGAGCTTAGATATAAGGGTAAGGACTGCTCAGTGGTGTTTGATAAACTGGAAATTTTGTGCTGCAAAACAAACTAGGGAAGACTAACTGTGCTATTTAAAGGTTGCATGAAAATACTCTGCAGCTTACTGCAGCATAAATCGGTTAGCTTGCAATAATGTGATGGATTTGAAATAAAACAGAGTGTGTGACTGCACAGTGGTTCTGGTGCTCATGGTCAGAGTTGCATCAAGTATAGCAAAGATTTGATGATGTCTGGATGCATGCTCAATCATCCAGGTAAGTCTTCACTGAAGAAGTCACCTGGATGAGTGACGAAATGTTTCTCCCATTTAAAAAATTCTACATCCAGATGAAGAGAATCACCCTAAATTAAGGTGATGATGCTTCACTGACAGACAGCATAAACAGAGTACTGTCAGTGTAGAGATGGAACATGTCTGTACTCTTACCCTCTCTAATTATTTGGTGAATGGCCTGGTGCTCATTTATGCTCTCACAGCACCCACTGAGACTCACTTTCATGCACTTTAGTGTAACTGTCACATACTAAGTTGCCTTAGTAACGAGAGGAGATCAAACCACTGACCTTCTGATCAGTGGATGACCCCGAGCCATGCTCCCGACAAGTCAAGCAGATTGTACTGGTGAGTCCCGGCAATCATGTGCATCTTACTTAGGCACATACCACCCATCTACATACTGTCACAGAGCAAGCGTATCCTGCCATAGCAACAACACTCCCAGGAGCAGCCGGCCTCTTCACTGCAAAAACTGCGCAGGAAACTATCTGCCAAAACAACGAGCATCCGTACCATTCACCAGAACAAACTGAACCCTCATTTCAAATTGTGAGAAATGAGTAAAAATGAGCTCCAGTTCATTATTATTTCCTCTCTGCAGCCTTAAAGCGGCTGAATTATAGCTCAAACTGAAATGAGTGGGAAGGAAAAGACACTGGGTGACTGCTGTACTGCAGGCAGCCCAAAACAACAGCTGTATGTGGGAGTGCATATATGTGTGTCTTTGCATATACATTCATCACACCCACACTTGTTTCTGACAGTGGAATCATGCAGTGATTCTTTAGCTGCTCTCTGTATGTGCCATCAGTACACATACTGGTTATTTAAAACCAGACCCCCGCTGAGATGTTGCTCACAGCTGACAGCTTAAAGGAATTAAAAGATTACAGAATCAAGAGACCCTTTTGAGACATTTCAGTGCCACACATACTACATTACATCAAAGTAACTGATGGTACAAAGTAGTTTGTAACACTCTGGGGGCTCTATATGCAGCACTCTGTCTGACAGCAGAGTATCTACCTGTGAAAGCCACATTCCCCGCAAAGCTTGAAACACATCACATATATTAATGTAGAGAAACACAAACAGGACGAGCATACAAAGATCGACTCACCAGATTTGTGCTTTGTGTATCCTCGAGCAGCAGAAAGGGTGGTATGGCTCACTATTGCAGTGTACCGAGCATTACTGAGCCTGAGGTTTAGTCGGAGATTGTGTAAGGTGAGAGAGATTCAGATTTACTGAGAAGATTCCCTCCCCTTCCTCCCCCTCCCTCCCTCCCTCTCTCTCTCTCTGCTCTCTATGAGTCTGTCACAAGGCCCAGCCATGCGCCATAAATACCACTTGCCAAATAATTGCTCCACACATGTGAACCCACCCCGGCCCCTTGATCCCACCCCAACACACCCACACACACACTCCTCGTGCCTATGGTACGACAACTTTTCTCCGTGCCCCTGGTACACTGCGCAGAAACACCTTGCCACACACACCCACCCACACACACCCACACACATTGATATTGGAGACAGCGATTACACATTCAGGAGTGAGTGAAGGTGAATGACATACAGCAAAAACTGTCTTAGGGCTTGTAGGCAAACCCTCGGCTACCGTGTACAAGGCAAAGTGAACCTTTTCTTCTTTAGCAGTCATCTCTGTCACACTGAGAATAAAGATCAAAACAAAGACTCTATTGATCTGTTCAGGTGGCTTTTATGTTATTAATAGTTTTTGATTGACAACAGGCTGTTATGGATAGGCTAGTAAACTACAGTCATATGAAATAAATGTCATACAGGGCATCAGAGGTTTTCACAGTTTTACTTTGGTCCAGGTTACACTATCATAAGAATGTGGAAACTTCTAGTGAATATGAGTTTAGATTTTATAGATAAATACAGTGACGCTGTTACATATGGCTGAAAGGCCTGTTTCATATTTTAGATAAGTAAACCGATAACCAGGTAGAAACTACAGGTACGTAATCATACATACATCATGTAATCCATGATTGTCTCTGTTCAATGGGGGAATCTACCATATATTGCAGAGTGAAAATTATTTCTTTTTCTACTTTTTTGCCACTTTACACGGCCCCATTCATTCTCTGCAGTAACCACTCAGGTTTTTGCTGAATGCCACCATCCAACTGCTGCTTTTCAGAGGCTCTATCTTTAGCTACAACACTCCACTTCCGATGTTGCTATAGGAACAGGAGTGCCAACCACCATCGCCAGCATTACAGTAGTAACTGTGTGTTGATGAGCTGGGATAATAACGTGATGAGAATGGGTCTGCTAAACATGCCTGAGTGAAACTGGACTACCTGGCTCTATGTGCTGACCATATTTACAAAAGCTTTCAATTTGATGTAGCACCAAATCACAGCAGTCGCCTCCAGGTGCTTAATATTGTACGGTAGACCCTACAACAATACAAAGAAAACTCCAACAATCATATCTTTGTGAGATGTTTGTTCCCTAGTATTCCTCTGATTCTGCATTTCTTTCCTTTTCCTTCTTTTTCCCTGTCCTTTATTATTTAAGTTATTACAACCAGAACGAAGAGGACTGGGAGAAAAAGAAAAAGATGAAGAAAAGAGAAGTTGGAAGAGACAGAAGGAGAGGGAAAGAAGCAGCAGCAGGGAAGCCCAAACCCCGACCAGACGGCCTCCTCCTCCTCCTTGCTGATGGCGAACAGAGGACGGGGGTGTGAAGACCCCCTACATTATGCTCTCTCATTGTGGTGTTTCTGTGTGACATTCTAAAGTGGATTTAAAAACAGGGGAGGGGCATCGTACCAACAACTCTCTGCCAGACAGCAGCTGGTGTCAACACCACTCCTACCGACAACCTTCAGTGTCTACATGTATTTAAAATTGAGAGGTGGGCACCGGTGCCAGAGCTGAGGCTGAATGAACAGATCCTCCTCTGGGCGTGCCCACCCCCAAGCCCTATATGTATGTGTTATGAGAGTGTGAGTAATGTGAGTGTCTAATGCTATGTTCACACTGCAGGCGAAAGCGCATCAAATCCGATTTTTTTGACCCTCTGCGACCCATCTATCCGATCATGGTGTGACAGTGTGAACGACAGTACAAATAAAATGTTCACGTTTCTCCAACGTTGTCTTCCCAACAGTTTCACAGGATGGCCAGGAAGTGTTCACGATGTCTTCTCCGGCGCTGATAATTGGCGTCTGTCTTGTGTCAGTGACGTAAAAAAAGATGGATTTAATGCGACATGACCATCAAACAGCAGCTTTCTGAAACATCAGATATGTATCGGATTCAGCACCACATACGAAAGTGACCCAGATTGGATTTGAAAATATCGGATTTGTGCCGTTCACACTGTCACACCATGATGGGATATGGGTCACATAGGGTCAAAAAAATCGGATTTGATGCGCCTGCAGTGTGAACTGTGTGTTCTGCGCCTGCAGTGTGAACTAAGAGTAAATAGTAAGAAAGGTAAGCAGTAGTGATGGCCAAATGAAGCTTTCTGAAGCTTGTATTGAAAAACGGTTCCTTACTCGAAGCTTTTCAACACAGTCCTCTCCGGTGACATCTGGTGGTGAAAATTATGAAGAGCAGCTTGAATCTGCAAAATAAAACGGACTGCTTAATTATCACTGCTCACTCCACAGAGTGGAGTTCTCTCTGATATTGAGCCACCGTTGCGTTGCTTTGAACATGTAATTGTTTTGTTTTTTTCTCGATTGGGGGGCTGAAAAAATTGTAATGCTTATTTGCTTAATACATTTTGATCAATAAACCCTATTTAAACATGCACTATGGTGGGGCCTTTCTTTGCTCATGACTCCTTGATGTTGGTAAATACAATAAGTGAGCAATATATATAATATACATATGATAATGCACAGCACATTATGGAGTATGCTCCTGCTGTGAAGTCCTGCCTCCATCTACTTGTGCATTTAATCACTGGACAGCTGGACAGGTTCATACAAAATATTAGATTAGGCCAATTGTCCTATACATATTTTTGACCTAGGGGTAGGATTGATTGTGAACTGGAAAGGGAAAATGCTTAGGGTGCTGAGTACGGCTGCATCGTCACTGATTTGTAGAATCATTTTGATTCGATACAGGATCCGATTCAATTTGATTGGAATCTGGAAAGTTTTGCCTCAGACAGTCAGAAATATTACAGTTCTGATCATTTATCAGTATATATCCATAATTTTGTATCTATTAGAAGAAAGCTGACACTTGTGAGACTTAATTAGAGATGTAAACAGAGAGTTATGAAACCTGCAGCTGCAGAAGCCAGCGAAAAAAAAAAAAAAGAGGTAAACACAGCGCGGACGCGCCGACACATCAAAATCTGATTCTGACGCATCAGGTCCGTGCGCTGTGTTTACGTTCGTATGCAGAATCCGTAAACCTGCTCCCAGTTACTGTTTTAGCTGTTTGGTGTTTGACGACATTTTGTGAGGTGCAACCTGAGATGCTGGCGTTTCAGGCATAATAATGTTTAATTTACAAATTGACACAGGATTTTAATGAATCAATATCACTTTATTCAGTTTAGCATGGATTGTAATCAGAAAAGCGATAATCAAAACCCTCCCCTAATCATGAACTTGCAAAGTACAAACATGATCTATGTAAGGTAGGCCTTTTGTTATTTTCATTTTAAAAGAGGATTCGTTTTACTGTGCGCTGGCCGACTCTGTTTCTTTTCTTAGAAATAATTTCTCCTGCCCTAGAGAAAATCCTCTCGCATGGAACAGAAGAGGCTGTGGAGTGCAGGAACTGCACTGCAAGTTGGTAGATATGCAGGTATTCCTGGGTCCTGCAGACTATCACCTGAAAACAATAAACAAAATGATTTTCTAAAATGTGTAGCAATGTAATTTACGTATAGTGTCAAATACATTTTTTTAGTCTTTATTAGCTTTAATTCACATGGAAGTGTTTCTAAAGTCATATGCTGTAATGATATTTACATTATGGAAACATGATTTTGGACATTTCAAGTTTTTCACTTTGGCAGATAAAATAAATAAAATAATAAATAAAATAAAATGATAAAAATAATTTGACCAAAATCAACTCAAAATCCCGCGAATGATTCACTTTCCTATAAACCACTGAATCACTTGTGTTCTAAATGAAGCTTCGGACGTCACTGATCACGTGACTCTGGCCAAACGACACAGTGCTTCTGCAGTGTGTCGTTTTTTGGGTACGCACCGGAGCGCCAGCTTCAAGCGGGCCATCATTAGTCTAATGAATAGATTTAATCAATAAACCGTTCTTATGTAAACATGCACCATGGTGTGGTATTTCTTTGCCTGTCACTTCTTGATGTTGGTAAATAAAATAAATGCAAAATACATATAATAACATACAACACATTATGTCCATCCGACTGGTTCAAGGTAAGGGCTGAACCTATTAAAATAACACAAAGGAGATGATACCAGTGTTCCTTAAATACTTTCTATCGATGATGCATTGAATACATTTTACATGTGTTAAAATGATGATGATGATGAAGCTAATTTGGACTGAAGGACCAGAAGAGTCATCGAATTGAGAAATGGTAATCTGATAAATTGATAGCTACTCCAGAAGCTAATCCCATAGTTAATCCTAGAGCTAATCCTTGCGCTAACAGTGGAATCGTCGTTTTAAATGTCAGAAATGAATCTTTATTTTTTTTTTAAACTATTTACTTCTTTTAATTGTATTTTAAAACAAATTTTGAAAATCTGCTTTTTAATTTGAAATACAAAAATGCTTTTTGAAGTTTTTGTTAAGAGGTTGTTTTTTTGTCACATCAGTTTTTAATTTATTAATCCTTTCTTCTACCTTATTATTCTAGTTGCTCAGGCCTTGGCTGGTTAGCTACTCCCTCAGTTTTCATCTGATTTTTACCAGTTAAACTTTACACTGTTCTGCTCCTGCTGAACAGGAGCAGAACAGTGTAACAATGCTATATCTTTTGGTGCTCATAATCGTTATACTTTTTTAGATATTAAGCTTTTTAAGCCATTTTTGGCCCATTTTCATGAATGGGACCACATTATTAGTGTGATCACCAGTTTAGCTTGCCTGAGCTGAGCCATGTTTCAGCTCAGTGAGATGAGCAGCCGTTCTCAGAGCGGGTGGCCGGGGTTCAAATCCCACTCATTGCAACAGCAGCTGCCTTGGAGATCCAGTGGCACAGGTTTGAATCCTACCTATGGTTCTTGTAGCATATCTTCCTGCCTCGCACTTATTCTGCTTTCTTGACACTGTTCAGTGTACCCTTTCAAGTAAAGCTGTCTTCAGCAAACACTTCAGCTTCTACACCTCTTTACAGCAGATATTTCTTCTTCTTCACCTGTTTTCAGTAGACTGTTCATGTGCTGCCCTCGCCCGGAGTTTCTTAGTTTCACCAGCTAACCAGACTTACTTTCCTTTTTGCGCTGATTTATTGAAGAATGGCCTCTGACCATTGCCTTCTCTTTGACCATCGTAAAACTGAGAGCACAAAATATTGTATTAGCTACCTAATAAACTAGTTAGCTTGTAAACTAGCTTGTTACGCTCTTACTGCAAGCTAACAAGAAAACTTTCAAATGTACAAATTATTGTACCATTTTTACACAAAACAAAAGATAATTATTTTATTGTCACTCATACTTACAGGCATATCTTGTCCAAAGCAACATTTCGGCATCACTTTCCGCCATCTTTGATTTCTTCTTCACGTTTTCATTTTTTCCCTTTCCCAAAGTAATCAAACCCATATTACAAAGCAGCCACTAGAGGGCGCTCTAGGGCAGTTAACAACTGTAATTGCGTGAGGGATTCACACTATTGTGATCCTGTTTCTCTTTAAACTTTATTCTTCTACCTTATTCTAGTTGCTCCGACCTTTGCTGGTTAACTACTCCCTCCAATTTTGACCATTCAAATTTTCAACTGTTCCGCTCCTTCTACTAATGCCAGCTATATCTTTTGGTGCTCATAACTTTGATACTTTTTGAGATATTAAGCTTGTTATGCCTTTTTATTTTGCTCAATGGGACCACGTTATCAGTGTGATCACCGGTTTTGCTTGCCAGGCTGAGCCATGTTTTAGCAACAGGTTCGAATCCCGCTTATGGCAATATTTTTTTTTTTCAGTTAACAGTTCAACATTTTTAACTCTTTTCAACACAAATCTTAGCTTCTTACCACTTTTCAGCAGAATTTTCCAGTATTTCAGCTCTTTTTCAACAAATATTGCAGCTCTTTAATCTCTTTTCATCTTAAAATTCAGCTTTTTCACCTGTTTTCATCACAAATTTCAGTTTCTTCACTTTTCAGCAGACTTTTCAGCTCTTTTCAGTAAAACTTTCAGCTCCTTCACCTCTCTTCAGCTGAAGGTTCAGATTTCTCCCCTTTTTTCAGTACAAATTTCAGTTTCTTCACCTCTTTTCAGAAGAAAGTTCAGCTTTTTCCACCTCTTCTCAGTACAAATATCAACTGCTTCTGCTCCAGTTTGGCTCAGTGAGATGAGTAGCCGCCTTAAGACCAGATGGCACAGGTTCGAATCCTACCTGTGGCGTTTGCCGCACATCTTCCCTGCTTGCATGCAAACTGCTTTCTTGACACTCTGCAAGTACAGCCATCTTCAGCGAGCACTTCAGCTTCTACACTTCTGTTCCGCAGATAATTCTGCTTCTCACCTGTTTTCACCTGTTTCCACTACCCGGCATTCACACTGCATTTTTGCAGGAAATGCAACTTTTTCTAGTTCTTCTACCTTATTCTAGTTGCTCCATTTCTTTGTCGCTTAATTCCTCTCTCAATTTTCATCCGATTTTCACCATTCAAATTTTAAACTGTTCTGCTGATTCTGCTAATGCGAGCTATATCTTTGGTGCTCATAACTTTCTTACTTTTGGAAACATTAAGCTTTTTAAGCATTTTTTTTTTTTTTTTGGCCCATTGAGATGAATGAGACCACATTACAGCTGTATTCGCTGATTAAGCTCTATACACTATGCAGCAAATCCCATTCAAAGACAGACTGGGATCATACCATTATGTGAACGAAGTAAGGGGGGGCAGACGTTCGAAGACAGTAAGTAGGAGGTGCTTTCTGTGAAGACACCGTGGATATCCCTAGCTTTTCTAACGAGCGATTCTGACACTCGTTCTCAGTGTTTCAGTTTGTCAGTCACCTTAAGAATAATCATGTTGCCAAATTCCTAATTTACAATGCTGTTAATTTCCAATTAAATAACATGTATCCAGTATTTAAGTAGTTCTTTGGTGTCATTCTTTATTTAGTAACAAGGAAGGAAGGATGCATTTGTGGGAGTCCCCAAACGTATGGACCAGAAAACTCACTGAGCTCCTGTAGACTACTCACTCTACCTCATGAGCCATAGTCACCCCAAGCTGATTGAAGGATGCAGGCCCTGAATTTGGTGACGTGACCTGAAAGTATCTCATGTGCTAACTATAACGAGCATTCCCATGATTACTTCCTTTAGCATAGGATGAACTCGGACCATCAAAAGCATTCATGAAAATAATCAGTAAAACTGACGAAGTGGTGCACAAACAGATGTTCTGTATAATTCCATTTGGATTGATGTCAGTAGGTCTCTTACAGCCTGAAGACTCCCATACAGCCGCTGGGATAAATGATAGATGGTCACTGGAGTCATCAGCGTTTAAAATGATGTAACTGATTCATGTTTTCACTGTTTAGGATAAACAACGGATAACTACAGCTCAGAATAACAAGAGACTGTAACAATAGCTGATTTGTGAATTGAATATTTTCCACTGTTACAGTTTTTATATCCAAGTATTCGTGACCCATGATACTGAAATAGTGCTCTTTGGACTAGATGGTTCGCAGCTTCCAGGTGTTTCAATGTCAAAGCCACAGTGTTTGATAGTGTGGGGGAATTATCAGTTAGTCTGCTCAAAGACAAATCCATACATTTCACTCTCTTACAGCTTCAAATGTCCATGACACTGTTTTCATTATGGAGTTGTCTCTGAAAGACAAAGGTTTTAGGGGCTCAGCCTTTCTGTGTTGTTCAGTTTCATCCATTGTGTCTACTAACAGCTCTTTGAGAATCACCTAAAGATGATTTAAAGAGTTAGGTGCTCGAATTAGCAATGGGTCTGATTTCTCTGAAAATGATTACACTAAAAACACAAAGAAGAAAAATTTTAAAAAGTCTAAAAAACTACTGACTGAGATTACTAATTGTAAAAAGTGTAGGAGTACGTATGGCTTTGTGGCTCTGGCTCAATACTTTTGCACGGTGCAGTCATTATGTACTGCAAAGGTTGATTGTTCACCTGGACGTAGCGTGACTTCTTCAGGCTCAGCTGCAAACTCCCAGCCCATTGTTCATCGTGCTGCTGGTTCCAGTCATTGTGCAGAGGTGCTGTTTGTACGGTTGGGAAACCTGCAGTCAGCTGAGACTGAAGAAGTCACGCTACGTCCACATGAACAGGATCAACCTTTGGGGATGTCCTCGCCTGGATGGTCGAGCATGCATTTAGACATAATCGTGATGGCGCTCTTTAAATGATGTGTCCCACGTGCTGTTAGTGCCAAGTGTGCAGCATTCAAATAAAGCTGAAAAACAAACGTGATAGTGAAACAGGGTTGCTTTATTCACACCACTTTCTACTCCAGCTACGTTAGAAGTTAACATGTGTCTATCCTCTAGCTCTATGCTGACCTCTCATTCATCTCTCCACACTATAAACATTTCAAGATTATAATATACGTCTAGAATCCAGAGTTTTGAGGTGACCTCCACAGTTCAGGGGTTTCTGCTCAACAGTCTCACCCCACTCTCCCAGCGTCCCACTTCCACTTTTTTTCCTCCTTTGTTCAACAAAAAAACAAAACCATACCGAACAAGGCGTTTGTAACCAGAAGAGGGCGTGGACACTTGTAAAGCGCATCGACTATACAGTTCACGCAGAACACAAGCGACAGGTCACACAGAGCACGGTAACAGAGGAAGGAGAGTATACTGCTCGCTCACAACACTAACACATTACAGCGCCATGTGACAGAAAAGTGAAAAAGAAGAAACCAATCATCTTTAAGCATTTCATAGAAACAAAAACAGATCAATTGCAAAGTCGGAGTAAACAAATCAGGAATATATACAGTGAGGTAAAAATACATTGGTCTTTCAAAGAGGTATTTTCTTTTTGATTAAGTGTCCTTTTTAACGCTTTAATTACTGGATGCTTTTTACAGATCAGCTTTTGGATGACATCTATGAAGCGGGTTATGCAGACACATGCAGTCTCGTCGTTGGAGGTCAAAAGTCAAACTTAGGCACCAAATAAAACATGTTAAAGCTTTCTACTACCTTTGCTGCCAAAGAGGCCACGCTGCAGTATTAAACCAGGTTGGAAAAGGTTTAAGCAGAGGCAGAGCCCTTTAGTGACCCACACCGCCTTCCTCTGGTCTGTGAGATGATGGAGGCCACTCAGGAGAGGAGCACGTCACCCTAATGCGGTCACAGTGTATAGATGCTGCTAGCATAGGTAGGTCTCTGAACGTGTGATCCAACGGGACTCTGTGGGCGGACGCCATCGAGCCCGGCTTTGCATATTGAGAGAAAGAGACGGGCGATATCTGCACGATTGCAGACAAGTTTGGGCTGAGATATGCAGGTTGTGCTCGGGTTGGATGTAGACTCTGAGAGGACTGATACATTCGCAGCTGTAGCTGTCAGTGCATGGTTTGAAGCTGCTGGCATAGTTCACGACACCTCCCTGTAGTGGCCATCCATCAATCCGCACAAAGCAGAAAAACAGGCCTGACGTGTACACGAAGTAAAACGTGGAAAGGCTGCATATTCTACGGTGCTTCTGCTTTAATGGGTCACCAAACAGCTGAGCCACGCTGCTACTGACCGGTGGAGGTTTGAGATTGCATGGCTGTACGTCACAGCGCACCTCTCCCCATTTAACTGAGAGCTACAAAGAGAGAAAGCAGAACGCGAGTCTCCAACATGAGGTACAGAAGGTTTCCTTGCTAACAGTTTGAAACATGGTTGATGATCCAAATAACTGAACAAACACTTCTTACTTAAAAGTATGAAGGAAACACAGTCTCATAGCAATGTGATGCTAATTCTGTAAAGTTGAGTTTTAGTTTTGTCCTTTCGGCTCGTGTTAAAGTCAAGTGCCCGTTGAGACAGAAAGAGCTACAGTCTGAAGGCTGGAGGTGTGGTGGCCAGGACTTTAACACTGGGCATCCAACATCGATTCAGACTTTTATTCAGCTTATTTTGGGGCTTTTTAACTAAACATATACTTTTGGTTGGATTTAGCCAGATTGCAGGGCAGCAGTGTAAGATGGGACATGGTCCACCTCCTCCAGCTCTTTGGTTAGTTTTAGGCAACAAATAGTTCAATAATGTTGATAAAGACCATGGTTGGGTTAGAACAGACACTTCTGCAGAGTTAATCACACTTTACAAAGCTCCATATTTAGCTAGGCTAATGGTGATGAGGACCAAAGCAGCGATGACCCATGTTGCTGTCAGACTGTGTTAAAGGGAAAAGACTTACAGGTTTACTCCAGAAAACATCGCCGTGATGAAGGCCACGGGCCAAAAAGTATTGATCACGCAACAGCTGTAGTGCTGATGGAGCCGACTGTACGCCATCTTTTCACGGTCAGCCAACCACAAAGACGCTTTGATGATTCGGGTACGGGGACAAATGAACAGATCTACAGCCAGTCTCTACAGGGTTGGACACGGACCAATGGTTGCACAACTGTAAGGACAGTGACCGACCAAGAGCGCCTTCGATTTCAGAACGGTCACGGAGGTTTCAGAAGTATTATGGTCACCTAAAATCAACTGGGAGATCTCATGAATTTTGTGACTGGTGTTAGGGAACGAAAAAGCCCCTTTTTAGTCTCCAGAAGGAGCTGCTCGTGTCTAAGAACCCTCAGACGCTAGCACCGAGACCAAATGAATGTATAAAACTCTCTTGGTGCAGAATTGTGTTTGTCATTAAGCAAGCCTCTGCAAACTAAATGGGTTCTGCACACCACTCAAAGTGTTCCTATAAGGAGAATACTGAAGAGCGTTAGACTGCACCTGTGGTTGTTTCTACTGTTTTAAACTCATTCTTCTTCAAGCAAGCAAAACTAAAAATAAATGAAGTTTACATCCTTTCTCCGGCTTCTCCCCACTGCCCAGTGTCATGTATTTAATGGGGTTCATTGGTGAATCTAAATTGCCCACAGGTGACCTGCACCTCGACTCTCGCCCTATGGTAGCTGGGATACATTACCCAGCCCTGATAAGGTTAGTAAAAGGGAACAGATGGTTGAAAAGAAGTTACAAATATTTATGACCAAACACCAGGACAGCTTATGGGCATAGTGTGATCATCACAGCAGTAAGATGATCCTCCAGGTCAAGCCTAGAAACGTTATAAGGAGAAACCCAACAGCTTCCCAAAGGTAGCCACTGGACATCAGTTAAACCACGCATTAAAATGCCCACCGTGAAAATCAAATACACGACTTTTCTTAATGTATATTTGAAATGAAGTGTCTGATGGAACGTGTCTGGTCCAATCAACATAATCTGATAAACATGCCCGCTTTAGTATTGATGAAAGAATTTAGTGCCTAGATTTTCACCTTCACTGAGATCATCGTCTGCACTGCCTTAAGAGACCAGAGGAGGCACTGTCATCAAGTGCGAGCTCTTTTCCCCAATCACTGCGTCAAGCCGAATGCTTTGACTTCTACTCCAGCCTTAACGTGTTGGTTTACAAAGAAATGAACAGAAAAAAAGCAGGGGTGGCCGTTGTAGCTGTTGGATCAGTTAGAGAACATGGAACAAGACAAAAAAGCCAAGACAGACTCAACAGACCGAAGTCGTTCTGTTCAAGAGAGACAAACGCTGGGTAAACATCGTTATACTTATGTTGGGGTTGGAAAAGAGAAGGTAGAAGGCTGCTGGTGACTTTAAGACAAAATGAAGATTGACCTATTAAAGGCATAAGGAGAGCTGTTCATTGAGCTTTTGTTGTGGATGGCTCCCAGTCCAACCTAAAGGCCCACCGGTGCAGAGCTTAAAGGGATGTAATCTCTTAGAAGGTTCCTCGACCAGCAAACCTCCAACCTACACCGTGGAACGTAAACAGCTAACCTCCTCGACAACAACTTTCCCACACATGCAACATTTAACCAGCCTGTCACCTCGTTTTGTTTTTACTCCAGCAGATAGAGGCTTAACATCTATGGCAGGGGCCAATCTTTTTGTCTTATGTCTCTATGATGACAGAGGCAGAGCTGTAAAGAGCCAGCAGAAGCTTTAGAAGCTGGTGAAATGATATTTAGCTTCAACTGGAGCTTTTTGTCTTGATTTTACCTGAACATGTTGTGTACACTGAGGGTTTCAGAGCCAACTGAATCTCCACCAAAGGTCCCATAACGACGGCTTTTCAGTGATGCAGTTTTTAACCTCACTGCCCCTTCCTTAAAATAATAAACAGGCCTCTGTGTTATTCCATGTTAACCGATCAGCACAGCGAAGCAGAGGTGTTGTTAGAGCAACACAGCACACAACGATTCAGGCAACAGATGGATATTCACATCCAACGGCAGCTCTCGCCTCGACCTGGAAAGCGAGCTGGCCAATTAAGCAGCAGCACAACGATACGTCATAAATGGATAAAAGGAAAAGAAACGACGAAGACAGACTGAGTCGCTGACAGCCGACTTACAGATAAACACCACAGCAGTACAGAAGTGCACTTATTGCTGAACAACAAACAGACTCTGTGGTGTCTTTGTGCAAATCACGGTGTGGCAGACGTCCCAGTCAAAGTGCCCAGTTCTGCACTCGTGACCTGTGTTTGATGGCGATTTGGCAACAGGACGAACACACCTGGAACGTCAGGTGCGATATATACATCTATATATCCTTTACATAGAAGAATGACACTTACTCCATCAAAGTATTCATTATATATGTGTATAATAGATTTATCGACTTTTAAAAAACAAAATGAAGAGCATATCCCGACTCTCACGTGTTGGTCCCTTAAGGCTTGCTAAGCTGAAATGACAAAATTGTCGGTTTGATTTTGATCATCTCATGTTTTTGTAAATGTACATTCTAGTAGAAAAGACACAAAAGAAAATCATAATAATAATATGCAACCTGAAAAACCTATGGCTTAGTAAATATGCATTTGCTATATTTAAATGAATGCACCTCACTGCTTTTTTGTTAAATATCCTACAGAGAAAGAACGTCCATCGTTTGATTCATGCGTCGACACAGAAACAGAACATCGGAGAATCAGAGTTTACATTTAGAGAGCAACATCATTAATGCTTACGAGTCTTTATGTTCGAGAGAGCAAACAGTCTACGGTGCGGAGCTCCAGAGGATGAGCTGTATGAGAAGTTCTCGTTGAGGTGGCGAGGTGTTCCAGGGGAGGTCTGATGGTATGGCACCGGCGTGTCGGTTGGGCCGTGGGCGCAGCGGCGTGCGTCTCCTCTTCCTATCCTCCCTGTATCACGGGTATGCATAGGATGAGCTTGCTGCTCAGTGCGGTCTCTGCCAAGCCTCCGCAAAAACGACCCACGACAGCCAACGCAGGACACGGTGGCTTTGAAGCACTTTCCAGTAACGACTGGCTTGAAGGCATGGTGGCAGCTGTTGGTTGTTGTTCTCGCCGTTTGTGGTTTAGCAGAGCACAGTATAGAAAATAGACACATTTATCTACTGTATATTGCATATGTTGCAGCATGTTTGCCAGAATGAATGACTTCGCCACGTCCGCGCTGAATGGGCGGAGCAGCTCGAACAGCAGAAAGTATAAAGGTGATGCATAAATCAGAGAGCGGGTCGACGAGCCGGGTCAGTCCCCAGAGCTACTGTAACACAAGAGCAGCACGCTGTGGGAGCATCTATGCGCTCCGCGTGGAGTTCTGCTCCGGGCCGAGGAAAACGGGAATGCTCGTGGCAGACACTGGTTCTGGTGGCAGCGCCCACTCGCCTCCACAGAGCCGCCCACAGCAGCCATGCGTCATTACAGCTGCCGTGTTGTTCAGTACTCAGGGCACTCGCTGTGAAAACACATTATTCACAGTAACAGTGATACTCCTGTTATTAAGGTAAATATTACAGTGGTGCACAGGCGTTGTGAAGTTCTCTGCTGACAAATATGCACATCGCTCTGATATTTTACATTAATTAAAATGTTGATTGTGACATCCTGCTAATAGCAGTAAAATATTCCCTGGTGCAACATGTTCTGTAGTTCTGGTTTTTCATTCAAATCTTTTTAACTGAGCGCCAACAGTCTGAGCTGCTGAGCAACATGGCGGCTGGATATGACGCACGTCTCCAATGCAGCGTCTACGTAGAGAAATCTGTACAAGCTACAAATGAGAGTTCCTGTCAGTGCTGTCCTCACTGTGACCCCACACCTGCTGCAAACCAAACGCATGTGGCCCGTGTTCAAAGGTACATTCAGATATACATTCATGTGTATGTACAGTGCTGTGCAAAAGTCTCCACTACACTGTTTAGGGTGGACTTGAAGTGTAGCAGCTCTCTGAAGGTCACTGTGGGCTTTTTATCCACTGTGACCATTTTCAAAGGAGTTTGTTTGTTTGTTTGTGTGTTTGTTTGTTCGTTTGTTTGTGTGTTCGTTCGTTCGTTCGTTCGTTTGTGTGTTCGTTTGTTTGTTTGTGTGTTCGTTTGTTTGTTTGTGTGTTTGTTTGTTTGTGTGTTCGTTTGTTTGTGTGTTCGTTCGTTTGTTTGTGTGTTTGTTTGTTTGTGTGTTCGTTTGTTTGTGTGTTCGTTCGTTCGTTCGTTTGTTTGTGTGTTCGTTTGTTTGTTTGTGTGTTCGTTCGTTCGTTTGTTTGTTTGTGTGTTCGTTTGTTTGTTTGTGTGTTCGTTCGTTTGTTTGTGTGTTCGTTCGTTTGTTTGTGTGTTCGTTCGTTTGTTCGTTCGTTCGTTTGTGTGTTCGTTCGTTTGTGTGTTCGTTCGTTTGTGTGTTCGTTCGTTTGTGTGTTCGTTCGTTTGTTTGTTTGTGTGTTCGTTCGTTCGTTTGTTTGTGTGTTCGTTCGTTCGTTTGTTTGTGTGTTCGTTCGTTTGTTTGTTTGTGTGTTCGTTCGTTTGTTTGTTTGTGTGTTCGTTCGTTTGTTTGTTTGTGTGTTCGTTCGTTTGTTTGTTTGTGTGTTCGTTCGTTTGTGTGTTCGTTCGTTTGTTTGTTTGTGTGTTCGTTTGTTTGTTTGTGTGTTCGTTTGTTTGTTTGTGTGTTCGTTTGTTTGTTTGTGTGTTCGTTCGTTTGTGTGTTCGTTCGTTCGTTCGTTGGGCCACTAAACACCGGCGTGAATCCTTCATGCATTAAAACGTAACTCAAAGGATGAACCGTCTCTGTGCACAACAGGCACCTTAACAACGATCCTTTAAACGAAGGTTACGTCATTTCTTTAGGCACTTGGTTTTTATGAAACACTCTGGTGTTCAATAGAGTCACAAATTCAAAGAGGCGTGAAGCTGTATTAGTGTGCGGTGTCCTTAACAACGTGAGGAAACCAGGACACAGCACACACTGGCAGGGTTACGATCTACAGCAGACGATTGTTATTGGAGTCGTTTCTTTAAGAAGAACTCTGACGAGATCCTTCTGGCTCTGCCGCTGCTACATCTATGGTTGGCCAGTGGTCAGAAATGGTGTCAGTGGATGGGCGGAGTCAAAGATCCGTTCTTACATAAAGCGAGAGACGAAGCTGAGAGACGCCAAACTACACGAGGAGGCAGCTGAAGAATCAGTGGCAGCAGGTCTGATGATCACTGTGTCGGGAAAGAGCACAACACTGACCGTCCATCAGCCACAGCCGTTAGTTTTCATTCTGATTGGCCAAATATCAACTTCCTGCCTTTAAGCCTATTAGAATTAGAGTTTCAGTGTCTGTGTGTGACAGCGCTGCACACGTGTCTCATGTTCTAAGGGAAACAGAGAGGAATGGGCTCAAAACTTTTGCACAGCACTGTGGGCTGGGTGTGTGAGCGAACATGTTAACAAGCTGTTCCACAGAAAAGTCTTATTGTTAAATGATTCTTGAACTGAAGCGTAGAGCAATGTTGATGTACAGATGTGGGGCTGTGAGGCGTCCAGCCTTTCACCCCGACGAGCTCGGGACTGTGTGAGTCTGTTTGTGGAGAAGACGATGGAGGCACGGGTACACTTCATACGATGAAAGAAAAAAGGAAGAACGATGAGTGAAGGCTTCTTCCTTCATGTGATCCATCCAATCAGCCGTTCATGTGTGTGTGTCAGCCCACACACACTCTCAGTTTAAGTACTGATCAGTCCGTCCATGAATGACATGAGGTGACAGGAAACGCATCACTTCCCTTCAGGACAAACAGGAGGGGCATCGGTGAATCAGAAAGATAATAATGCAATGGATGAAAGTCGTGTGTGTGTGTGTGTCTGTCTGTGTGTGTGTGCGCATGTGTGCATGTGTGTGTATGTGTGTGTGTGTGTCTGTCTGTCTGTGTGTGTGTGCGCATGTGTGTGTGTGTGTGTGTGTCTGTCTGTGTGTCTGGTAGTTGTTTCTACATCTTGATGCCCTCCTGCTGGCTGAGCTGAGACAGCGTTTTCTTGATGCGCAGAGCGGTGAGTCGTGCGGCGCCGTTGGCGTACCAGCACTCCCTCATGATCTTTGCCATCACCCGTAAGGCCTGCAGGAGGAAGAGCACACAATCAGCCTCATCGACGCACACATACGTGTGCAGCCTGCATACTCGCAGGGCGCCACGTTCAAACAACGATGCTTTTTGTTCTTCTGTAGAGATCGCACTTCACTGTCACCTTCCCAAAGCTATTCGTCCAAACACATGGAGCTGCTGGGGTTACCCAGCTTCCCTCTGGGGTTAATAACGTTCCTCTGACTCTGACACTAGTGGCTCCAAGTCGCCCACAGGTGTGAATGTAAGTGTGATAGCTGTGTTAGTGTTAGCCATGGCGCCGTACACAGCTGAAACTACTCCTCGTTTGCTCAACACTGCAGCTTTCTATGGCTGTCTGAGCCAAATGTCTTTGTCTTCCCTCAGTAAATCAGAAACTTCCAGCAGACTAATCTAATCTGTCAGGCTCACCTTTGCATGCACTCTGCTGTAAACACCACCTGATACGTTCACCTCGACACACACAGTCCCTCACACATCCAACTCATTGGATTCAGCTGTTCCCATCACTTCCATGGTGGAAGTACCTACTGATCCCTCCTTCAGGGTCGTCTGCTCCTGCAACCATGCACCCCTCCCAGCTGCTGCATTCATATCAGCTCCTGATAATTAATAATTATTTCTCAGCATGTGAAGGTGCACAGTTTGCACTGTGACTCCCACACAGTCAGAAATACTGTGAAATCTGCCCAACGACAATAGTTTGTTTGAAAATTAAGCAGCTTCAGCGTACTTCTATACGGACTCTTGATTGTGTCACAGTGTGGGTCGCTGTGGATGGGAGGAAGGACGGTGACAACCCGGGACAAGCTTTACCAGGATTTGATTTATGACCAGAGTGTTTTCCAGAGTCAGAGGAAGGTTGGGAAGATACTAATGCTGCTCTCACATCCATCAGAGCATGAAGGCGTATGTGAATGGGTGAAGGAGAACAGAGCTGATATAAAGATCATAACAATAAGAAGGAGAAAACATGGCAGACGACCAAAAAGAACACAAAAGCCTGCGTGAAGGTTGTCAGTCATCCAGCTAATCGTAGTCTAAGGAGCTCGGAAAGAAAAGCATCTGGACTGGTTTCCTCGAAGATGTTTTATCCGAGAAGCTTCTGTCACTACCCGATCCGTACCGGAAACCCGATCTGTACCCCGCATGCGCGAAAGGTGTCTACTTCCGGTCGAAGCGTTTTACGATAGTCACAGGTCAGAGTATCTGTTAAGATGTTAAGAATAACATCGATCGGGTACCGATCGGGTTTCCGGTACGGATCGGGTAGTGACCGCTTCTTCAGTTCTTAGAGGAACTGGTTTAAAAGACGAGCGACCATCTTTGAACAGAGGGCGGGGCTTACCACACCAACTGTCTGCCATCTATAATCCAGTTCTGAGACGCCTTAACGCCCACTCACATCCTGGGCCATCTGACCTCAGGAAATCACATGATAGGGTGGAGCCAGGTCTCACGGCGGTTCACCCTAAACCCTGGCTGATTGTGACCCACACCGGTTTTCACACCTTGGCTCATGTGATTAGAGGATCAATAGGGGGCCCACGGACCTCTTGGGGGGAAACTCCCACAGGGCTTAAATCTGGGAACTGAAGAAGCTTCTCAGATGAAATGTCCAGACGAGCTCCTCAGACAACACCACGGCTGCTCTCACGTTTGCCAACAACAACAATGATGCCTCAGTATTTGGAACATATTCTACCAGGATCTGAGAGGAAGTTGGACTTGTTGGAAGCTTTGCACACTATTACATGTTAAAATAAAGCATTTCATAAAAAGATCATCATAGCAACGTCGAACATGTGATGGTGAAGGTCGATGAGTTTGTGTAGCTGACAGAAGCGTAAACCTGTTCACACAGGTCAGGTTGTTCTCTTATAGTTCAAACTGCTCTCACTTTAATCATCTTTGTGCAACGTTAAAATATTAAACACGTGTCTGTGACGAATAAGCAAAACACAAGAACACTTGTTCACAATACTGTAGTTGCATTAAAGTACTCTTCAGGTCATCGTCGTACTGGATGATGACAACATGGTAACACTGGATGAACTGGGCCCACTGGTCTTGGTGTGGATGATGTGGGTGACAACGATCAGTGAGACTCGTCCTACCTCACAGCTCTGCCAGCGGTTGGGGATGTTGGGCCGAAGCTTCTGCTCACAGACCACCCTCCTCATCTCCTCCACTGATGGATCTGACTGGACCAGGTCGTAGTAGGGCAGCTGGTAGTCCTCGTGGATGCCTGACAGAAAAACAGACGCTGAAAACTCCCGTCGAGCTTTTAATACTGCAAAAACGAGCTCCAGTCAGTTCAGCCACCTAATGAACTTTGACCCTCACCTCCCATGGAGCAGCGACTGGCGATCTCCCAGAAGACGAGGCCCATGGCGTAGATGTCAGCGCGTTTGAAAGACTCAAAGTGCTTCATGTTTATGGAGTCGTCCAGAACCTCTGGAGCCATATACCTGAGGACACGACGGGTGAGCAACGGTCCAAACACAACCAAACACCCCACTGAGACTGTTACCCACAGGGACTACCCACAGTGACTACCCACAGTGACTACCCACAGGGACTACCCACAGGGACTACCCACAGTGCTTTGAGTGGCCACAAGATGGCAGTAATGTGCTAGAATGACACAAACAGCAGCTTCATGACACCAGTGCAGGAGATGAAGAAGAGATACTGGTTTTATAAAAACACACACGAGTAGAAAAAAGCACTACCACTACTTTGCAACCATCATCTTCTTGCGTTACTAACGTGTTACAGGTGTAGAGTGAAAGGTCAAAGGTTACCTCTTGGTCCCTACTCTGTGGTTTGGAGCGATGTCGATGGTGTCGGTGGCGGAGTCGTGCCGCACAGCCAGACCCAGGTCGGCGATGCAGCATGTCCCGTTCTTCTTCACCAGGATGTTCTTGGACTTCAGGTCTCTGTGGGCAATCGCTGGCTTTCCTGCACACCCAGAGGAACAATCAGGACACGCCCACAACTGACCAAGACCCACGGTTACATGAGCTTACAATGAATGTTTCATCTTTTCCTCCCTAACTTGATATTTTAATGCGTGTATTATATTTAGTGAAGTACACTGGGCCTTTTATGAACATGCGATGAAGTGCTGTCAGGTCAAACCTATTGTTCTGCTGCAGCCAATCACATTTCAGCTCGTCCTCCTCATCTGGTATCAAACTGGGCTATAATTAAAACCCCTTCAGGCTCCTTATTCAGGAGGCCTGCCCACAGTGGGCATCCCTGCACATCCTCTCAGTATCACCCTGGTCCATGATCACACAAACTACACTGAGATGTGTTTCATTACGCAGGCCTGGCACCTGTAAGAGCTGCCTCCACGGTCCTCTGCAGAGCTGTGCTGATGTACTTGAGGGGACATGAGAGGAGCAGAAACTTCCAACAGGACAGTGACCCAGTTTCATTACACATCAGTGCTCACAGCAGCGAGCTGCGTCACCATACACGTCTGTCGGGACAGCATTGGACAACAAAGGGTGATTTCTGACCAATAAGCACTGGCTCTGTGTGCGCCGGCTCAGACTGATGTCCTCCAGCATGCCTCTATCTGCACGCTCAAGCTGGCAGACTCCATGTTTACTCAGGCGGATTTAGTCGCCTCACGTGAGCTACTGAACCTGGTTTTGTCACGCCTCCTCTGAGCGTGTCTCCACACTCACTCGTGTGTTTGTCGTGTTCACCATTCAAACATTCGCCTTGGATACGTACAGGTGTGAGCTTCTCACCTTGCGTGCCAACAATCTCCATGTGAAGGTGGGCGAGGCCGCTGGCTGTCGACAGAGACAGTTTGATCATGCCCTCCACGGTGACCGTGTAGCGGTTCAGGTAGTCGAACAGCGATCCGTGCTCGTGGTAGTCCGACACCAGCCACAGCTGAGTCCACGTCCCGTTATCTACACGCCGGGCACAGAAACGTGGATCGTTATCACACTGACACAGTGACGTGTGTGACACGCACCCTGACCTTTGTGTCTCACAGTGATGACGAGCAGAAAGAAAACGACTCACATCCATTACAGTAATCACCTCCAGCTTTCTACATCAATGATTATTAACCTCGGCGTGTCCTTCCTGTAACCGCTCACCCCAGATGGCCCCGCCCCTCCCTGAGCCTGGAGCTTTCTACCTGTTAAAGTTTTTCCTTCCCACTGTCACCAAAGTGCTGCTCACAGCTGTTTTCTCTGTATAGTTGTCGGTCTTTACCTTACAATATACAGACGTGACCAATTCAAACCTGACATTAAGGCTACGTTCACTCTGCAGGTCTTGATGCTCAGTTATGATTTTTTTGATCAAGTCTGATTTTTTTGTCTGCTCGTTCACACTACAAATAAAATGTGACAGCAAACGCGCTCTAGTGTGAACGCTCAAAGCGCCGCATGCACAAAAGAAGACGTCACACACAACGCGCTCTGTTTACACCCAGACCAACAGTATTGTTTGACTGATGGTCGTTAATATAAAGACTTCAGACTTCACGTTTCCCAATTTTTGCTTTAAGTTATAAAGTTATTTTGTTATTTACATGTAATAATAATGATCCTTATTGCTGTTTTAGGAGCGCTGCTTCTAGCTGCAGATTTCTGTCAGAATCTGCAGATTATACAGAACAAAGAAAATGTTCACGTTTCTCCAACGTTGTCTTCCAACAGTTTCACTGGATGGAAGCGTTCACGATGTCTTCTCCGGCGCTGATAATTGGCGTCTGTCTTGTGTCAGTGACGTAAAAGACGGATTTAATGTGACATGACCATCAAACAGCAGCTTTCTGAAACATCAGATATGTATCGGATTCAGAACCACATACAAAAGTGACCCAGGTGGATTTGTGCCGTTCACACTGTCACACCATGATGGGATACGAGTCGCACAGGGTCAAAGAAGTCGGATTTGATGCGCTTTCGCCTGCAGAGTGATCGTAGCCTTAAACTCTGTTATTGCACTGCCCACTCAGCAGGGTGACTTCCCCAGCTGAGGGGTAACGGGGGCACTTCCTGACAAATGCCACTTGCTCTGATATTCAATAATAATAACATGTACACTTTATTAGACTTGTAGGAAATGAATCCTCTGCATTTAAGCCACTCAGGGAGGCAGTGGGCACCAATCCAGCCCCCGGGGGGCAGCGTGTGGGGACGCTGCTTTGCTCAGGGGCACCAAAAGTACAAACACCAGTTTTGGACCTAATTGTTCTGTATATGCCACCTGCTTAAGGATGCCTCACAGCATGGTGTTTGCTGCTGTGCAGCAGGTCGATGGTGTGTTTGATGATGGATTTTACACATTCTCTAATATGTTTGTCTGGCTGCTGCCTGGTTGAGCTAAAGGTAAATGGACACATTTATGTGTGACAGTGTGGAAACTCTGCGTCCTCCTGGCTTTGAACTATGACCCCGTGCTGTGGACCGTTCACTCGCTGCCTGCTGCTTTCTCACCTTTGTTGTCAGCGGCGATGAAGCCCAGGATATTCTCGTGCCTCAGCATCACCGTCTGGTAGATCTCCGCCTCACGGAACCAGGAGCGCTCCTCTCGCGAAGAGAAAATCTTGACAGCCACCTCCTCGCCGCGCCATTTACCGCGCCACACCTCACCAAAACGCCCCTTCCCGATGCTTTCCTGGAGGATGATAGTTCTGGCGATTGTTCGTTGGACCAGCAGTGGGAGACCTGAAAGGAAGTGGACGGACATATGAGTGATGGTCCTGCCGACCGGAGAAACGACTCGTCTACAGTGAAAACACAACCGTTTGATGTGTGAGCAGAGACGACTCGTGTGTCTGCGACCACACAGCGACGCCACGCACCAGGACTGAAGTCTGCAGCCCCGTTTGCACCTCATGACTGTCGTCAGTAATCAGTGTTAGCATCAAGTTTGGTCAAATCCAGGTGACTTGATTAGGTGATTCTGTTTTTGCTTTGCCCTGATGAATCATAAACTTCCTGATCCACACATCCTGCTGCTGTGCTGGGACCACGCCCACCTCGCCACCCCTGAGAACTTTAACCTTCCACTTGTTTTTCCTTTAAATTAACTTGATTCATTCATTTATCGTGGCACAAAAAGGCAGCTCGTCTTGTAATTGGAAGGTTGCCGGTTTGAGCCCCGGCTCGGACAGTCTCGGTCGTTGTGTCCTTGGGCAAGACACTTCACCTGCCGCCTACTGGTGGTGGTCAGAGGGCCCGGTGGCGCCAGTGTCCGGCAGCCTCGCCTCTGTCAGCTGTGGCTACAATGTAGCTGCATCACCAGTGAGTGAATGTGTGTGTAAAGTGCTTTGGGGTCCTCAGGGACTAGTAAAGTAAATACAGGCCATTTATCGACTCGACTTCCATCGCTGCCCTTATAATAACACATCATACACTCACACACACATTTCATTGTGCCGTATATGAATAAATAAAAACAACTGAAACAGGATTTTTATCCTTCCTCAGCCGCTTTTCACAGACTTTCTCAAAAACCATCAACCAAACCATCAGGCTGCTGATGATGCAGCGTGTAGATGAGATGCAGCGTGTTGAAGTGGGCCAGAACAGGGACTTTCCCAGGGGACACATGAGGAACTGGGACTGCTGTGAAGCTGCATCGAGCTCCAGTCTGATAGTTTGACGTTATGAATAAATAAGGAACATTTGAAACATTTTAGGACTAATCAACATTTCCCAAAGTGTGATGTTCTTCACCTCCTGATGCACAATAAAATAATTACAGTCACCTTTTGCATTCACTTCAAATGCCTGACATGCTTCCCTTTCCTCCAGCTGATCCCAGCATGCATCCACCTCCAACTCTTTCACTGCACCACGTGCAAAGACGAGTAACTGGGTCGTGCTGCACACATCACCAGCACCCTGACAGTGGTAAAGCTTTAAAGGAAAGAAACAATGTCCACTTTGGCCCGACGGCCCTCATGTACTAACATGTCACTTCTTTCCTGTACAAACATGAAATGACAACTTGGTCAACAACTGTGCACATGTTAGCAAACCTGACTCTTTGGATTTGGAGCAGGTAAACACAGACAGGGCCACGTTCAGCACTGTGGAGCATCTCTGAGCAGATGTTGTCCCTGTTACATGAGACCTCTGTCATAGTTTCAGTCAGTCAAATGTCTGTTCTGGACTCTTCTACTATGAATCCATGCTGCTGTTTTACCTTCATATACCTATAAATCCTCCTTCAGCTGATCGCTGCACAAACACGCACAAATGAGACGTAGTTTTACCTGATCCAGAGCCTGAGGTGGTCATGTCGTAGATTAGGTCCTTCAGTGTTGTTCCCACAGTGATGAAAGGGTGGTCCATGGAGGGGTCTTCCTCATTAGGCACCCGATGGTGGTGGTGGTGGTGGGCCCCGGCGCCCCCGGCGCCCAGGCCTCTGTGGCTGTGGCAAACGTAGAACGCCAAAACCAGCAGCAAGCAGAGCACACATACAGGGCCGGCGATGACGGCAGCGAGGGCCACCGGCCCCAGAGGAGAAGGGGTCGCTGTGGGGCCTGCAAGACAGAGAGTGTTGGTCAGAATACCTGCTGAGCCAGAGCCTGGACTGTGCTGGCCTGACTGCAGCCTGGAGGCATAAATGTGACGACGAGCCTTAAGTCCTCGTTCCTGTTCTGTGGAGAGTGCACGACACAGGTAGAAACAGGTAGAAACATTCCCACTGGGCTTTCCATTCTGAACCTGGTGTGCAGCTGTGTGTAGTTTAGGTTTGTGTGCAATCACCTTCACTGACCGTGGTTACACCTTCACCAGCAGCGCCCATACTGACATGTCATCATGACGGTAAAAACCATCACAGCCGTGCACTTCACAGCAGCTTCACCAGCAGATGTGACCCTGCGAACGCATCATTAATCCCCCCATCTAACGTTTGTCTATCTACCCAGTGCACTGCGCCGAGCGTGTTCATCTGCTGCCAGACGACAGCAGCGTTAAAGTAGAACTAAAGTACTGTGAAACACTACGTTCAGCCATCAGTTGGTTCAAGCGTAGCTGGGTGATGCATCAGCACGATGACCTGAAGCCCATCAGAGTCCACCTCGGACTGCATCACTACAACACTTATTGTTGGGAAAGTCCAGACTTGATCCAATGAAAGGCCAGTCGTGCTCTCCTCCAATGAGGCGGATGTAAAACTATTTGGAAAAGACGAGTGGGCCTCACTCCCAGTTATCACAAACACACGAGTGCAGTTCTTGAAGCCAACGATGGCACAAGCAGGTCTTTGGTTTAGGGGACAATTACTTTTCCACGTGGTAGTTTTGGGCAGCTCGTCTCCACCTTAATAAATCATCGTTTAATGAAAACTTTATATTTACTTGGGTTGTTTTTTATTTATTTCAAAAAACATGCAAACAGTTTTTCAAGACTGTATGTCAGTGCAGTCACCCTCAGCTCCCTCTGCACATTAGACCAGTACAGCACCAGTACAGCACCAGTCCATTAAGAGCCCACTGCACTCATGAAAAGGCTCCAAGCCCCTCTAACGCTCTCGCTCCACTTTGTTTGTTTTAACGACTGAGAAGCTTTCACACCTGCAGTAGCGTGGTAGCTGTACTCTATAATTAAAGCAAGGGGAGGCAACATGGCCGGTGTTCTCTTACCAGTGGGGGTCACTGGCTCTTTGTTGCAGTAGTCTGTGGTGCAGCACAGTGGGTAAATGCCACTGTCATCTTTGGTAGATGGGGCACAGATGAAGGGTCGGTCTCGTGGGATCAGGTCACGATCGTGCACGCACTGGCGCTGCTCGATGGTCATTCGGCTGCCGGACTTCTGGATGGCTACGAAGCAGATACCGTCTGTGGTGCAGCTGGAGTTGGTGCTGCAGCGGTCACAGTAACACTGAAGGCCTGGAGGAGGAAGAAGGGGATTAATTCACTTCAACTTTATTTACACAGCACAAAATCACAACAACAGTCGCCTCACGGTGCTTTATATTGTACAGTAGACCTACAATAATACAGAGAAAACCCAACAATCACATGACCCCCTATGAGCACTTTGGCGACAGTGGGAAGGAAAAACTCCCTTTGAACAGGAAGAAACGTCCAGCAGAACCAGGCTCACATCTATGGGCAGTTAACCTAAGCCCGCTATCTGCATGTGTTTGGACCACCAGACGAAACCGGAGTACCCGAAGAGAACGCACGCAGACGGAGAGAGAACTCGCCACATAAGGATCCGCCCATTTACCAGTTATTCATCAAGACACAAACGCACCACAATAGCCCGACAGTGTCATCACATGATATTATACAACTCAGCTCCTGAGTGGGCGATCACAATGAAGCAGTTCATCTGTAGGTTCAGGCTGCGCTTCATCGTTCGGCCACCAGATGTCACCAAAGACAACTGAGTCGATGTGAGTAATGAAGCTTTCTCAGTACGAGCTTCAGAGAGCTTCACTGGGCCGAGACTAAGAAGAAGCAATCATTAAGTATCTCATTCAGGCCTTTTACACTCAGCTTTATGTTACATACTCAGCAGAGCCAATATTAATATCAGTGCTGGAACATGAGACATGATCCTTTTATTATGGCCCAAGTGGGAATCAGCAGGCTGACAAATGCTGATCCCTGCAACGAGTAACTCGTGATACATGATCAGGAACAGCAACGCCATCAATGGTCACGGATGCTGACACTGCACAATTCACTCTGAAACTCCCATATCGGAACTTCCTCCACGTCTACAGGAGTGATGATATGTCAGTGTGGGCACTTCCACAGAAACCAACACTTCTAAGGAATGGGAGTTATGGGAACCAGCAGTGATCTGACGCAGAGAACTACAAACTCCTCTGGGATGTGATGACGAACACACACACACACACACACACACACACACACACACACACACAGCTTTAATGATCTCTGCTGTTACTGTAACTGACAGCTCATTGGATGAAGGGTTAATTAAGTGCGAGACTGAGGACGACATAAACGCTGTAACTAGATTTCCCCGTCGACGCACTCACAGAGCACTCTGTAGCCTAGCAACATGGCAGAATAACAAGTCTGTACGTCCAGGTTTTAATCAGCGGCTGCTTTCAGGGGAGACGAGTGTGGGAGATGATCATGGCAAGCAAGGTGTGGATTCCTCGGTCCACTGTAGTTTCCTGTGGACCCACTGAGGCATTTAAGCTGATCAGAGGATCAGATCTTCAGCAGCAGCTCCCACAGACAGAAGTCTTTTCCACACACACTCCACAGACACCACACACACCACACACACCACACACACCACAGACACCACAGACTCCACAGACTCCACAGACTCCACAGACTCCACAGCCACTCATGAACAGGTTTTCTACACGAGGCATCTCACAAAACTACAAGTGATTATTGTACAGTCAGTGACAGCTGCCTTCTTCACCAGCAGCGATCGATGTGTTGGCCCCTCACACAGCTTCGCTTGGTGTTGTCTTTCCAAATATTCCCTTCTTCCTTCCTGATTCTTCCCACTATGACAACATTCCCAGATGCACTGGAACATTTGTTTTGTTGTTTTGGTTTTAAACACCATCTTCATCTTACACTAATAAGGACTTACCAATACCAACACATACACTGTTTAGTGGTTGTTCTTTGAGCTGCACAAGATGCTGCAGGTCAAAGCATTTTAATCACCTCTGCACACACCAGCACAACAACAACAACAACAACAACAAAGCATTTTAATCACCTCTGCACACATCAGCACAACAACAACAACAACAACAACAACAAAGCATTTTAATCACCTCTGCACACATCAGCACAACAACAACAACAACAACAACAAAGCATTTTAATCACCTCTGCACACACCAGCACAACAACAACAACAACAACAAAGCATTTTAATCACCTCTGCACACACCAGCACAACAACAATCTGCAATGTGCTTAATGTGAGGAAGGCTGCTAATGATCCCTCGAGCTCAAGATAGTCACACTATGAAGATACCAGCTCACACTGTGTGTGTCTGTCTGTGTGTCTGTCTGTCTGTGTGTCTGTGTTTGTGTGTCTGTGTTTGTGTGTCTATGTTTGTGTGTCTGTCTGTCTGTTTGTGTGTCTGTCTGTGTGTCTGTGTGTTCGTCTGTCTGTGTGTCTGTCTGTCTGTGTGTCTGTGTTTGTGTGTCTGTGTTTGTGTGTCTGTCTGTCTGTGTGTCTGTCTGTCTGTGTTTGTGTGTCTGTGTTTGTGTGTCTGAGTTTGTGTGTCTGTCTGTGTGTTTGTGTGTCTGTGTGTTCGTCTGTCTGTGTGTCTGTGTGTTCGTCTGTCTGTGTGTCTGTCTGTCTGTGTGTCTGAGTTTGTGTGTCTGTCTGTGTGTTTGTGTGTCTGAGTTTGTGTGTCTGTCTGTGTGTTTGTGTGTCTGTGTGTTCGTCTGTCTGTGTGTCTGTGTGTTCGTCTGTCTGTGTGTCTGTCTGTCTGTGTGTCTGAGTTTGTGTGTCTGTCTGTGTGTTTGTGTGTCTGAGTTTGTGTGTCTGTCTGTGTGTTTGTGTGTCTGTGTGTTCGTCTGTCTGTGTGTTCGTCTGTCTGTGTGTCTGTCTGTTTGTGTCTGTCTGTGTTTGTGTGTCTGTCTGTGTGTCTGTGTTTGTGTGTCTGTCTGTGTGTCTGTGTTTGTGTGTCTATGTTTGTGTGTCTGTCTGTCTGTGTGTCTGTCTGTTTGTGTCTGTCTGTCTGTGTTTGTGTGTCTGTCTGTCTGTTTGTGTGTCTGTCTGTCTGTGTTTGTGTGTCTGTGTTTGTGTCTGTCTGTCTGTGTTTTTGTGTCTGTCTGTGTGTCTGTCTGTCTGTGTGTCTGAGTTTGTGTGTCTGTCTGTGTGTTTGTGTGTCTGAGTTTGTGTGTCTGAGTTTGTGTGTCTGTCTGTGTGTTTGTGTGTCTGTGTGTTTGTCTGTCTGTGTGTCTGTGTGTTCGTCTGTCTGTGTGTCTGTCTGTTTGTGTCTGTCTGTGTTTGTGTGTCTGTCTGTGTGTCTGTGTTTGTGTGTCTATGTTTGTGTGTCTGTCTGTCTGTGTGTCTGTCTGTTTGTGTCTGTCTGTCTGTGTTTGTGTGTCTGTCTGTCTGTTTGTGTGTCTGTCTGTCTGTGTTTGTGTGTCTGTGTTTGTGTCTGTCTGTCTGTGTTTTTGTGTCTGTCTATCTGTGTGTTTGTGTGTCTGACTTTGTGTGTCTGTCTGTCTGTGTTTGTGTGTTTGTGTCTGTCTGTGTCTGTGTGTTTGTGTGTCTGTGTGTCTGTTTGTGTGTCTGTCTGTCTGTGTGTTTGTGTGTTTGTGTGTCTGTCTGTTTGTGTGTCTGTCTGTTTGTGTCTGTTTGTGTGTCTGTCTGTCTGTGTTTGTGTGTCTGTGTGTTCGTCTGTCTGTGTGTCTGTGTGTTCGTCTGTCTGTGTGTCTGTCTGTTTGTGTCTGTCTGTGTTTGTGTGTCTGTCTGTGTGTCTGTGTTTGTGTGTCTGTCTGTGTGTCTGTGTGTCTATGTTTGTGTGTCTGTCTGTCTGTGTGTCTGTCTGTTTGTGTCTGTCTGTCTGTGTTTGTGTCTGTGTGTCTGTGTGTGTTTGTGTGTCTGTCTGTGTGTCTGTGTGTGTTTGTGTGTCTGTGTGTGTGTTTGTGTGTGTCTGTGTGTGTCTGTGTGTCTGTCTGTGTGTTTGTGTGTGTGTCTGTGTGTGTGTGTGTCTGTGTGTGTGTGTCTGTGTGTGTGTGTGTGTCTGTGTGTGTGTGTTTGTGTGTGTTTGTGTGTCTGTCTGTCTGTGTGTGTTTGTGTGTCTGTGTGTTTGTGTGTCTGTCTGTGTGTTTGTGTGTGTGTCTGTGTGTGTGTTTGTGTGTGTGTCTGTGTGTCTGTGTGTGTGTGTCTGTCTGTGTGTCTGTGTGTCTGTGTGTCTGTCTGTGTGTGTGTCTGTCTGTGTGTGTGTGTGTGTGTGTGTGTGTGTGTGTGTGTGTGTGTGTGTGTGTGTGTGTGTGTCTGTGTGTGTTATCCTTATGCAGCTCAGAAGCATGTGGCTGGTTGTGTTAAAGCAACACAATCCATCCTTGGGTAAGTGCTGTGAATAATTAAGCAGCTGAGTGAGGAGTGTTACAGACACACACGAGCAGATGCAGGCAGAGTGTGCGTGTGTGTGTGTGTGTGTGTGTGTGTACATTTACTGAAGTGGTTGTTGTAAATGTTCCGACAGCATCCTTCACACTGTAACACACATTGATGGGGAAAACTAATAAAGTCATACAAGAAGTGATGACTGAGGTGTTATTGATTCACTGATGGAGTCGTTCTTCCACAACTGCTTTTGTTTTATTAAACAAACGTTAAAACCTGCTAACAGATTCTTTATGTCCTCTCATGTAAATCCTCACAGTTCTAGACTCTGACTGTCTCACTGCATCTCAAACAAAGCCGTGATGTTTGACCTGATGTGAACCCGCTCGTGCAAACAGACCAATAGGAATGTGGCCTCCAACAACACAAACAACACAAAGCACAGAGGTTCACTTTAATCTGCGTCTGCAGAAAGCCACGCTTTCTGTTTCCACTCTGCTTTTTAAGCGGAAGTCTCCAAGTATGTGGCGCAGCAACGTTTCCGTTGTTTTGTCTAGACGTGTGAGACACACCTGAGTAACAGAGTGTGTGTCTGCAGGGACAGACGAGCTGCGTGAGTCACTCTGCTGTTAGCTGGCTTTTATTTACAGCCACATCTCTGCTCTGTGTGTGTGTGTGTGTGTGTGTGTGTGTGTGTGTGCGCGCGCGTGTGGGGGGTAAATCCAACTACACTTAAGTGTTTAAAAACAGCAGTAATAAGCACAAAGTATCAGCACCAGCAGCTCCATGAAAACAATAGCTAAGTGTGTGCGTGTCCAGCTGTTTGCGTTTTCCACAGAAACAATCTCACTTTGGATTCTTGGGAACATTTGTCACCAAAGCCTGTTTACAGTTTTCCATGTTCTCCTTCTTTCCCAAACCTGCTGGGAAGTCCTTCTCAGCAGAGACATTACAACATCTGATTTCTTCAGCTAACAGCTGTGCACAGCTACACAAATATTAAAGTGAACACATTAATACAGCATAACAGAGACAGCAGTGTGGTTCAAGTGGGAACCTGAAGAGAACCTGAAACAACCTGTGGTAGGGCTGTTTGATGTAACCATATATATCTGCTGATGATATAAAAACATCTATCGTTTCATTTTACGCTATCGTTTGTTTCGTGGTGTCACAAAATAAACTGTTTACAGCAATATTTGTTCATGTTCTGATGTCTCTGTAGTTATTATTAATTTATTAAAGTTCTCTCTTTCTCTTATATTTAATATAACCACACTACGGACGGACAAGCGCCTGTTTTTATGCAACAACAGTAAAACCATCGCGTGTCCGCTTGTTTATGTACCACATAAACCTTTCACAATAAAGCTCAAGATCCTGTTGAGACTTTTCAAAATAAACTGAATCACGCGAAAGAGCAGATTATTTACGGATGAGAAGTAAAAAAGACGTCAGGTGCTAAAAAATCAACCTTAGACTCAAACGTTAGAGCACGCTTTTTCCCGCAGCACGCCGTGTAATAAATACAAAGAAAACGGCGCCGTTACAACTTGTGTCTAAAAATGTATCGTTTCATGCATCGGTTAAAACACTCGACCAGCTACACGACGCGCAGCTGGAAACACTTCACGCAAGTCGAACTGCCCGAGATTCACAGACCTTACAGAAAATGTTACATGTTTGTGATTTATATCGTTATCGGGACGATAGATGTTTTATATCGGGAGATGAGATTTTGGTCATATCGCACAGACCTAACCTGTAGCGTTTCAGACCCAGCTGTTAGTGTAAAGCACACATAGAGACAGTTCAGATAAAGCCAACATTGATCAATCTTTGCATGAGGCCCAACAGGTTTCACGTTGTGTGCCTGCACACATGTGAATGGCAGGAATGAAGTGCAGTATCTACTGGACGTGCTTTCAATGGCAGCAGAGGGACAATACAAAGCCCCCTGTCAGCAGTCAGGCCATGTTTATCCCCATCCTCTATTCTAGGCTCAGTGCTCCCTTCATTATTACATCCCCCCCTTCCCCCGTTTAACTAGGGATCGACATGATATACAGTATTGGTATCAGTCCGATCCTGACCTAAACTACTGGATCGGATCTTAGGGAGAAATGAAAAATGTGACCCGATCCATTAAATATCACTAAAGCACCTCACAAAACCTGCCACATGGTGTAACCCAGGTAGTGACCTCAGCACGTCGGAGCAGTATGGGTGGGCTTGCTACGTGCTGCCAAAGCCGTAGAAGTAAAGCAAGTGTAAAGCATTCCTACGTTAAGCTTCACAGCCATGGAGCTCAGACTGTGCACTGTCAGTGCTCTGAGGCTCAAGCTTTACTTTGAAAAACTGTTACAGGACAAACAGCTTCATGGCTCAAACAAACGAACTATGAGAACTTTTCTTCATATCATATTTGACACATACAGTGTTTTTGGGACTGTAACACCATCAGTGTGACAAACTAAATAAACTGCACATTTTAACCAAGTGAAAGAAAACATAAGCAAATACGACACAAATTAAATGTCATATATGGAAATGTGATCTATCTACAAAAAATGAAACAAAAGAAGGTGAATTTTCTGGTTGTTTCCTGGTTCAGGCTGAGTTTAACTTCAGTCTGAGGTGATAGAAACACTGAGAGTCATGTTTATTTCACTGCTTCCTACTCTGGATGTTTATGTTCAGCAGTAAGTATAAAAGGCTCCACTCTGCAACCTGTTTGTTTCTTTTCAGCTGTTGACTATAAACATTCGTTTGCACTTTTTTTTCAAACAACGAGTTTTTGAAATCTGCATTTTAAATGTATTTTTAAATATTACTTTAAATACTTAAAGTTCTGCTAAAGGTTTCAATACAAAGATGAGCATCACTGCACTGCAGTGTGTTTCTGCATACAGGTGTAATACAACAGCTTTAGTGTTACAATGTTACAAAATGCAGGAAGTGGTCCAGGAGCCACAGATGACCTTTGAACTATTCCAAGCTCAGTTTTTGATCAAATATAACAAAAAGGTTCTTAGCACATGGTGGGGGGGACGATGTAACGACCAGCCTCTTTAATGAAGCTCTCAGCTCCAAACACGAGAACCTCGAGGTTGCTGGGACTCAGGATGAGGAAACGCTGTGCAGAGCAATGACAGGAAGTCTCTTTACTACTGTTCAGTACATCACTCAGTGTAATGCAAAGACACATGTGAGCGACTGCACGTATGATAAGGTCACGTACAGGTAAGTATGATGGAGAACATCTGAAAACAGGGACCAGGATACCAAACCTATCTGTCCTCACATGGACTCCCAGTCTGGAAGCAGTGGGTTGACTGGAACAGGCCCAGTGGCTGACAGAGTAACAGTCTAAATATTAAAGTTCAATTTTATTTATACAAATCACAGCAGTCGCCTCCTTTATATTGTACAGCAGATCTACAATAATAGATTCAAAGGTTGAGTTGGTTGAGGAGAAGAGGGCACAGCTGGATGAAGGCTGCGATCCTCGGTGTGTGCAGATGCTGAGTCAGGTTAACGGCGTTAGGCCTGGGGGCGTGGCTGAACACAGTATTGCTTTCTACCCTGTATTACCAAGTATTCACTAAACCAACCAAATGATTGGATCCAGTTTTCCAGTCACTTCCACGGCCACAGCTGTATAACATCCAGCACCTGGGCACGCCTCTGCAGACATCAGTGGATTCCAGCGTGTCATGATGGGAAGGTGCCGCGTGAAGCAAGCCGGCCGGGATTCTAACTAACCAGGAGTTTTAGCAGATGGACCTACGATATCAGTGTGAAGATCCGAGATGACCTTCTTCTTGACTCATCGAATTCAAAAATGTTGCAGAAGTTTGACCTCTGACGAGGGCTGGGCCACATCACACCGCTCACGGTAACACCGGTATAATGTTGGGCCATGATAAGAGAATGAAATATCTCAATAGGATATGGGTAAAACACAGATGTGCAGTGCTTTTGTTTTCATACGCACATGGTGGAAAAAGCACGGCGGCGACGGAGATGAGAAGGAAGAAAGCAGATCGTTGAATGAAACGATGAACCTGAACTGGTTTATAAAATGCTGCAGCCTCAGTGTTGGAACTGGTTTAGCTTGTGTTTGTCAGACACACAACAAAGCAGTTTGTGCTGATCTAAAGAGGTCACGACCTCTGAACCAATATAATACAGGTTAATATGTACCTTCAAACTTGGAGTCACTACATCACACAACACTTGAGTCTCAACAGCAGTTGATATCAAATCATTAAGTAGATATTATATGTTCGACATGTGACGCTCAGCTCATGAGCCTCGTGGACTCGTCAGCAGAGGATCTGCATTACAATGCACCTCTGTGTGCACTCAGGCGCATGTATAATATCAGAGCCGGTCTCCAGCTGTCCATGGTGGTGTCTGAGCCTTAGTCAACACCTGGTTTGATGGGAGGCTTCAGCTGGGTGCAGCCTGTGATCTCCTTAATGAAAATGCTGCTAGCATAACGCTATAATACTTTAAATGAGGAGGTGTGCAGACAGGAGGAGTCATTTCTCAGGTCAACCAGTCGTGATGTGGAGCTCACACTCGATCGAACACAAGCTCCTGCTTTGTTTTGATCACAGACACACCCTGCATGTTGCCCTACCCCCATCTTCATTTCATCCCCCTTCCTCAGAGGCACCTCTCAGCTCCCACAGTTATTTCCAAAGGTCACGGCCCTGCCCACTGCCACATCCACCCGGTCAGCTCCTTTATGTCCAGCCTTTGTCCACGCCAGCTGTGATCTCTGTATGACTGAATGTGTGGACGATGCATGCTGGGAAAGGGGCCCCGGGATCTGCCCCCTTTCACACAGCAGATGAGAAACCTGCTCTGTGGATGCTCTATTGTTGAGGTGGACACAAGCTGAGCACTGGGCTGTTCAAACACAGATGCAGCACTCTGTCTGTGACACTAGCTGCACATCAATCCCATTTGTGGAAAGCACGGTGGGAGCCGAGGCATTAGAAGATCACGTTCTCCCTGCAGCCTGCTCCATCACACTGGAGGCAGACACTTGGTCCGTCCTTATGCAAACGCTGCATTTTTAAACAACCTGCAACAACCACAGCACTCGGCTATCATATCAGAGAAGGCAACATAAAGCTGAGCCAGCTTCTTGTTCCCACAGAGTCTGCATGATTAAACAGAGAATCAATAGGCCGTACGTCTGTCTGAGGCCCTGCGCTCATAAATATTGAGCAGTCTGTGCTGAAGGTGCTGAAGGTTAGAGAGCCAGCAGCCGCTCAGCTGCTCGCCTCACACACTCAGAAGGAAACGGTGGAGCCTGTGATCAACAGTCTAACCACGACTTCAACAGCTGGGATGCTCGGTGGACCCTCTCATTTATATATAGGGCTGCACACCAGGGCCCGCAAAATTTCAAAATCCCTGGTAGCCCTTTGGGCAGGCACTCTTCAGTTTTTGGTAGCCCAAAATACATTTAAGTAGCCCAAATTTAAAAGGAAAAAAAAAGGACAATTTTTTGATTGATGTTTTGTTTCCTTTACAATATTATACATTAAAGTATAATATTGTAAAGGAAACAAAACACCAATCTAACAATATTTAAAATACAAATCACAACAACTGCATAAAAATGACAAACATCAACTCAAATACTTGGTTCTAATTGAACAGAAATTTCTATGAACTTGTAAGAACTGTGAACATGAATCAATCTGTGTCAGATCCTGAATTTGAAATTTCTACTGAAATCCTGGGTAATGATGACTTCTTCTTGTGCTTGGTTCATTTTTAGTATGTTTTTTGCAATTGCTGTTTGTTCTGGGAAAGATACTGCAGACTGGGCAATAATGCATTTCTTGCATTTCTCATGGGTTCTGACGGGGTCTTTCTTAAAATGACTGGTCCCAGTAACAAAGGCGCTTGTCGACTCAGAAATCGAGGGAAACTCACAACACACCTGGCAGAACATCATGTTATTTAGCTCGTCATATTGCAGCCACAGAGATTCTTTTGTCCATGAAACCATAAAGCTGCACTTTCTTTTTGCCTTATAGTCTGATTTGTCATAACTTTTCCGTTTTGTGGTAAGCTTTTCTTTGGCTGTCACTTCTTCACCCTGACCTGTCTTATTTGGCTCAGCAGAACTAAAATATATATCCTGCTGCTTTTACACACGCACTCACATAACGCTCAGCGATTCTCTGCGATCAACCTCTCACATGTTTAAGCTGCGGGAGATTTCACTTGTCATGTTTGCATAGTAAGCTAACGATTGATAAGATGTCAGAGGAATTGGTGCAAATTATCATCACTCACCAATCAGTGCTGTCGCTCTCTATACACAGTTCACACGATTGCAAAGTGAAAGAAAAAGAACAAGCGCAAATTCAAACGCGATTTCAGTATGTCACATATTGACAGTGGCTCACCGATGTCAATGACATAATTACTCAGCTACATTTGCGAAAGAATGCAAAAGCACTGACATATATTTTTCCTTCCTACGATAGGCCGACGGGCAGGGCTGAGATGGATTTTGGTAGCCCGACTGGAAAAATCGCTAGCCCCAGGGACGTCGGGCTAGCGATTTTGCGAGCCCTGCACACTATAGCATTTCAGCATCAACACTGCATCACATTCATGCTGCAGCTTGCACAAATGTGAAACGTGCACATTTCTTTTAATTCTGTGAATCTGGCAGCCATGAGGAACAAGAGCTCTGTGGGATTTGCTCTTGACCATGATGCTCATTATGAACCACGTCGTGACTCAGCCCCAATACAGCAGATCTGTTTGTGGGGGTGAGGGATGGGTGCACATGTCTCAAAGAAATAACTGAGCAATATCATCAGCTGTTCGGCCTGCAGACAAACTGCAGCTCCACCACCCCGGAGACAAGAAGGCAACAGAAGTCCAGCCCACCAGCTGGAATCCAGGCGAGCACAGGACAAGGCTCTCTGAGCCGCCGTCTCACTGATATGAAGCACCAGCACAGGAAGCAGCCAGCAGGGGTCACATGGAGGGGGGGTCCCGGCTACATCTGTCAAGATGGGGCCTGTTTGCAAAAGTGCTCTGATGTTGTCTAAGCTGTCGCTTCCTTGCACGATGTGATGCGCCCGCCGACAGCGCCCGTCTCCCGCACACAGCCGTCATAGCCCCGCTGACCTCACAGCTTATATCATCGCGTCTGATGAGTGTTTGTCTGAACTGTTAGTCCTGAATTCAAACTAATAATAAAAATGTTTAAGGAGGAAGGAAAGGGAGCGTGTTGGTGATAGATCCTGCAGACTGATGTCAGACGACCTGTTGAGTTTTTGAACATCTGTATTCCAAAGTTTGTCTTTATGTGACAGTCTGACTTCTCACCTCTAACCGAGCCCAGGGTTTCCCAGCATCACACTAATCTACAGGTCACATGTCTCCATGCACAAGGATCCTCGTTAGTGTCACTGATGTCATCAAATGTAATGAGTGTGTGTGGTAGTATCTGAGCTTCCATCAGTGTTACAGCCTCACATTAGAGCAGACCATCATTTATACATTTTCTAAATCACCAGATGATTACATCACTCTCACAGACAGTGAGTGAGTGAAAGCAGGCCCGGCTGAAGAGGCGGGAGACCTGGAGCCATTTAATGGAGGCCACGGCGGGCCCGGCGTCTGACTCACGGCTCAGACTGAAGCGTCTGCTGCTCTGGCCCCGTCCTACATGCCAACACACACTGTGTGAATCAATGAATGTGCAGCACACAGAAGACACCACTTTACTTCCTCCCGTGGTACAAAAATGAAGCCAAACTTTCCTGTTTGTTGGAGCTGCCACGGTGTCTGCGCAGTCGTGACCTGAGGTGCAGTCGCTGCGCAGTCGTGACCTGAGGTGCAGTCGTGACCTGAGGTGCAGTCGCTGCGCAGTCGTGACCTGAGGTGCAGTTGTGACCTGAGGTGCAGTTGTGACCTGAGGTGCAGTCGTGACCTGAGGTGCAGTCGTGACCTGAGGTGCAGTCGCTGCGCAGTCGTGACCTGAGGTGCAGTCGTGACCTGAGGTGCAGTCGTGACCTGAGGTGCAGTCGTGACCTGAGGTGCAGTCGCTGCGCAGCCGCTGGATACATGTATGTGGCAGTCTTCAAACGATCAGCTGATGGGTTAACTGTGACCCATGAAGATCCAACCACATCCCTCTAATGACAAAGACTGACGTGTGAACATGTTACAGTTCAACACTTCGCTCTGTGGCTCCTGCTCTTAACGTGCTGGCTGGATTAGATCAGGCACAGGCTTGGTGCTAGCTAGCGATGCTGCACGATGTTACTGTGGTGCTCTCCTGAGTTCTTCTTATCCCACCACAGACAGATGGCATCAGCTGCACACTCAAGCCCAGAGTCAGACTTATCTGGAGATTAAACCAGCGGTGCTTTCAGATTTTACCATCAGACTGAAGATGGTCTAAGACTGTTCGATCCCGTCCACTCACAGAGCTCTCTACAGCGGCTGACGTGGACACTTTCAATGAAAACAGCAGCAGCAGGTTTCATAGATGTACAATTTATTCTGTATTTAACTGCAGGACCCAGAGTCCACAGTGTTACCCACAGACACATCCACCCTGGAGACCATTCCTGCACCCAGAGGTTTGGAGAAACTTCCTCCCTTTCCAGATGTTCTGCTGACCCACTGAGAGAGAACTCTATAAGTAACTGTAACGAGTCATTGGGGAACACAGATTGTTGGTTACAGCACAGAAACACTTTGTGGTTCTTTTACTTCCATCAGGTGTGTTACAACAAACCTGGGAAATTAATTTTACAGGCAGTGAGTGAAGAACACATTTTCTTCTTCTGCATTAAATCCTCCATTAATGACAGCTGTCCTTACACATGTGCAGACACACAAACATGCTGCTCTTTGCACTTATAATCAGCTCTACACATGATCTGAAGAGTCCAGCTGCTGCTCTGAGTTGAATAATAAACCGTACTGTAGTCCTGTAACGGTAACGTTCTGATCTCAGCTGCAGGAACATCCCTCAGTTCAGAATTACAGCTCAGAGTAGGTTAAGTTAGTAGGTTATACTCATTTATGTTCACAAACTAGCTAACCAACACCAACCACCTGCTCATCTTCACTAGCTAGCTAAGGACGTTCATTATCGATCGACTTACAAACGTGCCGATAACGTACTGACAGGGTCCTGCTGCTGGTTAGTCCAGTTTACTGCAGAACACCACATGCTGTCAGTCCTGGTTAGGAACGGGAATCCAGAACCGGTTCTTGTAGAGAACCCAGCAGTAGTCCAGTGTGATATGACCAAAATCATTTATCGTCCCAACAACGATACATATTCTGTGAACTTCGGGCAGCTCGACTTGTGTGACGTGTTTTCAGCTGTGCGTCGTGTAGCTGGAGTCGAGTGTTACAGCCGCAGTTTCTTTGTGTTTATTACACGGCGTGCTGCGTGGAAAAGCCTGTTCTAACTGTTCTAGCACCCGATGTTTTGGGGTTTTTTGCTTCTGGTGCGTAAACACTCTGCATACTATTCCACATAATTCAGTTTATTCTGAAAAATCTCAACAGGATCTTAGCTTTATTGTGAAAGGTTTATGTGGAACATAAACAAGCGGACGGCTGAGCCACACTTGTTGCTAACGACAACGCATAACAACAGACGCTTGTCCGTCCGTAGTGTGGTTATATTCACCTTCTAGGACCTGCCGTCCACATGTGCACATCACATTTTGGGTTGTCTGGACCAAAACACTGAATGTTTCTGGGCCTGATATCCACTTACGAGGACGTTAAGTGGAACATGCTGTGGAAGAGTTCGGTTGTTAGGAGGTTAAATATAAGTGACCATCTACAGTGACCATCAAAACCATGAAAAAATATTCCAGTAAACAGTTTGTTTTGCAACACCATGAAACGAACGATGGGCTAATATGAAACAATAGATGTTTTCATATCGTCAAACGGTAAATATCGTTATATCGAACAGTAGTCCAGCTGCTTAGAATCATTCGTCTGCCTGCCTATCGATCCCACTTATTGGCTCTCGCACCCTCGCTGCGGTCAGCTGACTTCAGTACGTGTGTCGGAGGACGAGGGAAACAGCGGTGCAGTCCACAGCGTGGACGCTGTACAAAAAAGACGAGCGCGATGGTAAAGTGGAGACTGCTCCAGGACAGAGACGAGTGCACGATGCTGTTAACACAACTTCAGCATGGACAGCGTGCTAACGCTAACCTAGCCAAGAACCGAGAGTGCTGTTAAACTGAGTGAACGCAGACTCCGGTCCAGCAGCCGGGCTGCAGCTTCACCCGTTTGTAGAGTACAGTCACCGTGTTGATCAAGTCTCTGTGTGCTCGTCTGCTGCTGTGGGCTCGACAAAGAAAAACATCATGTGTGTGTCCTCATTAGGACGGGCACAAATGTGTTAGTGTGTAGGTTTAGAGTAACATCAACTGATGAGTGTGATGAACACTGATGACAACACAGAGGGAAACACCTCCAACGTCAAACATCTGCCCACAGAGCATGAAAGCACACAGCGAGCTGCTTCTCTCTGTAACCTGTAACATGTAAGTGTGTAAGATCAATGCCTGAATGTCACAATGTGCTATTGCACGTTCATGCACAGGAACAGGGATTAAGGCTGGATGAATATATCGGCCTTCAACAACAGGCTGAGCCTTTCACCCATCGCTCTTACACCAGCGATTTATCTGCCCATGAGTACGTTTGCTAATAATGTTGATGGAAGCTGAAAGAACGAGTCGATGCAGAAAAATAATAGAGCTTCATTTACTGAAACTCAGAGCAGAACGAGCGGCAGCAGCCTGCGTTCAGAAAACAACAAAACATTGAATTTTAATTAAAAACTACAATGATGGGAAACAAAGAGACACTGGCTTTGTTTTTCCACCAAACAGACACAAAATTCAACACAAAGTCAGTAAAAATCTAAATGTCTCATCCAGCAAACAGTAAAAAATTCTCAGACGTAACGTCAAGTCTTTCACCTCAAATAAATGAATCATCCAAACAGCAGCTGCATTAATACTGAAACAAACACGAAGGTCAAATATCCAAACAAAACGTGTCAATTCTGAACGTGCGAATCAGTCTGTGCACGATTACAAGGCTCCGCCCATCAAAATGTCACCAACATGTCACCATCGTTCATTGGACTGGTAAAACATGTGCGTATCGCCCACTCTTAACTGGTCTGCTCGAGACCTGACTGTAGATAAGGTCACGTGACAGGTCAGCTGGTTCAGACTGTTTACTGACGTGAACCAGCTCACAGACAGAAACAGCTGCCAGCACTCAGACGCTGTTTACTGTTAGTTCATCACATCATCACCATCATTGGCCTCACACAGCAAACACTGAATCACAGAAAATGATCTTCTTGTATTTGCTGTGATCCCGTGTAGCTCCGCCCCTCCTCCTGACTGATGCAAAATTCCCTCCAATCATCACACTGAGCTGTACTGAAGTAAAAAGGACTGATGCACGCACCTTTATCGGTTAATATTCATCCTGATCTGGAGCTTAGATACTGAACAATAAGTGGCTTTTAGTGCAGTCAGGTCCTGTAAATGATTACAGCACAGCCTCTACACTCACACAGGATGGTAAAGAGTATCCTCTGCTAAAGGAGGCAGCGACGCTCCTTTCCTTAGTAGAACTGGGAAAGCTCTGATTGTGACCACCACACAGACACGTCACGTCTCTCACCAACCATGTTAAGCAGAGTGGGCACAGACCCACAGACCCACTCATTCACAGACATGCTCACGCACAAAAACACACAGATGACAGTCTGACAGAGTCTGTGTGTTTGTTTAGACTCCACGCAGAGCTCACTTTATTTGACTGAGATTATTTACTTTTGCATTTAACAGGATGCTTTCTTTAAACAAATCAAACTTTAGTTTGCAAAGCAAATACAAACAGAGGCTTTGGTTGTTGTTGACAGATGTGTGCAGTTAAACTTATAATCGATCACTACAATAACCAGCAGCTTCAGCCCTAACATCACTGAAGCTTCCCTCAGAAACACAGGCAGCAGCCTCCGTCAGTGATCAGGGTTATTCATCAACACGTTGTTGCCAGCAGCTCGTGTGGCTACGACCACTCAAATTAGTCGTGGTTCTTTAAGCAAGGACAACGGCTGTCTGGGGTCACCCACATGCCTGGCATTCCTCCACGGCCCTGATGGTGGGAGAACACGGTGCCCGGAAAAGCCTCCACAACAACAACATGTTGTATAAACACCCAACAGTGACGCACGAGCAACACAGCCAGACGCAAAAAGCAGCGACTGACCGTCTGTGTCGACTTTTACTGTTTCTAACAAAAACATCTGTTCAACCCTCCATCAAAGAGGAAGCAGAGCTGCCACTGCTGGAACAAAATCCCACTGAGTCACTAACAAACAGCCGTCCTTATTGCAGGAGTCATCGAACAGCATTGCAGGACGTTTATTCAGCTGTGTAAAAACTATAACTCAGCCAAACCGATTTACTCAGGAACAAATAAAATACTGAAAAAGCCAAACAATAACATTTTGAAGTTATCTAAGTGACTTATATATCATGTTTAACCTGAGGAGCGAAAGACGGCGGTGGGTTTGAAAACGATGTTCGCTGTTCTCACGGCTCCGCTGAGCCCTCGAGCTAGCGGCTAACAGACGTCTCCGAAAACGTCGGAGCGCTTTTGAAAATATGTGGTGTCTTGATAAACTGAGCAGATATTTGAGGTTTACACAGCTACATTCTCGCCTGAAAATATGTTAATCGTTTATTTTGTGACCCAGAAAGAATAATAAGAGTAATATTAAAACTAACTAGCTGCCACCATTGTTGGAAACTGAGCTGGGCCGCGCTATGAATTCTGGGATATGGTGGGCCACGAAGGACACACCCGACCCATCCTTCAAATCTGGGGAAATGAAGAATGCATTTTTCGGCCGCGTTTGGGGGAGTCTTTGAATTTGGACAGGCTTCGCCGCGTCGCTGTAACGTAATCGGCCTACAAATGCGGCCTCCGAAGGATGTGGCCGCTAAATTTGGACACAGCTATGAAACCCGACACAGCTTCTTCTTTGGTGTTTAACGGCAGCTGGCACCCTTGTACATGCAGTGCTGCCATCTTCTGTTTCAGTCCGTTATTACACTCTTAAATCCTACTACTTATTCCTGCGTCTTTCGGGATCTTACAAAGCTTCAAACGACGCACCGACTATTAAATCAGTCGTCGACGTAATCGTGACTAGTCGACCAATCGTGGCAGCCCTAACAGCAACAAACATCATAATCGAGTGTTCAAAGTTCCGACCACTCTCCCCAGTGTAACCAGCTGACATTGTGGCCTAACCCTAACACTATTCAATAATTACTTGAACATCGCCCGCCCTCGTCTACTCCACTGAGCGTCCACTCTTCTAGCAACACTTCAACATCAGGAAACAAACAACAGCTCTTGGATGGCTCTGCTTCTCTGAGGTTCACGCACCATCTCCAGCTCATCTGCTGCATTTACACATTTGCAAACACGTATATACTTTGAATCCTGTGTGTAGTCCTGTGTACGTGGGATACTCTGTAGGAGATCAGATATGTCACGATTTTCATTACTTACTGTGCTAAAAATGGAGGAAAATGGGAGGGAAGAAGGAAGGGGGGAAGTGACAGAGCATCACCTCGTGCCCGTTAGGGTGGAGGATGATGAGTACTAGTGACACCGTCCAATTTAGCTTGCTGCCTGTGCTCAGCTGTGTGCGGATGCTGCTGAAGCAGGAGTGGGAGCTGCATGGGTGTGGTGCTGAACAGCAACGTGGCACAGAGGTGGCAGTGATGCTCTCATGCAGTCTAAGCTGTAATCCACAGCCACTCGTGGTGCAATTAAAACCAGACGTGTATTAATGTGAGGATAACAAAAGAAAGAAGGACTGATGATGCTCCAAACGTGCAACATGACAAGCCTCCTGCTGAACAAAGAAGTGCCTCCCCTTTGTTTGTGTCCCTGAGCCAACATATCAGTGTAACATCCAGCCTGCATCTGAAGCAGCAGCAGAGTATATGAGGACCCCACGCGGGCTTTAATGACCTCTTTATATATGCCAGCTGAAATCACGCTTCCCCACTCATCACGAGCCTCTGTGTATACACAAAGGAATGCCACACAACGAAGCGCAAAGAACACAAATGCAGGTGGAGCCTGTACCTTTAAGAAAACCTTCACCTGTAACAGTCACGCGATGGTTTCAGCGACCACGATGTTTTTTTTAATGAAAAACTAATAAAATCTGGGCTCAACACTCGCGAGCACGAGCAGCAGTGCACGCGCCTGCCCTCGTCACTAATCGTGCTGGCTACTTCAAAGCGGCGTTTCCTTAAACACTTCCACTGTAGCGGACTACGCTGCTGCAAACACGCAGCGACTTCAGCGTTTATTTACATGAGTGTCTTCTGAAAGTTACAGCAGCGCTGAACTAACGTCTGACAGAAGCTAACAGGCTAGCGTCTGCTCGTCAAAAAACTACTGAAGTCCACCAGCAAGTTACTCTTTAAGCATCTATTCACGTAGAATAACGGAGTTATTTATCAGACACATCAAAGGTTATTAATGCTCCTCAAGATGAGTCCTGACCAGCACACTAACAACGCGTTTGAGATGGTAAATACAGATATTTAGATAAATCCCAGCAGGAAAAACGCTTGTTCCAAATTAATGTTTGACAAAAAGCAAACATCCGTGATGCGGCCAACTTTCTATCAGCCACACTCGGGCTGTTCCTTCAGACTGTGCGGGTCCAAAGCGGGGTCGGGTGACCAAACCCGAGCTCAGCACGCTGAACCGTCTCAGCGCCGTGTGACTTGTTGCTGCCTTTGTCCTTTCCCCCCAGACTATAAACATTCATCAGGCAGACAGCAGCAGACTGGCCGCAGACCCTACGCCATTTTAGTTAGACACAACCCGCTTCTTGGGGGTTCTTGAACAAAGAGCACTTCTAAGGGAAGCGAGTCGAACCAAGAGTGCAAGTTTCGACAAACACACGAAAACACCAACACACGCACATCTACTGTGTTCGTTTCAGATCACTTACCATTATTTTCTTGTATCCTTGTCCCAAAAAGAAGGACGACCACAAAAAGCCGTACTGCACCCATCGTGGCTGCGAACCAGACTGCCACTCGACTGCTAACTTCTCCCTGCGCAGGAGAAGACGGCCGCTGATAGGCTGACGGAGCAACGAGCCCGCCTGGCCGGGACCTGCTCAGGAGTAGAGCGCGCTGATTGGCCAATGAACGTACGACACCCCGCCCACTAGAGCAACTGTAACGCGCCTGTAAACAAACCGTGTTCACTGCATTAACATGTTATAATTCAGTTACATTTACTTCAGTACTACACCGCATCCGTATATTTCTAATAGAAACCAAACTATTCAGAGAATAGAATAATAAAGTCCTACAAAGGTGACATGTGCTTTTCTTTACACGCATTTCTCAGAGTTTTTATCTGATTTAGTGCAGACAAAATAATTATTGTGGGGTTCGCTGGATTGACTTTAACATTAAGAAAGAACATGTCACCAGCTGCTCTGTTAATATTAGCAGCAAACTCAAATAGCAACCAAATGGTGTTAGGGGAGGAAGACAGGACAAAGACACTCTGTCGAAGGGCCAACAATGAATAACTCCAAAAAATGTTAATGCACATTTGTGTATTAACACATAGTGAGTGAAGAAGAAACACCCAGTGCATCATGGGAGTCCCCGGCAGCCTACACCTACTGCAGCATAACTAAGGGAGGATTCAGGGTCACCTGGTCCAGCCCTAACTATATGCTTTAGCAAAAAGGAAAGTTTGAAGCCTAATCTTGAAAGTAGAGATAGTGTCTGTCTCCTGACTCCAAACTGGAAGCTGGTTCCACAGAGTAAATACTCTGCAAGTCTGCATCCTCTCTCTTTCAAACCATTCTGCAAACTCGATTCTGGTCTGACACATTTCTGTTTTCTACAAATGGTGAGTTATGTTTGTATCACACAACAAATATTTGTATGTCCTGTATTCCTTTATGCTTTTTCAGTTATGAAGATAGGGAAGGCTTTTTTGCATTTTAAGATTTAAGTTGTTTATGCTTTGAAGGCTCAGTTGGTTGACTCACTTCATAAAAATACTTAATTAACAACTAGTAAATACCTGAATTAGCCTTGAATCACAAAATGAAATAACACCTATAAACCCTTATTTCATAATCTGTGCATGTATAAATGTGCATCTAAATCTGTTGTTAATCATTTACTTGGCCTTTCTAAATGGCTTTAAGAGCTCCTAAATAACTTGTTTGTAGTTTCCAGAACAAACCATAAGAATACAGTAAAGTAAAACTGTGTGCAGGCTGCAAACAGCTGCTGATAACACAGCAATGAAGGCAGCACACATGATAAAGATGAGTGCTGCAACGCAGCCATAGCTGGGTCTTCAACAGCTGCAGTCAAAATTGCAGCTTAAGCTTATCAAAGGTTATAGTTTCCTGGGTAAAGTTTATTATTATTATCATCATTATTTACCGAATTTCCCAGAGGAACCCACCCGAGGGATTAATAAAGTTTTATCTTATAAAGTTTTTTATCTTATTAGTAGTAGTAGTAGTATAAAAACACAATTAATTAAAAAAAAATTTCAATGGAATTTCAAAACACATCCAACCTACAGTATCTGCGAAATATGTAGACAATTTGATTACATACCAAACATCTATGGCAGCAAAGACAAATTGGTTCACAGAGTCGAGTGTTTCTTCTTTGATTGGTTGATGCTTACAAGTGGAGAAGCAGACAGGAAATGCCATTATGGACTTCAAAATGTGACATTATTGACAAACAGTTTTATGTCAGAAAAAGATGACATTTGTTTCTATTCCATCAATTTTGTTAAAAAAAATTTTTTTTTTCATTAAAATCAAATATAACAAAACTACAAAAACAAAACAAAGAAAATTGCAGTAAATGATAAACGGATTGGTACACAGTGTTGGTCAAGTTACTTGAAAATAGCAATAAGTTACTAATTGCTCATTACTTCTCCAAGAAAGTAATCCTGTTACTTTACTAATTTCTTATTTTCAAAAGTAATTAGTTACTTTATTACTTGAACATGATACACAACCTGAATATGTAATGAAGCAGTAGATCTTTCAGCACAGTTTTATTTTTTCTGCATAATAAATCATATAAAATGTAATCAAATGAAAAAGTCTCTTTTTAAAACATGTTTTATTCGTTTTAATCTTTTAACTTTATGCACATTGTATCAAACTAAAAATTAAATCTGTTTAACATTTAAACCTATTTTCTGCATAAAATAAAATCATGTTTTGTGTTTACACTCTTTCAAATAGATGAAAGTAAAACACAGCAGAAAATGAAAAAAATCAACGATTCAGCAGCTCTGAGTCCCGTCGCTCTTAGATCTATCGTTTGTGTTTAGCAGGAGTGGGGCGGGTGGAGCTTTGCCCACAGCGGTGATGTCAGTGGGGGGGTCCGGGGGTTTCTCTGTGAGCGTCACATTCCCGTGGCAGCGTGCTCGCTCAGATTTGAAGTTTAATTTTTCGCTGTAGAAAGAAGTTTTCTTCCCACGCAGAGTGCACAGCAGACGCTGATGTTTCTGTCACTTTTTACGGACTAAAACTTAAAGTAATGCGATTACTTCCACGTTTTAAACGCTGCATGGTCACACCCTCTCCCGCACTCCATATTGTTGATCTACACACGTCTGATGCTGCCACGGGCGCTGCACGCTCGTATGTCATTGTCATGAGACACTCTCAGTTTAGTAACGTGGCGTACAGGAATGTAACTGTAACGGAATTACTTTTTTGCAACAGTAACCCCTTGCATTACTCGTTACTTGGAAAAAGTAATTGGATTACAGTAACTCGTTGTTGCCCATCTCTGCTGGTACAGCTACGTCCATGAACCTTTGATCAATGACAAACAATTTTTTGAAAGGTTTTTAAATCATACATCTGCGTAACAACTGTGATGGTCTGACGTTCAAGTGTTGATTCAAGTCCAGACTTCGAGTGTCAATTCAAGAATTTTAATTATAAAGGACAATCTAATGTGCAGGAATTACACTACTTCAGCATCGAGCTAGTGCTGCTGAACAGGACAGAGAATAAATAAGTGGCAGGTCCTTTCAAATTCAAGGCTTCTATAAACTGAACAAACAGAACCTGCTGCACAGTGTGTTGCTAGCTAAAGCTACAGCTGTGGTGATCTATGTCTGTATCCTCTTAGTATGGGCAAGAGAGTTTTATCAAGAATGTCTTGGTATATTTTTCTGTTTATCCTTCCTTCAGTTATATAAAGTGTGCCAGGGCCGCATGAAAAACAGCCCCACACCACGATGTTCCTACCTCCAAACTCCGTGCCTTTTGAACATGGTGTGTACTAAGGCATCAACTTTGGTCTCATCTGACCAGAGCAAACTCTGTATTTTACAGGCTTCGGTAAATGTTGTTGAGCAAACTGTAAACATGCTTCGACCTGCGTTGGAGTTTTGCGTAGTGAACATGCATACAGTGCATTACTTTGAAAAAATGGCTGATTCCAGGTCTGTCTGGAGCTCTCCACACGTGCTCCTTGGCTGAACATTTTTGATCCTTCTTTTTAGTCCTCTGTTTGAAAACTTGAGGGAAGCAACTCATTATGGCCAGTTTATGGTGAAATGATGCACCATGGCCCAAGAGAGACTGTATAGTGCCATGCCAGTCTTGCTTGTAATGCGCTTGCAGGTGCTCAGATGAAAATGAAGACACACTTTGACATAACATCTGTTGCACTTGTAACCCTACTTAGAGTTTATTAATAAGAACTAAACTGTCACCAGGCCAATATCAGAGAATCTGGGATCGTCAGGAGCCCAAGGCATAAACATCAACAAGGAAGAACCACACCAGAGTAACAGTTTGCCTCTGAGTCAAATGAATAAATGAATGTTTGATAACTGATGGATGGTTGGGGCCGGTCTGTGTTTGTCTATTTGTTTGATCTTCCACACTCCGGTGAAGAAGGAAATTTTGAAGTCCTGCAGGTATCTGGCCCACCATGCCATGGGAACGAAGCCTCAGCAGTCTTATCTACTCTTGAGTTGGCTTGCCATCCAGTTAACTGGAATTGTGGAATCACTACTCGTCAATGGAGGCTTGCTTCAGACGGGTTTTTGTCCGTTGAGTCATCGTTTACCAGATAAAATAAAAACCTGACTGATGAACAGGGAGGTATTCTGAACAACAAACAACTGCAGCAGAGTCACTTGGAACTCCTACCCACATAGCAGACCGGTCTGGCCCGGAGCTGGTGTCAAGCTGGCACTGCTGGCATGGTAAGTCGTATGCCATCCAGATATGGGCGAGGCCTGGTGTAGACGGCACTGTTCATGTGATAGCATGCCACACCTGGCCTGATTGTGGTTTGGTTTATGTGGCCCAGGCTCATAGGAAACATGTCTGGACCGGATCCGGAATCAAACTGGCACTTCTGACTGACTGGTGTCATGGCAGGGTGTATATCAACCATATATGGGCCAGGTCTGGCAATGATGGCACTATTTATGTTCATATTTTCCTATTTTAGTTAGAAGACCCAAATAACATGTTGCAATACTATACTGCTATGGTAGCCAACATTTCAAATGCAGGTTCGACAGGTTTGTGAGTGTACACTTTATCCAATACCTAGTGAGGGGTTACCATGTTTACCACTGGGTGGATGTAGCTCAGGAGGTAGAGTAGGTCACCTACTGATTGGAAGGTTAGTGGTTCGATCCCTGACTCCTCCAGTCTGAATGTCAAGAGTGAATGTGTATGAATGTAGTTAGGAAGCACTCAGTTTAGAGAAAGTGTGGGTTTGTTGTATAGAGCACTGTGAGTGATCTGGGAGAATAGAAAAGTGCTTTACAGGAAACAGTCCACTTCCTGTCTGAACAGAGTTTCATCACGTTACTTTTGCACTATTATGTTCCAGCACATGTTGTTATTACATGCTTTGATTAAGGTACACATTAGGCTGACATCTGGGGCCAGAGCTGAAACTGTTCTGGGCCATCACAGGGCCAGCAGTGTGTCTGCAGCTGGCCTTCTGCTCGCCCATGTGTGGGTCACCTCTAGAAAACCAGATCTGGGCCACCAAAGGGCCGTCATTCTTTGCGGTATGTGGGCCATGTATAAGCACATTGTGTGGGCCAGATCCGGGCCATAGCAATTTTGCTATGTGGGCAGTGATTCGGCTTCGGTAACAGTTTGCTGAGCACATGGCGTTGGGTGAACGTGAACGCAATGGCGACTGTGGAAAGTCATGTGATCAAGGACAACAGCAAGGGTCACTGGGAGCTCATTGCTGATTGGCCAGGTTACACAACAACAAACCATCTTATTCATCCACATCTTTATTTAAAGCAAAAAGACATGACTGAATAGTTTACATCATACACACCTTTCCGCTGCACACAGTCCTTCAGTCACATGACCGTGTTTTCACTTTAGTGCCTGTCGTTGGCTCGACCCCACATGCAAGGTCTTCAGGTCTGCATGTTGTAGAGCACAAACTCAGTGAGACAGATTATGTTGTGCTCACCTGTTGGGATTTATTTTTGTCTTAAAGGCTAATGTTTCATTTTTAGCATCACATGTTAGTGTTTTTATTGTAGAATAGTTTTGAATTCACTCTGATACTAACAGACAACACTTCCTCACAGCAGTATGGCCTCGGTCATAAATCTGTTATTATGGTATGCACTATACCCCCTTTAACTGTGATGGTTGTCATGGTAATGGGAACGTTGCCGGCAGAAGGGTCATCTCCAAATAAGGAGATGTCCAGAAAGCTGCAGAAGAAGAAAGGTGAGCCGAAGTGCTGGATCGCAGTCAAAAAGGAGAACTGTGGCTTTTGACCAATCACCTTCTGTTTGTCACACATAATGAAAAGTGTTTACTGCCTGTGCGCAGCAGCCTTTAGGCTCTGAGCCAGGAACAGGAAGTGCATGGCACCATGTAAAACTAACATGAAATTCTATTGTTTTGATAATATGTTGTGAAAACTTATAATTGGAGCATATTTGTCTTTTATCTCATAAAAAGACCGTAAAAGTCGTGCCGGCCACATCGATGTGCTGAAGGCTTGCATTGACCGTAAAGTACTGATAGCGCTAACAGCCAGTCTTCCGTATATGTTGCGTCAATGTTGGTCACTCCCTTTAACCTCTGTGATGATGGGCTGAATAACAAACACAGTTCTGTTTCTGGTATGGCTCTCTGAAACTCTGAGATCTTGACCGACTTAGATTCCTACTTATCACACCTGTGTTAATCTCAGGCAGATATTCACAAGCGTATCAAAGCCACCCAACTCTGTTTAATGACATTCCCACTCAAACCACTGTGTTAATTGCTCTGGGTGACCATAAACCAGTTAAACAGCACATCTACCGAGTAAACCCCGAGCGGTTTGATGCAACAAGAAGTCAAACATCTCCTTGATCATAACTTTGCAGCAGCCAGTAGTAGTTCTTGGAGCTCTCCATCACTTCTTGTGGCAAAGCCTGATCAAACCGTTCTGTAATGACCAGTGTTGGTCAAGTTACTTGAAAAAAGTAATCAGTAACTAATTACTGATTACTTCCCCAAAAAGTAATCCAGTTACTTTACTGATGACTTATTTTCAAAAGTAATTAATTACTTAGTTACTTAGTTACTTTTTAAAAACATGATTTACAACCTGAATAGGTGATAAAGCGATAGATCTTTCAGCCCAATTCTACTTTTTCTGCATAATCATCATACAAAATGTAATCAAATGGAAAAGTCTCTTTTTAAAACTTGTTTTATTAGTTTTAATCTTTTAACTTTATGCATCAAGCAAAAATTGAATTATCTGCAACATTCTCTGACTGGAAGAAATTTGTTTAATATTTAAACCTATTTTCTGCACATTCCAGCACATAAAATAAAATATTTTTTGTGTTTACACTCAGTCTTTCAAATAGATGCAAGTAAAACACAGCAGAAAATAAATAAAGTCAAAGACTAGCGGTCCTGTTGCTCTATTTTCACCTGTAAAGCAGGAGTAAGTTAGGCGGAGGTTTTCCCTGGTGCAGGTGTGCAGCGGTCAGTGGAAGAATCCGAGTTTCTCTGTGAGTTTCCCATTACGTCGTAGCTACTCGGTGCTTGTTTGGAAGTTTAGGGGTTTTTCGCTGTAAAAAGAAGTTTTCTTCCCACGCACAACGGACACTAATGTTTTTGTCACTTTTTATGGAATCAAACTCAAAGTAAGGTCAGTACTTCCACGCTTTAAACGCTGCACGCTCATACTCTCTCTGCACTCGATATATGATCCATTGTTGATCTGCACACAGCTGTTGTCACGAACGTCGCACTCGCTTACGTCACTGTCATGAGACATTGTCGCAAAAAAATCACGGTTTTAGTAACGCAGTAACGCAGCGTTCCTACGGGAAAGTAACAGTAATCTAATTACCGTTTTTGCAATAGTAATCCCTTACTTTACTCGTTACTTGAAAAAAGTAATCGGATTACAGTAACACGTTACAAGTAACGCGTTACTGCCCATCTCTGGTAATGACGTAAGGTTAATGCTGTCACGAAAGCCGACTCTTTCCCATTTCCATATATGGATGATTGTGTGTCGGCTCAGGTTTGTCACAAAACTAGATCTGGTTAAAGGATACTGACAAGTCCCACTAAACACCCACATAGCTGAAATCAGTGCTTTTGCTAAACCGTTTCTTACAACATACAGCGACGCCTTTGGATTGCAAAATGCGGCAGCCACATTCCAGTGACTAATGAATACTGATCCGTGTGGGATAAGTAATTGTGCAGTGTATTTGGATAATTCTCCAATGTTGAACTTGGCCAAAGGTGAATTTGGTAGAGCTGTAGTTACTCATCTAAGTAAACAGGTAGGGCAAGGGCAAATCCTTCAAGTGGCTGCTAAAGTGCAAGGATTTCCCTGCTACTCAAACACAATGGATTGATTCATAGGTATCGTAGGTAGTCTTAGGTATGGTAGAGACAATGTGCATCGTGCTTCTTTGGCAGCTTTGACTTTATCACCCCTTCTGGTGGTCCAATGAGTGTCAAGCTGGTTTTGAAGCAACCAAAATTCTGGTGCAGCACTCCTACAGGGGGATGAGCATTATGTGGGCCAAGAAGCGTCGACTACATTACAGCACAGCTGAAAACGTGGGCCTAGATTTACTGCTAGCACTACAACACTTCAGAGTGTATCTTGGCTCTAGCCCTATCCCAATCACTGTGTTTTCTAACTATATTCAATTCAATTCAATTTTATTTATATAGCGCCACAAAAGTCGCCTCAAGGCGCTTCATAGATACAGAGAAAAACCCAACAATCATATGACCCCCTATGAGCAGCACTTTGGCGACAGTGGGAAGGAAAAACTCCCTTTTAACAGGAAGAAACCTCCAGCAGAACCAGGCTATATCCCTCTTGTGTTTTTGTCTCATATGCAGATGCCTGATGTGCAGGTCTTATGTGCAGGTCAACACTGAAATCTGCTTTAAGAAAGGTCACGGGAACATTGTAGCCGATGCTCTCAGGGTGTAAAATACACATTTCTTATAGGGGGAAATGGTATGACCCAAGCTCATAGGGGTTGTGTGTGTTCTTGTGTGTGCATCAAACCACTGGAGGATATGGTTGTGGGTTTCTCTCTCTCCTCCCCCTCAGGTGTGTGCATGGGTGTGTCTTGATGGAGACTCCATGTAAGGTTCTCGCCGCTCCCTCCTGGCCTCCACCACCCCACAAGCAGCCGAGTGTTTCTGTGTCGTTACTGAGAATAAGTCAATTTGTGTGTCTGGTAATATGAGTGCTACATGACCTTTGTAAATAGTTCTGTAAATTAGAGAACTCGTGTTCCTTCACTGTATATATTGAACATTGCTGCAGCCTCGTAGGAATGACAAGCTTTTTCTGTTGAAACCTGTTTTCTCTTGTTTCTGTGGTAGGAATTTAGGTAAGCAAATTGTCTTTGGTTTGACTTTTATTTTGGGCAGCTTAGAGATCTATTGTTATTTTAGCATAGCTCACTGTCAGAGTCAATAAACAGCTGCAGAGGTGGGCGTTCTTCTACAGCCAATGCCATCAGGGTGTGTTGTGAGAGAGCTCACTGGCTGGTTTTATACTGTTTTATAGGCCACATCACTTGGGACTAAACCAGATAATATTAATCTGCACTAAGTGGAAGGATTGCCCATTAAAGCCCCCTTTCTCCATGTGTTTCCCTCTGTCATTTCTCATTATTACACATAGTTTATGGACATCTGTGCTTTAATCTCTTTGCATGTGTGGATTAGATGAGTTACCTACAGATGCCAATGGCATCTTTAGAAATATATTTACCTTGACAAGGGAAGGTCAACTGATCATAGCGCATCATGCCATGAGCACTGAGACAGAGACTGAAACATAAGTGCTGATGTAGGAGGAGGAGATGTCAAAGTGAAACACTCGAGACAAAAGGACATATCACAGATGAGACCGGGACAGACAAGCTGGACTATACTTCATTTGTGTTATTCAACTGTTGCATTACTGGGTAGTTTTGTGCAAAATAAACAGGTTAGCTTTTCATGATGAGTTTACGATAAAGGCTGTGTTGCACTGGTGCCACTGGTGTGGTATTCATGGTCAGTTACAGCTGTAGCTGTCTCAGTGTAGCTGAGATGACGCTGATGAAGTTTCATTGACTACTTGCAGCCTTCATACAAACTTTATGCTGTCTGGTATAAAGGTAGTACAAAGTGTAGAGGATGGAAATAAGCTCATGAAACATCTGCATACATCTTTATGAGTTTTGATGTTTTAATCCACAAAGATCAGCAAACCTCAGAGCGGCAGCAGCAGCACAGGTCAGAGTAACGTTTACCTGAATGAAGACAGTGCTTCAGTGCTTTGACTGGAGCATTTTATCACAGGTACGGCCCAATGAAGCTTTGTGAAGCTCTGAAGCTTGATTTGAAAAATGACTCAAAGCTTTTCAACACGGTTCTCTTTGATGACACCTGGTGGCCAAAATATGAAGCGCAGCCTGAACTTACAGATGAACATGAACTCGAGACCTGAGCTTCTGTTTAATATCATGTGACTCTACTGTTGTGGTGCGTTGGACATGTATTTTACATGGTGAAAAATTATGTGTTTGATTATGAAATCAACACGTGCCCTGCTGTGATCGTCCTTTCTTTGTAAACACAATAGATTAAAAATACTTTACATATAATAAGAACATAGTCTTATGATGGGTTAGGTGCATGCTTGTGCTATGAGGTTAGGTTATTAGCCATTGGACAGTTACATGTAATGTAATTCATATGTATAGTGTATTTTTATGTTTTTGGCCTGGGGTTAGAATTTGTTTATGAAACAGTAAAATCACAACAACACACGAGGTTATGTTTGGTTTTTATGTGGGAACGGCTCCTCTTTTCCTCACGGGCTCCATGTGTGTCGCACAATGGTTCATGTGACTGTCTCTATGACTATCTCTGTACTCTGTTCCATATGTAGAGGCAATGACCCCCCTTTGTGAGGGTGTTTGGATTCCTCTTTAACCCTCGTTTGATTTTACCTTTAGAAACTATTTATCCCACATTAATTCTTTTCAGCACGTGTCTGAATTTATAGTTTGTTTGTTTTTTCTTTTGACATACTGTATGTGGTGGGGCGTGGTCTGCGCACCTGCAGGGCATCCTTAATCACGCCCGCCGAGTTAAAAACACGGGGACTCAGGGGTTGGTGTGTTGTGTGGTGTATTCTAAAGATGGCTCAAAACTATGATCCTTGGACCCGCCGTGCCTTATTCAGGCCACACTGTATTAACACAATTGGTCTAAAATCACACAAAAATCATCAAATTAGATAGGAAAAAGTTTTTCATGTGAATACTACAAATATGTTTAATGCATCATTCTTATAACTTGAAATGCAAATGTATTCGTAAATGTAAAAATATTTTGCAAAAAGCAAAGTTATATACGACTATTTACCCAAAAATGTAGCCAATGCTACTATCCATCCATCCATCCATCCATTCGCTTCCGCTTATCCTTTTCAGGGTCGCGGGGGCGCTGGAGCCTATCCCAGCTGTCATAGGACGAGAGGCGGGGTACACCCTGGACAGGTCGCCAGTCTGTCGCAGGGCCAACACACAGGGACAGACAACCATTCACACTCACATTCACTAGTGGCAATTTGGATTATCCAATTAACCTATCCCCACAAGCTGCATGTCTTTGGACGGTGGGAGGAAGCCGGAGTACCCGGAGGGAACCCACGCAAACACGGGGAGAACATGCAAACTCCACACAGAAAGGCCTGATGGTGGAATTGAACTCAGGACCTTCTTGCTGTGCAGCAACAGTGCTAACCACCGTGCCACCGTGCTGCCCAATGCTACTACTGAAATTAAAATTACAGAACAGTTATGTGTCCCAATATGATGTCATACGCATTAATGATGCCACTCCAGGAGTTTCTGTCCAGGACAGAGGAGCACATGTCAGGCCTGATAACACTCATGTTTCAGACCTGGAGACAGTGTTTACATTGTGACCTGCCTTTGATGGCCTTTTGGCACCAACTGTAAGATTCAGTAGTGCCCTCATTGTTAAGTTCAAACAACCACACTACACACTAACTACACATGTACAGGCCTTTGGCTGGAGGCCTTTCAGGTTTCTGGGGAAGGTGTTCGATTGGATGCATGGATGCATCTTTGCACCTATGAGGCTGTGAGGCCTCAGGGTCTGGTGGGTTTTGCTGCATCAGCAGAGGAGTACTGCAGCCATGCTACCTTGGTACCACTTTGCCTTGGCCGCTAGCTCTCCTGTGCATGAGACCAGTCTAATGTTGGCTGCTGAGCTGTGCCCACTTCAAACTCACCGCCCGACTGGTCTCACAGGGAGTTCTCCATTGGTTTGGAAGGACTGGACCGACATGGACGAGGGCCATGCAGTGGGCCTGGTGACTCACCATCAGCTGGTTTTCACAGACGCTTCCCCGGTCGGTGTGGTCCATGAGGGTTGTGGGGTCAGCGAGCATTGGAACAGCCACTGTTCAGCTCCAGCACATAAAATATGCTGGAGCTGCGAGCCCTCGTCCTGCCTGTCCCAGTCACCTGTTCACTCACCTTTACATGCACCTTAGACACTGAGGGCTTCTTTGGGGGTCGACGAGCACGGCTGTCCAGCAGTCTCATGCTCATGTCTTCCCTCAACAGCCGTCAATGCATCCAACAGGCCATTTTTAACTCACACCGTGTCTAAATGTAAATAAGCTCTACCTTCAGTTTTTACTCATATCTTAATGTAGATACTGACACTTGTCACACACGGATCAAGACTTTGAATTCACCGGATTTTTCTGTTATTAATATTTTAATACAATTTTGAGAAATCAGCTGAGGCTGAAGATGATGAAACAATCCAGATGTAGGCCTGTGTTTCCCTCCACTGGTGTACGTGGCACTGGGGTCATGTTGTTCCTCTATTCTGAAGGGACTGAGACAATCACCCTTCCCTTTGACCCTGATGAGCAGAAGAAAGCTGATGGATGAATGGTGTGAGAGTCCTCGTGGTGCCTTTGGGCAAACTCCAGTTGGACTGTGATCACTGACGAGTGGTTTCTGTGACGATCAGTCAAACAGGACTTATTGTTGGAGTGCTGCAGAAACTGTTTTCCTTCTGGAAGCTTCTCCTCTGTCCAGAGAACGATGCCTGATCTTTGTCAGAGTGACTGCCGTGTTCGCCTCACTGACTCAGGCCTGCCCCGATCTCTCAGACTGATCTGGCAGCTGCTCGAGGAAGAGTCTTGGTGTTTCCAGATTTCTTCCATTTATGGATGACGGATGTCAGTGTGTTCATTTGGGACCTTCAGTACTAGGGATGGGTATTGATAAGATTTTCACGATTCCGATTCCATTTTCGATTCTGTTTAACGATTCGATTCTTTATCGATTCTTTTTTAAAAAGGAGAACACTAAGGTCGATTAGCTCAGAACTTTGTTTTATATCTTCTCTTTGAACAAGATAGAAATGTAGGAGTAACATGGCCTTACAAACCCAACAGTGAGATCTTAAGAGATCCACAGCCTACGGCTCTTCAATGGGGGGTCACAGGGTCCCCAGGAAAAAAATTGTAAATGTAAAATAATAAAATAAATATTCTTCTGTAGCAATAACAAAGTATAACATCAATTATTCTATTACACAAGAATATCCAGTAATGTCCCTGCCTACAATTAAACACATTCACTTACTGAAAATCATCTGCTGTGACAAACGGCTGCGGCGACTGGGAATCGTTTGCAAAAATGGCAAACAATTCCAAGGAACTGAAACAGTGGGAACCAACAAGAACCGGTTTTCGATACCCATCCCTACTCAGTACTACGGAAATGTTTCTCTACCCTCCCTGAAACTGTGCCTCGACACAATCCCGTCTCTTTGTGCTTACAACATGCACTGCTAACTATGGGCAGGGCTGCACATAAGTGGTCCGCAGGCGCGCATGAGCTGTCAAAATAAAAAACGCGCACCAGATAAGAAGTTGCAACACGTGTTTGCGTACATAAGATTTTGTGGAGGAGGACAGACATTTGTTTAGAACTCTTAAAGATGTCGAAGAAGCTCCTTTAAGCAATTACTTTGGTGTTCCTCCAAAGAAATGTCAGAAGGAGAGAAATGATGAACGCACAGAGATGTGCAGAACATGCCGTGAAAATCCCACTCTAGTGGACAACTTCTTATCTTCTTATCTTTTATTTTGACAGTGCATGCTATGGGACTATGGGACTTCATGTAGACAGGTGTGTTTTTTCCACAGGTGGACTGTTGACCTATTTAAAGAAAATACCACAGAGATCGCTGTTATAATGAATGAATCCATCGCCACTTGTCTATATTCAGAGGCCTTTGGGCTCTGGTGTCACAGTCCTGGGTCATGTGACCGGTGTGTTCTAGCTTCATTTCAGCTTATCTAGTTAAATCCTGTCTTGCTTAGGTTGCAGTTACAGTTCATGGTTCCCCTTATGTCTGACCAATAAGTCTCCCTGATTGGTCAGTGTGTCTAATCTGTCATGTCTCAAGTCTGTGTGGTTCATGTTGTCGCGCTGATGTCACGTCTGCGTCTTATTTATGGTTCCTGTTCTACTTTAAAGGCGTCTTGTGGTCCATGTTGTTTTAGTTTCACTTCCACTGTGGCGTCATTATGTTCACTCTAGTCAGCTGATTCCTCGTGTCTCCACTTCCCCTGAGTGGATTTAAGTCTTCCTTTGTTCAGTGTCACATCGTCCGTGTTACCTACCTCCCTGTCATCACAACCATAGTCTTCATCGTTATTATAGTTCAGTCTCAGTTCTTAGGCTCCAGTCTAAGTTTCACCAGAGTCCTCGTTGCCTTGTTTGTGACTACCTGTAATCATAATAAAGGCTCGCCCTTCGTTCACGTTCTCCTTGCCTGTGTCTGCTCCTCACACAGTCTGCCTCTGCAGGCGGTGACATCTCGTCTATTCTTTTGATCACTTCCTCTTTTTCATGCTGTCAAAATCAGTTCTGCTTCAATCACTCTAAACCCGTTCGTTACTAATCCACCTCAGTGCTGTTCTGTTTCTTGTCATTCTGCCTCAGTCGTTCATGCCATGGGATCTATATTTGTGTAATTTTGTGTGCTTCATTCATCTTTGCTTCTATGATTTCTAATCCAAATTAGCCATTCATCTGAAAAGGCCTGTAAACCATCCTCAGTCTTCCTCACTGTCTTTGTCTACAGTGCTGTTAGTCTCCTCCTGATTTCTTACTTCAAATATTTGTCATGCTGACATGTTCATCTGTTTCAGATCACCAAACACATTTTTATTTGGGGCCACTGCCCATCTTCAGCAGCTGTACTGACTCCACATCTCTGTGCTGCTGGTCATCTTGCAGTCGGCCTCATTTTCAGCTGATTTATTATTATTATATGTTTTAATATACTTTAAAAAAAATAGCAGTTTGATGATGCCGGAGCTTAAATAGAATATAAAGACCTTAAAATGAGTTCAATCTTAAACACATGCAGCAGTAATATTAATGACTTCTCTCTGACTCTTGATCCTTTATGCACCAATAATCCAGTCTTATATGTACTGAGGGGTTTTCATAGTGTTTTATTGCTTTTTAGAAGAAAAAAGAATAGCTTGAAAATGTTCTCAGCCACTCATCATGTTCAGCCAATAATAAATCATGTTTGGTAATATGGTAGAAATTTCTTCAACTACAGAGTTAATCATACAGTCCTTTGGCCAGGAAGGAGTGCAGACAGGGAACACCAGTTTTAATCTAATCCAGTTTATCTTGTTAAATAGTGCAGGGACGTGTTTTTGCTTGTGTGCTCTACGTACATGTGTGTGGTGGTGGTGGTGGTGGTGGTGGTGGGGGGTCATCTCTGTTTGGCTTTCCATAAAAATCACCACACGCCTCTGCAGTTCAATAAGTACGATTAGATAGTGCAAACCTAGGTTCATGTCTACTTTAGGATGATGGGACAATTATCACATTGTGGCGGCCCACTTGAGTCTCCACTCGCAAGTGAGTTGAGAGGAAGGGTTTTGTCGAGTTGTGTGGCACGATGTGTTCAGTTGATGTGTGGTGAGGAATAAAGTCGGAGTGGAAAGTTAGAGCCCCTGTGTCGTTTGTACCATAGCTTACAAGCTAGCTTAGACCCTAGATTTGGACATGTTGCAGGCCATGGATGATGCTGGCCTCGCCCTGGATGATGCTGGCCTCGCCCTGGATGCACCAGTGACAGCTGGCCCTCTGCCTCCTGCCGCAGCTACGTTTGCCGTAGCGCTCAAGTTGCCGGACTTTTGGCTCCACGATCCCCCGTCATGGTTCGTTCACGTGGAGGCTCAGTTTGCTCTTCGCGGCATCTCAGATGACGACACAAAGTTTCATCATGGCCTCGCTTGACCTGTTAGCCACGCACCGTGCAATGACCCTCCTCCAGGGCCCACCTGCACACAGGAAGTTTGTCGCCCTTAAGGACCTGCTGCTTCGGCGATATACCTTCTCTGATGCTGAGGGAGCTCTCGGGCTCTCGGGATGGGGTGATGGCTCTGGAACTCATGGAGAGCATGTTGTCCTTGCTCGGCTCGGATGATGGGGGATTGCTCTTCATCCATCTCTTCCTCTGACAGTTGCCTGTGGCCATGAGGGCCTCGCCAACTCCCTGTTTCTGGCAGTGAGGGATTACCACTCCCTGCTACGGACCTGCCGACAGCACCTCCACCTGCCTCCCCCGGAGCGGCAGATCTGCCGCTGACAGCGTGAATCACTACACAACGGCACCACTGGAAAGGCCTATGTCCCACATGTTGCTTTCTCCCGTGTATGTCAGTGTCGCGCACGCTGCCATGGCCGCTGAGCAGACCACCGACCCGGACGCCCTTGCCCTTTGGTCCGCGCAGACAGGCCTTGTGCTGGAGGGCACGTCGATGTGGGATGGCAGTCCGCGTTTGTTGTGCGACGTATCTACCGGTCGCCCACGCCCTATCATTCCACATTTGTGGCACCGTCGTGTTTTCGACTCCATCCATGCCCTCTCTCATCCGGGTGTACGGGGTTCGGTCAAGCTGGTCAACGCCAGGTTCATTTGGCCAGGCCTGCGGGAATCTGTGATGAGCTGGGCTGTGGCGTGCGTTCCATGCCAACACTCGACGACCCATAGACACACTTAGCCAGCCCTCGAACCTTTTCACGTCAGGCATTTCAGGCATTTCGACCATGTGCATGTCGATTTGGTCGGCCCTCTTCCGCAGTCACAGGGTTTCACGCACCTTGACTGTGGTGGATCGCACGACCAGGTGGCTGGAGGCGGTTCCCCTGGTATCCATGACGGTGGAGGTGGTGGCCAGGGCATTTGTGTCGACGTGGGTTTCGTATTTTGGTCCCCCCGCTGACATTACCTTGGACAGGGGCCACCAGTTCATTTTGGAGCTTTGGTCTGCCATGGCTGACGGCCTGGGGGTCAAGGTCCACCGCACTATACCATACCACCCACCTGCTAACAGAATGTGCGAGTGGTTTCACCGGTCACTCAAGGCCGTGCTCCGATCTTCCTTAACGGGCGGCAACTGAGTCGACTGTCTTCCCTGGGTTTTGTTTGGGGTTGCACTGCGCGGTTAAGGAGGACCTCTGGGTTTCTCCAGCCGAACTCGTTCTTGGGCAGCCCCTCCGAGTTCCTGGAGAATTTTTACCTGAGAGCCCCCCTCTGTGTTTCGATACCTCTGTGCCGTCTCTCCGTTCCCCAGGAGGCTCCTTTTCTGTTCCTGGCCCAGTGCACCACTGCCTGGCCGAGGTTTTTGTTCCGAGGTCGTTGGACTCTTCTTGGTTTGCTTTTCTCAGGCACGATGCCCATCAACCTCCCTTGCGTCTGTTTTATGACGGCCCATATAGAGTTCTTAAACCAGGCCACAAGCATTTCCTTTTGGACTTCGGGGGTCGGCAGGAGGTGGTTTCAATGGACCAGATTAAACCTGCGCAAGATCTACAGGATGATCCAGTGGTGCCGGCCCAGGCCCCCCACCGCAGCCCCCCTGCAGCTGGACTGTTGGATTCTGCCTTTTTCTCTGAGGATTTATGTGTTTATCTAACATAAACACATAAATCCTGAACCTCAGTGGGTTAAATATGAACGACCCATCTTTCACTGCGCTGTTCACTATTTAGAGAGGTCTGGAAATGTCAGTGCAGATTTGATCACTTTTGCAGCAAATGACATAGAGGTTGTGTTATTTCTTTCCAGCCTTCAGGCTACTCTGCAAACACATTCACTGTAAGAGGTGGTTCTGCTCTTTCATATTTCCTCAAATTTTAATTTACGGTATCTTTGGAGTCAAACCCATTCAAGAAAACAGATAAGACAACAATTTGGTAAAAGGAATAATGAATAGTAACAGAGACTGAGAGGTCATGCCATTTTTTTAATTACAGAAACCATCTCTGCTGAGTACATTGATTACTCTAGCTCAGGGGTGTCAAACTCAAATACACAGTGGGCCAAAATTCAAAACTGGAACAAAGTCGTGGGCTAACATTAATATTTATTGAAAAAAGAATCTTCCTCCAGATTTAAGAATGAATCTCTTCTTATGGACTCAAACAAGTTTTGCTGAAAAACTGAATATGGAACAAGCAAAGCTTAATAGTAAACAATATATATATTTATCTGTATAATACCAGTAGGAACGCTCTAATAATAATTTGGTATGGCTTCGTGGGCCAAATGTAATTAGGCTGCGGGCCAAATTTGGCCCACAGGCCAGAGTTTGACACCTATGCTCTAGCTCATTCCAAATAGGCCTTAACATTAAAAGCTTAAAATTCCTTTTCCTGAAGGGAAGTTAACTTGAACATGGCGCATAAACATTCATCTCACAATGCAGCAGCTATTTACCCAGCAAACCTAGCTAACTAGCTGCCCAAAGTAAGAACCTAGCCTCTCAGAACACGTTACACTATACATCTCTTTTCCTTTTTGAATGAAATGTAGTAACAATGAAGATGATTGTCTTTATCCTACAATGAATGAAAAATATTGTCTACCTATTTGAAGGAAGCTTGAAAAAAAACCTTTTAGCATTCTCCTAGCATTAGCCTTTTTTAATCTTTACATGCTATGCTCATATATCATGTATGCAGTCATCAAATATACATTTTGCCATACAATTTTATTTTTTTATTTCCTCGTGTGCTTTCTTTAAATTCTGTGTTCCGGACACTGAATGATTACAAAGTACAGACACTTCTCCTCAGCCAATGAGAACACAGCATCTTTGAGGGCGTGGTCCTTAAAAAGACTGCATGTTTCAAACATTTAGCAAAGAGGGGACAGTACAACATAAACAATCGAACTGAAACTCATGTAGAAAACAGATGAATATAAAGCAAATCTACAAAAATAAAAATATAGAGCTAAACATCAGGACAACAGGCCTCATATTAAAGAAGAGAAGCATCATGTGAGTCAACAGGGTGAATGCGAGCACTTCCAAAAGGTTGAACTGTTGCAGCTTAGTTAGAACTTTTTAGTTATTTTATTTACTGTAAACTGAAATTAAACACTTTTACCATAAAAAAGCAGCCCAGGCTCAGTAAGAGAAAAAAACACTTAGTTAGTAATAATAATAATGCTAATAATAACAGACGGTTCCCTGCTACAGAGCTGCCTAGCACAGTAATACTGTTAGATATAGAGACACATTGTGCTATACAGGCAGATACACACATAGAGAAAAACATATTATATTATGTTCTGGAGTAAACACATTTTATAATTGTCATCATGCAACAAAGAATAGCAACTATTTATTTCAGAAACATGGCACATAATCAGACAGATACATATAAAATATAGAGATTTCTTATATTGCATTTTTATTAATACTTCATATAAGACATAAGGCATACTGTGGAAAATCTGCCCACAGTGGATTGTGGGTAGCAACTGATTGTCCTTTCTGTTAGTGAATGGCTTATTGCTTCTCATATATATATAAACAGAAAACTTCCCTTTTGCTATTCAGAGCTACTGGATCACACAGGGAGTGATGGTCGGGCCTTTCTGCTGCTGTTGTTTGAGGGATGTCAAGGCAGCACTTTGTTAGAAGTGACGCTCATAAAATACGTCAGTTTAACTGACGGCATTAAACTCATTATTACAGGTTCTAATACCAGAAAAAGGCATTAGAAATTCAAACAATATTTCTTTTTAATGTTTATGCTGAGGTGCCAGTTTAGCTCAGTGGGTGAGCAGGTAACCATGTGCCACGGGGCCAGGCAGGAGTGGTTTGTTTAGCCCCCGTGGGAAAGGCAGCCAATGGTGTGCAACAAAGACATGATTATTATCCTCATGTCGTTGTGTGGGGACCAAAGCTGGCGCTCAAAAATCCAAGGTGGTCGAGTTATTCTATATCTGACTTTTTTATTATTTATATTTATTATTTATTTAACCCTCCCTGCTTCTTCCTGTTAAGAGGGGGTTTTCATTTCCACTGTCAGCTGGTGCTTTACTGTAGGTTCTCTACCTCAGCGGTCCCCAACCCCCGGGCCTCGGGCCGGTACCAGTCCGTGAGTCGTTTGGTACCGGGTGGCGAGAGTTGAGGCTCAGGTGTGAAATGTATAGTTTTCAGGGTTTTTATCGGTTTTCAGCGTTATTTTGTTATCGTTTTTATCGTTTACTCGGTTTTCCTGGGTCTTTTCACGTGTGTTATGAATAAATCTTCTTTTTTTCAGTACTAGTTTTATTTTGTTGTATTTATCCGCGACACCTTAAAGGCCGGTCCGTGAAAATGTTGTCGGGCATAAACCGGTCCGTTGGAGACCGCTGATCTACCTTATAATACAATCTATTAATGATATTTTATGAGCACCACTTCAAGTATAGTGTTACCAGGTTTGTTTGGACGAAAGCTTTATGTGATCAGGTGGAACTGACCAAGGTTTTAGATCACTGCTACGTGAAATAGACCAGTACCTGGGTGTCTGTCTCCCCAGTCCAAACTGGGAGCTTTTTCCACAGAAGACGGGCCGATGGCACGGACTAAATATCCTGGAAAAGTTGACTTTGGAGACTTTGTTCAGCATTCAAACTGTGTTTGGATCAGTTGGGCTCAGTTTGAGCAATAATACTGCTGAGGTTAGAGGTTCAATCACCAGGTCCACATGCGGCACACTGTCATGTACCACAGGCTTTAAACGTGTGCCCTTCATTATACATGCTCCAACGTATGTTTACAATGTGCACAGATACCTGGATGTGTGTGTGTCCTGCTTAACAAGGATACTTTGTGCAGTCTTGAATCAAACATGCACATCAGCGCCCCCTCCTGGTGCTCCTGGGACGGATAAACAGTGTCTCACACACACACACACACACACACACACACACACACACACACACACACACACACTGGCTGGGAGATCCAGTGAGTAACTAGTCACTAAACACAGCTGATACAAAAGCTTTGAACCACCCTGATTGTTTGAAACGCAGGTCAGTCAATAGGAATGATTGTCATCACGATCTGTTCATTGCTGCCCACCACCCTGACTTTGGCACACTGGGAGTCACAGAGGCTGGCACTCAGAGCGCTGCAGCCGGTGCAACAAGCAGACCCAGAAGGAAACACAGGGCGGGTGTCAGAGGCGACCATGGCGTGCTCCCTGAGGAGCGGATGGAAGACGTCTTGATTTCAGAGGTGAGGAAGGCAGACAGAGGGACGTGGGACACCAGCGTGGGGCTGGCATAGTTGATGAGGGAGTCGATCTTCTCAGCCTCTTTACTGCAGGCTTCAATCTGCAAAACAAAACATTATTTATACACAACAACAGTCACCACACGGTGCTTTATACTGGGAAAGGCCCAAAAACAGCTGTGAGCAAGGCTTGGTAGCAGCAGGGAAAGCTGACTGCTGTGGTGCTGGGAGGAAGACCCACTATGTAAGAAAGCTGTCGTTAATAACAACAGTTAAATTTGGTTCATGAACACATAGTGAGTGAAAAAGGTGAGTTATGGGGAGGCCTAATCCCACTGAACCTCAACGATCCAGGCCTACATGCTTCATGACTCTTCTCTGGCTCTCAGAGGAGGCGGACCCATCTTTCACCCTCTCCCTCCCTTATCTTCCCTGCTGCTGCTTCTATGTCGAACTCTAACCCTCACAGATTTCCTCAGTCCTCTCTAAAACCTAAAGAATGGATTATTGTGGATTTGATCAACTGGTCCCGTAACGAAATAAAGTTGGAGACCTGACGTGTTCGGTTCATCTCCAACTTTCCCCTCAGCCTTCACCCGTCGACTGCAGCATCATATCCACACAGATAATAATATAACATAAATAAATCCAATAAAGCCTACAGAGCACCACAGCTGCTCTTCTTGGGGAAACAACAAAGCATTGGCACAGCTAAAGTGTAGCCTTTCACTGCAAACACTGAACACAATGTTCACACGTTCTCCTCAAAGTAAAGAACACATAAGCGTGTGCAGAACAACAGAGATAACAGACCATATCTGTGTGTGTGCACGACGGTGTTTGTTACCTGCAGAGGTGTTGGCTGCTGGTCCATTGGGGCGATGATGACCACCAGCAGGTGGTCAATACTCAGGTAGCCGAAAACGTCACACTGTGGCACTGAGATGTGAGGCCGCAGGATCTGAAGGACATCGTGGACCGTCACCGGCTGCTTCTTGTTCAGCTGCAGCGACAGACAGCATTACATTCATGTTGCTGTCCAGCTTTCATACAACAGGTCAGTGACACTTTAATGCTGCCAGCACAGCACCACAGTGTCTGTCTTCACTGGAACACTGACACAAATATAATGACAGCATTGAGCTTACTACAGAAATCGATGCATTTCTAGTAGTGCTGTCAGCGTTAATCTCGTTAAATGACGCTAACGCCATAACCACATGAACGCAGCAAATCTCCCCTTTGTGGGGCTGCACAGCGCTAACGCGTCACCGCACTAACCGCGCTAACACGTTGACACTAATGGAGATTTGCTACGTTAATGCGGTTATGGCGTTAGCGTCGTTTAACGAGATTAACGCTGACAGCACTGCTAGAAATGCATCGATTTCTGTAGTAAGCTCAATGCTGTCATCATATTTGTGACAGCATTGACAGAGCAGAACAGGCGCTGCTGGTTGCAGCCAGTTTATAGTGGATGCTTTGGGATTATGGTCCAACAGCGCCCACTGGAACCTTCAGTAGTTCTTCTCTGCTTTCAGTATGTTTTGAAAAATAAGGATGTGAATATCTTGAGAGGGCTCACGGTTTTATCTATTATGAAATGTTTCTGGTGTACACCTCGGTAATGAGACAGCGTTTATAGGCCATCAGTTGGGACTGAACCAGCTTCTATTAGTTTACAGGACTGCTGTATATTTACTGACAGATTTCAGCTGGTGTCATAACTTTACACGCCTTCTTGCACCTCCCTTCATTTTACATGTGTCATTTCTCATTCTTGCACATAATTTATGGACATGTATGTTTGATTTCTTTGAATGTGTGGATTGTACGGGTTGTTACGACACATCAGCATGAAAACTGGTCAATACTTATTTTACCTGCTCTAGCTTTCATACCCTACCTATAAGTCAAACCTAACAAGACTGATTAAAGAAAATAGCACTTTGTCATCAGCATAAATCATTCATAAACATACTGGACAGTGGATTTGTTACCTAAACAAACAAACAGCTGTCCGTACCTTTGAGAACGTGTTCATGCGCTCTTTGCTCCAGAGGATCTGCAGGACGCTGGCACATATGGGACAACAGGCTCCTGGATGAAGTTCAGAGAACATATTATAATAAAAAAGTCTTTATGTGACACTGTCCTACTTGTACTGACTGACAGTTAAAAGTGTTTCACTTCACTTTCACTTTAACCACTTTATATCCACAGTCAACTTCATCACCAGTTAACCTAAAATGCATGTTGGCCTGAGGGAGCTGCAGTCATGCAGGCACAGGGTGAACCCGTCCTCACTACTGTACCACCGTGCTGCCCTGACGCTACATAAATGTCATGTACACAGAGTCATCTGTTGGCTGACCCCAGTTGACCTTTTCATGTATGGAGCTACTCCACTCACCTGGTGGAGTGACAGGGTGGCAGCCTGGAGTGGACAGACTCGGACATGAAACCAAACTGCAGGCTGAGTCCGGGGCCACGTCAGAGACGGCCCCCACAGCTCTGCAGGGGGCCTCGTAGTCCACAGCGACACGGTCAGAGTAGGCGCCACACACCGTGTTGTAGGTTTCGCCGTTATGGCCACAGACTTGTTTTGGCTTTCTGCAGCCTTCCTGAGGACAGAACACACCAGGCACTATTTACATTATGGGAAGTGTATTTGTTCTTTTTGTACTACACATACAACCAAAAGCTACGTTTAATGGACTGTTAGTCTGATAAAAAGCACCAGACTAAACTAAAATGTACCTTTGTTGTGTTTTTGAATTTCAAATGGACAAAACTGTGAGTCATCTTCATCAACAAGGAGATTTTGCAAATTTAAAAAAACAACAATGAAATAACTAAACTTCTTTTAGTTATGAGTAAAAAAGAAGAGAGTACAGAACAATACCAAACCAAAGAGTAAAACAGTGAAGTGTCGGGGGCGTGGCTAAACATACGGCTTTTGGTGAGCTCCCGGCGTAAAATCCTTAGAATTATTGTAGGAGCCATTCTTGGGTTAATACCTTATGTGGTCGCTAGAGGTCACCTTTTTCTGTTTTGATCATGTAAAGGTATTTAAGGTAGACGCATGTAATCGGCGTCAGGTGTGTCATTAATTGTAAGAAGGCAAACAGTTTGTGAGCGTTGCGCGCTGTTATGTTAAGTTGATATGGAATAAAGACCAAAAAGGACAAGATACATACTGCTGGATTTATTGGACTGTTACTTAATTCATGCATACCAGTGACATCGCGTCACCCCCGTTAACGACCACCTCAGTGGCTTCAAGCGTAGGCTTAGCCTCTACAATTATACTTTTACTTCACGAACAGTGAAATTTACCACCTGTGGCCATTTAGTATAATATCACGCAAAAATATGCCAGCAAAGAAGGCACTAAAATTAAAAATGAGGAAGACGATGTATCGTATGCTAGTAGTCAAGCTAACTCAGCAGATGAGCCTGAGCCACGCGTAGGCGAGAATACGGCGCACTACATGGATGTCATTCAGATTCTCCACGAGGTCAGAAATGACTTTTCCACGAAAATTGATGTGGTGCTGAAAGCCATACAGGACGTTAACAGGGACGTGCAGGCAGGATGAAGCAGAAGTGCGAATTAGCAACATAGAAGACACAGTTAACTCAGAGAAAAGTCTGATGCACTTGTTACACAGGTAGCTCTCCTCACAAATAAACCTTTGTCCCAAGAAGTGATGGCTTCTTCACTTAGAAGCTGCAGAACAGACTCCAATGAACACTTCAGATATACATGTTCGTGAAAATATTCACTATCGCTTGGAGACATGAAGAACTTGTTAGTTGTATTTTGTTCTTTTAAGATTGCTTGGTTTGGTCTAACTGCTCCCTTATTTACACTGGATCGGTGAGTGCACGGGGGCAGGGCTGTCTGGTTCAGGTGGTAGCTAAGGAGATTTGTTCATGGCAGATTTTCAGCTTTGTGTTTGTTTTCTCAATACTCCTCCAAACATGAGGTGCTTGTCCTGTGTAGCACACACAGGAAATCAACAACATCTCCCTCAACCTTAAAAACAGATTCTAAGTGATACAATCATGAGTATTGTAGGTTCAGATGACTCCAAATAAGAAGTTTAAGTTTACTTCTTGGAGTGTAAGGGGGATGGTAAAAGTGACTGAGCTAAAGCAGGTTATTACCAGGCTTAAGCATCTGAAGTCCTCAATAGTTTTTATCCAGGAGACCCATCTACAGAAACGACTTGGTGAAAGTACAAAGGAGATGGCCAGACAAAGTACTAGCGTCCTGTTTCCCATCTCATTCAGAGGGGTTATGGTGTTAATTCACAACTCAGTGCCCTTTCAGGTAAATAACACTATTCATGACAGAGCGGGTAGATCTTTGGTGGTCCAGGGTACCTTCTTGAAAGAAAATATAAATTTGGTAAATGTCTACGGCCCCAATGATGACAGCCCATTGTTCTTTGAGAATGTGTTTTTGTTAATGGCCACCCTTCCTGGTAAGATCATATTGGCAGGTGACTTAAATTGTACCTTGGACCCAAAGACTGATCGCTCGTCAGATACCTCACATTCTCAAACAAGAAAGAAACTACTTCAATATATAGAAGATTTGGAGGACTCAAAGTCCTACCAGAACGGAAGGCTCATGCTACTCTTCAACATTTAAACCCCACTCTCAAAGAGATTATTATCTCCTCATCGTTGTTACCTAGTGTAACTGACAGTATTTACGGTAGTATTGTTCTGTCAGATCATGCCCCAGTCTCGCTATTTTATAATGTTGTACAAGTGAACAAACACTATTTTAACTGGCACTTACATCCTAAATGGTTACAAGATTCTGACTTCATAAAATTCATAGGAGAAAACATTGATCTCTACTTCTCAATAAATAGAAGTCAAACCAATGCAACCACCAGGGCCGTCTCTGCGAATCGCTACCTTATCGTGGTGGAGGGGTTTGTGTGTCCCAGGGATCCCAGGGGCTATGTTGTCTGGGGGCTTTTGCCCCCTGGTAGGGTTTCCCATCGCAAATTGGTCCTGGGTGAGGGACCAGACAAAGAGCGATTCAGAAGACCCTTATGAGAAAAACATCGAGGGAACAGTTTACCCTGCCCAGGATAGGGTTACCGGGGCCCCGCCCTGGAGCCAGGCCCGGGGAGGGTGCCCGAGGGCGAGCATCTGGTGGCCGGCCCTTGGTCCATGGGGCCCGGCTGGGCACAGCCCGAAAAGTGGACATGGGCCCCTCCTCCCACAGGCCCACCACCCGCAGAAAGGCTGCTGCCCCCGCGACCTGGCCCCGGATAAAGCGGAAGAAGATGGATGGATGGATAGAGCAGGGGATATGGCCAAAAATATTTATCACGATATTTATTTGAAAATTTGCGATCACGATATAACTGACAATATAATTGATGCGAGACAAAATACAATGTTCCTGGAGCTATTAAAGACTGGGGATGTTGAGTAACCGGAGAGAGAAAAATGTAATGAAAATATGCAACTAAATTTGGGAATGTATACAGTATAGACTATCCTGTACTTTATTTTCTTTTTATATTTTTTTAATTTCCCTTAGTACTTTTTTAAATTTGTTTTTTGAATGTCTTGCTTTCTTACTGCCACATATTCAAGGTGTTTAAAGTGTTGGATGCTTATGAATACAAAATCCAATAAATATATGTTTAGAAAAAAAAACAGTGAAATGTGGATTATTAAATATTAGGTCTCTCTCCTCCGAGTCTCTGTTAGTACATGACTTAATAATTGATCAACAAATCGATTTACTCTGCCTTACAGAAACCTGTTTGCAGCAGGATGATTATGTTAGTTTAAATGAATCAACACCCCCGAGTCATTCTAACTACCAGAAACCTCGAAGCACAGGCCGAGGGGGAGGTGTGGCAGCAATTTTTCACACCAGCCTATTAATCAACCAAAGACCCAGATAGACTTTAAATTCATTTGAAAGGCTGATGCTTAGCCTCGTCCACCCCAGCTGTCATTACAGTCGGCGACTTTATGAAAGTGCAGACACGACAAAAGACACACTGTCGAAGAGTGCCAGAAATGATTGATAACTAATAATTCAATGCAGAGTGAAAAGAAACAGTTAGGCTGCAGTAGGCCTAGGCTGCTGGGGACTCCTCATGATGCAGTAAGAGGATTCAGGGTCACCTGATCCAGCCCTAACTATATGCTTTATCAAAAAGCAAAGTTTGAAGCCTAATCTTAAAAGTAGAGATAGTGTTTGTCTCCTGAATCCAAACTGTTCCACTTTTCTGTCACGGTTCTGAGTCAGTTTGACCCAGTATTTTGAGTTATGTTTTGGTGTGTTTTTGCATTTTGGATTCTTTTCTTATTATGATGATAATGATGATTATGACTCTGTGTTTCAGTTATTCTTGTTTAGGGATTAGTTCGTGGTTTTGTTCTCATGTTTATTGCAGGTTTAGTTCAGTGTCTAGTCTGTCTCTCAGTGTCGTGTCTGCGTCTTTGTTTAGTGGCGTCTTGTTTCCTGTTTTACTCTGAAGGTTCATGTTCCTGTCTTATGTCAGTGTTTCTTGCTGTCTCATTAGGTCTTATTCCTCCCAGCTGTGTTCCCCTTCGGTCTCTAATTCCTTGATGACTTCCTCAGTGTATTTAAGCCCAGTGTGTCTTTGTGTTAGTGTCGCGTCGTCTGTTAACATTCCTGTCATTCTAGCTACATGTCATAGTTTTTCAGTCTCTGTTCTGGTCATGTTCATAGTAATCTGCTCCTGTCATGTTCTCCTAGCCTTTCATGTACCAGTCCAGAAGACTGTCCTTTGCTTTTTCATGTGCATAGCTCTTAGTTACAGTCCAAATCAGAGTCTTAATTTTTCTTAGTCTTTAGTTGTTTCCCAGTTTAGGCCCTTTGTTTAGGTCATTGCCATAGTTTATGTTTGGTTCTTTTTGCTTTACTGTTTACCGGCCCTAATAAAGGCTCACTTTAAGTTCAGTAAACATTTTTGCCTCCTTCGTCTGTGTCTGCACCTGGGTCCTCCAAACACCCTCCTCACGGTCTGACCTCGCAGACCGTGACAGTTTTCAATGCCCTGTTTACGGTTTACAAACGCCCCAGCGCTCTGAGACTGACCGTTGGGGTGATAGAATACTACGAGGTCTTTAAGATGAGATTCACAGGGAGCCAGTGAAGAGAAGCCAATATGGGAGAAATATGCTCCCTGTCCACTTTTGTAGCAGCTGACTGAAGGCGTTTCAGGGTTTTTTATTTATTTATTTTATTTGCTTGTGTTGAACCATAGGTTAGGGCCTAACTGAGAGCATAAGTAAACCTTTACGGAGGTCCTTCTAATACTGAGAGGTTTTTAGCTTTGATAACACTGAAGACGTCACATGATTAAGTCTCCTGCTCAAAATAAAGTGACAAAAACAACAACAACAAACAACAGCAGATTCTGAACTCTTAGCTCAGCAGTTTCCAGTTTCTCAAGGTGAGGACGATCCCCCTGAAAACGCCTGAACCTCTCTGTGGAACATACCTGGCAGCGGCCCATGTAGGCCATGATTTTCCCAGCCTGGTGCAAATGGCACAGACTGCGGTGGTCGCTGCCCTCAGTGTCGCAGGCTGGGTCCTCGCTGTTCTTGTCGCAGGCTGCCGCGTGCCCGATGCACTCATACTGCGGACAGTCCGACACGTCGCTCAGACACACGCGATACTTTGGGATGCACCTGCCAAAGCACACATAAACATATAGTATCACGACAAAGTATTTGCCCCTTGAGCGCCCCTGATTTCTTAGTCTGCTACAGATTTGCCACACCTATATGTTACAGGTCATCAAAATAAATATAATTAGATTAAAGACGCACGCTTTAATCACATATGGGCAGATTAGCCTGGATAACTCTTTCCCCTTGAAGTGAAAGAATCATTTAAAATGTGCTTGTGTGACCACAAAGTCAAATGTATGCAAATCCTTTATCACAGCACTGCATGTATATAACTCCATTCTGTTCTTTAAGAGACTATGTGTACGCAATTTCCAAAGCTGCAATAAAAAGAGCAAATGAACAGGAGCTTTTTTCTTCTGAACACACAGGACCTCGCTCTATTACCATAGCAACTGAAAAGTCTGGGCTGGGCAAATCGTGTGTTACACACACCTGAGGTGGATCGCTCACTGCATTGTTTACTCTGAGGAAGCAAAGAGCTTCAGCGCTCACTCTGTGTGTGTGTTTAACATTTTATTACAGCATTGTTGCACCAACACAATGTGAACCAAATCAAACTGAGCTATGAACTGATGGATCACAATCGATGCTGTTTTGCAGTTCTTGTTGGTCTCAGCATCTTTTACAGATGCTTCACAGAATTTGATTTTAAATGTGCTGATCTTGTATTAGTAACAAAATGAAGAAGGATGCAGTTTTAAAATAGATTAATCAATAATAATTATAAAGTTATTTGCTCATAATTTGATTATTAGCTTAGATGAGACACATATAGCTCTGTGTAAATAATCATTCTGTACATACAATAATTTTTAATCCTACAACTGTTTATAACTTGCATAGTTGCAACTTGAACTTGCATAGTTGACATTCACTTTCACATTCACGTTCACTTGCATAGTTCACATTTCTGTATAACTGTATATCTCAGATTTCTGTAGTTTTTTTTATTTCATATTTATATCCTGTACATAGCTTGTACTCACTACAGCCTGTAAATACTTATAGTTATAGAATATTCATAACATACTTCATACCGTGTACATTATAACATCCCATAATAGACCCATTTCTGTAATATACTCACATATCTAAATTATTGCTAATATATATTGTAATATATCTATATCATGGCTAAAGCACTTCTGGATGGATGCAAACTGCATTTCGTTGCCCTCTACCTGTGCATGTGCAATGACAATAAAGTTGAATTCTGTTCTATTCTATTCTATATCTACTGATAGCCAAGCTGATATCAGAAGGTTCCAGATATCACTCACGTAACTGAACCGGTCGCTCTCACCCTCCCTGGCAGCCACTCTGAACTGATCCGTTTTTCCGTGTTCAAGACTCCTCTCACTACGCTCATTTTAGGGTATCCCTGGCTCCAGCAATTGACCGGAGGAAAGATTACATCTCTGGGTGAGGAGATGATTGTCACATGAACTGCTTTGATTACTTGGTGATGCCATTCGGGTTGGAGAACAAATTGTTTGTAAAAGGGAAGACTTGTGAATTCCATGTGAAAACTCTTTCCTGGATTACATCATTGAGCAGGGGAATCTCAAGCCTGATCCGGTTAAAGTTCAAGAAGTATTTGACTGGCCCAAGCCTTCTAATTGAAAACAACTCCAGCGCTTCGTAGGATTCACTCATTTCTATCACTGTTTCATCTGGGACATTAGAAGAATTGCCTTGCCTCTCGCTCACTTGATTTCTCCCACAGTATTGTTTCAGTGGGACCAGTTAGCTCAGACTGCCTTTAACCACCTCAAGAAACCCTTCGTCTCGGCTCCTATCCTATCACTACTGGACCTAACACGTCAGTTCATCATGGAGGAGGATGCCTCCGACCCTGGGGTGGGAGCTGTGTGCTAGAAAGACCATGAAGGACCTGGGAACTCCTAGCCGTAATGCTTGTCTTGCAGGAGTGGTGGCACTGGCTCGAAGGAACTTCAAAAACATTCATCGTCTGGACCGATCATAAGAACCTGCCTATCTGCAGTCCGCCAATTGGCTAAATGCCTGACAAGCCACGTGGGCTCTGTTTTTTACCTGTTTCAACTTTTCCAACACTTACAGGCCTTGTTCACGCAACATAAAGCCCGACGCGCTCTCCCAGCAATCCTCGACCTCTGAAGACACTCCCAAGAACCCTGGATTCTCCCACGTACCTGCATCATGGGAGCGGTGACCTGGGAGATCAAATCAGCTATTTGGGAGGCTCAGTGGTTGGAACCTCAGCCTGTACCCGGCCCGCCAAGAGACTTTATGTTTTATCCTCTGTCCGGCCTCAGGTACTCCATTGGGCAGATAATACCAAGTTCACCTGCCGTCCAGGGATTCACCAAACTATCTCCTTCCTTTAACACCTCTTCTGGTGACCACCGCTGGCCAAGGACACAAGGTAGTATGTTTCTGCCAGCACTACCTCAAAACAAGTCAAAGAGCTCTCCCCCCATTGGCCTGCTTCAACCTTTGCCAACCCCTGTACGACCGTGGTCACACATTGCCCTTGACTTCGTGACCGGTCTACCTCCCTATGCCAGGAACACGGTAATTTTGACTATCGTTGATTGCTTTTCTAGAGTGGCTCACTTTTTGGCCTTATCTAAACTCCCTACAGCTCTGGAAACAGCCCAACTCTTCACGAACCACATCTTCCGGCTCCATGGGATCCTTTGGACATCATCTTTGACCGTGGTTTCAGTCCCTTACATTCATGCACAGGTTTTGCTGCCTATGGAGGGCCACCTGAGCCGCTCTCCTTCCAACCAAGGAACAGAACAAGCAGCTGGCAGACCGATATCGGACCCTTGACCTCCCTATTAGCCCAGCAGAGGGCTAGTAGAATCTAGTAGAATCTGGAAAGATTCTAGAGATCTGGCTCCCAACCCTCCTAACCCTGTTTCTGCCTGTCTGAAGTTACCTCGCAATATGCACATGCATGTTGTCTTCCATCTCAAACCTTACCTCTCCAGTCCCATTGTGACTGGACACTTGAGCGAGTGTGTCGTGAGTGAGCGTCAGCATAGATTGCGAGTTGGACCTGTGGGTGACTGTCTTGGTGAAGAGCTTTTGGACGTGTTTCCCTTTCCTCGATTCCCTAGAGCCCTTTCCCCGTAGCCACTGTATAAAGCACCAGGTGTCACTCTGTAAATAAATCCACTTTAATCGTAACCCTTCAGAGTCCTGCAGTTTGAGTCCTGCATTTGCAATATGTTTCAAAGTAATGTAAGGTACTGCATTACTTTCACGTTAAGTGTTCTGTGTAATGTGTGTAAAACATTATTTTATTGAGTAATGACCCAACACTGATCACAACAAAGAGGGGAAATACCTCCTATCGGTTGGGTCTCTGACCCAGTGTTTTGTGCTTTATTTTGTATTTTTGAGTCTTTTACGTTAAGGTTGTAATTACAAGTTCCTTTGTTATTCTTATTTAGGGTTTGGTTGAGTTTTGGTTCGCCATTATTATATCTGTCTCATGAGTTTTTGTGTTTTGTTTCTTGTCTAGTTTGTTATGTGTTTTAGGTCTGTGTGTTCCCTATTGTCAAGCTTCTGCTGTCATTTCTGCGTCTCATGCTTCCTGTTTTATTTTAGAGGAGTCTACTGTGCTGTTGTCGTTGTATTTAGTTTCTCTTCCCAGTAGTGTCATTAGGTTCATGTGTATCAGCTGTTTCCTTATGTGTTTTCACTTCCTGTTATCACTCCTTGTGTGTATGTAGTCTGTGTTTCTGTTCACTCATTGTCAGGTTGTCTGTTATACTCGTCAGTTTGTTTTAGATTCATGATGAATATAATGAGAGTAGAGAAGAGATGTTGAACAAATTCAAAGAAAAGAAGTATAAAGAGGACTGGTTAAGATCTGCAGAAGAGAAGGTGAGTTCAGTAAGTAGGGATGTCTATTTAACAACCAAGAAATCTCCAAAACATAAACCTAACCTTATCTTCTGCACAACCTTTATGCCAAAAACCAGAACAATTAAAGAAATAATTCTAAAACACTGGCATATCCTTCAGAATGATCCAAACTTATTAGGTACCTTCAAAGAACCACCAGTGATAACCTACAGGAGAGGAAGGAATATTAAAGATAGGCTTGTTAGAGCTTGCCAGGACCCTATTACGCCCGATAAAACCCTGATAACCCATAACCTACATGGTAACTTCAAGTGTGGGGCATGCATTAATTGTCAATACACCAAAAATGTTAAATCATTCAAAGACCCTATAGGTGACAAAACCATTGCTAGCTACAAAGCTAGCTGCTCTACCACCTGTAGCTCAGGTGGTAGAGCAGGTCATCTACTGATTGGAAGGTTGGTGGTTCGATTCCTGGCTTCCCCTAGTCTGCATGCCAAATATCCTTGGGCAAGATACTAACCCCAAATTGCTCTCCAATGCATCCATCGGAGTATGAATGTGTGTGAATGTTAGCTATAAAGCACTTAGAAAGATGTGCTTGTGCGAATGGGTCTGAATGGGTGAATGCACAAGTTGTGTAAAGCGCTTTGAGTGCTCAGATGAGTAGAAAAGCGCTATATAAGAACCAGTCCATTTACCATTTACCATGAAGGGCTTTATCACATGCAGAACTAAAAATGTAATCTACATGATACAGTGCCCATGCAATAAAATATATATAGGAGAAACATCTCGCCCTTAATGAACACAGAAGTTCGATCAAGAGGAATGATTTAACCAGCCCTGTTGCAAGACACTTCAATGATAAACATCCAAAGTCACCATTATTTGTCCTAGGCATTGAAGCCATTAAACTAAACCAAAGAGGGGGCAATATAAATTTTAAAAAAGAGAAGCATTTTGGATATTCTGTTTTAAGAGTCTGCACCCCAGAGGTATGAACGAGGACTTTTCTATCAATGAGTTTTATGAACAACACCCTTTTTTTTAACCAGTTTAATTACTCTCACATGAGTAATGTTTATTTAATTAATCTTATTATTTTAGCCAAAGAAGAAGTAGCGCTTTAGACATCTCATCTTAAGTCTACAATTTAAGTCTAAATTTGAGATATTTTACATTTTAGAGACATAAATAAGGATCTTTTAACAAATGTGTTCATATGTGATGATGTAATCTTGTTTTCTAATTCAAACGTGCTTTTACCATTAAAGACCCCTCCCCCTTTTTTTTAACACATGCATTTCATGCATGTGTTATTTTCAGACATATGGGGGTTATGTCAACCCCCCCCCCCCCCCCCCCTCCTCCTCATCAGTAATGATCGAGTCCGGTATTCACTTGGGCGTGACTTAGCCAATTAACCAATACCTACCTATTATATGTCAGCTGACCTCTCTATGAAGTTTTGACTGGTTAATTTGAAAAATTTTTTCTGTTTCCTGTCTTGTATTTAAGCAATTTTTACAATGTTTTACTTTGACCCTGATGAAGACCACAAGTCGAAACACGTTGGTCTATTATTAAAGTTGTTCATCTTCCCTCAAGTGTTGCTGGAGTTCCTGCTTTGTGAATACTCGTCAGTTTTCACAATCAGTCATAGTTTGTTTATAGTTTCATGTTTGCAGCTGCCTTCAGCCTGAATAAAGGCTCACTTTGTGTTGAAACCAGCTATACCTCTCTGCATCTGCTTTTGGGCCCGTTCACAAAATACCCACCGTGACAACCTCCAACATGCACAAACATTTGACCACACAGCATGCAGTTAATTTGCATGAATGTAATGTCTTCTAGTGGTGAAGCAGACCTAAAGACCTCCCAAATAGAACCGACAAGAGAATTGATAAGGAATTGAATTGATAAGTGATGTTGATAATGGAATCAGAATTCCAAAATTCTTATCAATTCCCATCCCTAGTTGGGACAAGGACAGAGAGCAAGTAAAATGTACTGAACCCACCTCTGGTTTCTCTGGCAGGGTTTGCTGGCACATGGTTTACTGAGGTGGCACGGGCCAAAGACAAACTGACTGTCCTTGAATCCCATACATCGAGCAACGCAGGCACTGGGATATGTCCGCCCATTAGAGGCACACACTGGAACAAAGCGGTCCTGGCAGCTACAGGGAAGACCTAGGGGAGGGCAGAGGGAGACAGAAACCACTATTTCACTGAGAAGCGTGACTTATATACAACCAAGAGCTAACAGAAAGCTAAAAGAAACAACCCGCTTTAAGGGTTGTATTCTGATCCATTATACTCTCCAAAGTAGAGGCAAACATCTCAGAATACTGGGGTTTAGTTCTGTCCATGCCTTGCTTTTTAACCCACCCACAATTTTAGCAATCTAATCACAAACCCTTATCTCTTTAATTATTTTGGTGAAAAGTGAATTTAATTCATGTTGAAATAAGGCTACAACATTACAATACTTTCCAGAAGCACTGTATCACACATTTATTGGGAATATATAGTCCAGGTATACCTGATGAAGTTCAGATGGAAATAAATGTTGTAATTTTATAAATGTACAAGCAGTAATTGAGGCAGTTCGTAGGAATTGTATGTAATTATTTTTATTGTCTTTTTTTCCTTCAAGCCGCATGATGCACATTCAGGTGTGCAGAATTTTTGTGGTGAAAAATAGTCAGAGGCCACAACAGTTATGAAGAGGCTTTTACCAGGCTGTAAACTGCAAACTTTTCAAGGCTAAAAAATTGGTATTTTAAACCTTTGTTTAGTTTTGTGCTTTGACATCGGCTTCCTGTTGAGCTCTGGATGTTACTGTGTGGAATATTGTTGGACAAGTGTGATTTTTCTTTTCTTCAACACTGAATTTGGGGATGATCCATCGTACATGTCTAACATGTTTTAATAACCAACAAAAGCCACTTTTATATCTTATATTTAATACAATAATATTGCATTAACCTGCCTCTCTGTGAATCGCTACCTTATCGTGGTGGAGGGGTTTGTGTGTCCCAGGGATCCCAGGGGCTATGTTGTCTGGGGGCTTTTGCCCCCTAGTAGGGTCTCCCATGGCAAATTGGTCCTGGGTGAGGGACCAGACAAAGAGCGATTCAGAAGACCCTTATGAGAAAAACATCGAGGGAACAGTTTACTCTGCCCGGGATAGAGTTACCGGGGCCCCGCCCTGGAGCCAGGCCCGGGGAGGGTGCCCGAGGGCGAGCGTCTGGTGGCCGGGCCTTAGTCCATGGGGCCCGGCCGGGCACAGCCCGAAGAGGAGACATGGGCCCATCCTCCTGCAGGCCCACCACCCGCAGGAGGCGCCATAGGGGTCGGGTGCATTGGAGGCCCTGGCGGACTGACCCCTGGCTGCCAAGACTGGCAATTGGGACATGGAATGTCACCTCTCTGGTGGGGAAGGAGCCTGAGTTAGTGCGTGAGGTTGAGAGGTACCGGCTAGATATAGTCGGGCTCACCTCTACGCATGGCTTGGGCTCTGGAACCAGTCTCCTGGAGAGGGGCTGGACTCTGTCTCAGTCTGGAGTTGCCCCTGGTGAGAGGCGGCGGGCTGGGGTGGGTATTCTAATATCCCCTCGGCTTGCTGCCGGTACGTTGGGGTTCTTCCCGGTGGATGAGAGGGTACCCAGCCTACTTAGAGTCCCTGGGTGGGGTGCTGGAAGGTGCTCCACCTGGAGACTCTGTTGTCCTACTGGGAGACTTCAATGCTCATGTGGGTAACGACAGAGAGACCTGGAGGGGCGTGATTGGGAGGAACGGCCTCCCTGATATGAACCCAAGCGGTGTTTTGTTATTGGACTTCTGTGCAAATCACAGTTTGGCCATAACGAACACCATTTTTGAACATAAGAGTGTCCATAAGTGCACGTGGCACCAGGTTGCTCTAGGCCGCAGGTCGATGGTCGATTTTGTAATTGTATCACCAGACCTGCGACCATATGTTCTGGACACTCGGGTAAAGAGAGGGGCTGAGCTGTCAACTGATCACCACCTGGTGGTGAGTTGGATCAGGTGGCGGGGGAGGACGCTGGACAGACCCGGTACACCTAAACGTGTAGTGAGGGTGTGCTGGGAACGTCTAGCAGAAGCCCCAGTTCGCGAGATCTTCAGCGCACACCTCCGGCAGAGCTTCAACAGCATTCCGAGGGAGACTGGGGACATTGAGTCCGAATGGACCATATTCAGCGTCTCCATTGCTGAAGCTGCTGCATTGAGCTGCGGCCGCAAGGTGGTTGGTGTTATCGACAGGCCAAGCGGAATGCGGCTCGGGCAGTGGCTGAAGCAAAAACTTGGGTGTGGGAGGAGTGCGGAGAGGCCATGGAAAAAGACTTTCGGACTGTCTCGAAGAGATTCTGGCAAACCGTCAGGCGTCTCAGGAGGGGAAAGCGGTGCTCTACCTGCACTGTGTATAGTGCTGGCAGAGCGCAACTGACTTCGACTGAGAAAATTGTTGGGCGGTGGAGGGAATACTTTGAGGACCTCCTTAATCCCACTGACGTGTCTTCCAAGGAGGAAGCAGAGTCTGGGGATGAGGGGAATGACCCGCCAATTTCCGGGGGCGAGGTCACAGAGGCAGTTAAACAACTCCTTGGTGGCAGAGCCCCTGGTGTTGATGAGGTCCACCCCGAGTTCCTGAAGGCTCTGGACGTTGTAGGGCTGTCCTGGTTGACATGCCTCTACAATGTTGCGTGGAGATCAGGGGCAGTACCCCTGGACTGGCAGACCGGGGTGGTGGTCCCCATCTTTAAGAAGGGGGACCGGAGGGTGTGTTCCAACTACAGGGGGATCACACTCCTCAGCCTCCCTGGGAAAGTCTATGTCAGGGTGCTGGAAAGGAGAGTTCGTCCGCTAGTCGAACCTCAGATCCAGGAGGAACAATGTGGTTTTCGTCCTGGTCGTGGAACACTGGACCAGCTCTTCATCCTCTCGAGGATACTTGAGGGTGCATGGGAGTTTGCCCAACCAGTCTACATGTTTTGTTCTGTGGACTTGGAGAAGGCATTCAACTGTGTCCCGCGGGGTGTCCTGTGGGAGGTGCTGCGGGAGTATGGGGTGTCTGGCCCATTGCTACGGGCCATTCGATCCCTATACAACCGTTGCAAGAGCTTGGTTCGCATTGCCGGCAATAAGTCGGACTCGTTCCCGGTGGGTGATGGGCTCCGCCAGGGCTGCCCTTTGTCACCGGTTCTGTTCATAAATTTTATGGACAAGATTTCTAGGCGCAGCCAAGTGGCGGAGGGCTTTCAGTTCGGTGGCCTCAGAATCTCATCTCTCCCATAGAGATAGGGTGAGAAGTTCAGCCATCCGGGAGGGGTTCAGAGTAGAGCCGCTGCTGCTCCACATCGAAAGGAGCCAGCTGAGGTGGTTCGGGCATCTGACAAGGATGCCTCCTGGGTGAGGTGTTCCGGGCATGTCCCACCGGGAGGAGGCCCCGGGGCAGACCCAGGACACGCTGGAGAGATTATATCTCTCGGCTGGCCTGGGAACGCCTTGGTGTTCCCCCGGATAAGCTGGAGGAGGTGGCTGGGGAGAGGGAGGTCTGGGCTTCTCTGCTTAGACTGCTGCCCCAATGACCCGGCCCAATGACCATAAAGAGGATGAAGATGGATGGATGGATGAAGATGGATGGATGGATTAACCTGTAGTTCATTATCAGAAATGTCCAAACTCTATTGAAACACTAACCAGTAAAGTGTCGATGACTGTCATCTGTGTATCCAGAGCTGAGACACTCTTTAGTGGAGCAGACGGTCTCACCAGCGAAGCAGTAACAGTTGTGGCAGTCGGTCTTGAAAGACGTCCCATGACCTGTCGGTAACACATATCGACCAAAAACATGTTATAAAGTTGCTGAACTGAATGTGCAAGATTCATCGCTCGGATTTCACAGTGTAACCACAACCAGGAGTTCAGTTACATTAATAGTGTATCTGTAATACCCATTGCTTCATTACTGTACTTTAGCAGAATTTTCAGGTATGTGTACTTCAGTAGTTCTGATAACTGTACTTTTAATTCCTACATTTTCAAACAAATATCTGTACTTTCTAGTCCTTACATTTTCAAAACAGGCTACCTTAGGTTTAATGAATTCTAAGTTATTATTTAGTCGCTGTGGGCCTTCATACATCGAACCGTTTTGAGCCTAAACACCAGGGGATGTTGCATGAAAAGAGATGACATGTGCCAAAGCCAGGGTTTAAAGTGGCAGTGTAGCTAGCCCTACAGAAGGCAAGCATAAAGTGACTGATGCTTTTTAAGTAGCAGGTCATTTCAAATGCAGCCTTTCTATCAGCAAACACACAAACTGTTTGTGTTGTCTTCACAAGGAGAGAGAAGAATGAGGGCTAACTTCACTCAGAGATGAAGAAAGATAGGGTTAGCTTTAAATAAACTTATTTGATAAACTGTAAATGCAAAGATTGCATGTAAGCCCTCGTTTTTAAATGAGATATTGGGTCTGTACATGTGACACTGATTTGTTTTCACAATATGAAAAAACTCAAACTGAGGCAGACTAACTGTGTTATTTAAAGGTTGCATGAACATCCTCTGCAGGTTAGTGCAGGATAAACAGGTTAGTTCGCTGCACTGTGATGGGTTCAGATTAAAGAACAGTGGCTGTGGGTTCATGGTCACAGTTAGCGTACATCATGTGCAGCAGAGATTCATATACATTTTAGCTGATGATGCTGATATTCATTCACTGAATTCCACCTTCATATCAACTTTATATGAACTAGAAAAAAGACAGGATAAACAGAGTACTGTGACCAGGTGTGCCATGGAAGATTATCTGCGTCCACCTGATTAGATTAGTAAGCGACTGGCATGAGTCACGGGAGGACAGTAGATAGCAATAGATAAATATGTGAAAACGTAGTCAGTCTGACCTTAGTCCTGGAGAAAACTCCGAGCTAGATGAAGCATGAGCAGTGGTCAGGAGAAAGCACAACTGGGGACAAACTGAGCCAATTCTGCTCTGCCTGTTCTGAAGGGAAATCTTATCAATGTCCTTTTTGTGATATTTTTGTTTGGTGGTGCGCCGTGGGATTTTTCTAATGTGAAATATCTACTGTGGCTCCAAAAGGTTGGAAAACACCATCTGAACCATCTGCTTACACCTTGTTGATTTCAGGTGTACATCCACAGAGAGCAGCTGATCACAGCCTGTACACTAACAAAATCTACTGGAGCTCTTAATAAAAATGATTGTGAGTTATGCTTCTTTCCCCACCTGGTGAATTTAATTTTCCTTCTCTTTCTTCTGATTAAAGCTGAATCATTACGATAACACTGTGAGGCTCAGTTAGCTTCAAACGTCCTCCAAAGCTTATTTTTGCTTTCTTACACTGAGTATATTTTAGAGTCTGTACTTTTTTACTTTTACTTGAGTAAAGAAGTTGAATGAGTACTTCAACTTTTACTGGAGTAATTTTTAACACTAGTATCTATACTTCTACGTAAGTACAGAATATCCATACCTTTCCCAACTGTTAGTAAGTAATGTTACTGGGCCTGTGGAGGCAGTGGAGCTGCCAGAGACCAGCCGTAGTGAGACAGCTCCTTACACAACAGAACTTTGACCCTGATCAGATTTGCACCCTTTCTTTTAGATCCACTGTAGCCATGGAGGCAAAGTAAAGATCTCGGCTCTATCAAAGGGATAGCAGCTACCCACTGGTACAGATATAAGGATTACTCCTCACAATCAAAACTCAAGAAGGAGAAGCCTCCACTGTTCACATCATCTCAGTGGATAGAAACACAAAGTTCATCGGTAGATACAAAGATTGTGCTCTGTGCACTGCAGAGGTTGGAACAACACTGACGTTTACTGGAGACCTACACACAAAGACAAGTGTCTACTGTTTGACTACCACCAGGATCAGGACCCTGCAACAGCAGGAAGAAAACGTTCCCTCTAAGGCAGAAGGGAAAGAAAAGGACCATGCTCTTAAAACATGTGGTTATCTTAACTTGGATAAACACAAAGAAACTCAGAGAATTTTCCTCAGCACATCCCACTGCACTTCAGACTCACTCCCAGTTAAAAACTGGTTTCTCTCAAACTCCCAAACACAAGCTAAGCAGCAAACTGCAATCTGTGTGTGGCAGGGGTGTGGTCTTTAGCTCTGCTGCAGTGGGACGGTGGTGCAGTGGGTTCAAAGGGCAGTGCCATGGAGGGCCAGGGGGAGGTAGTCAGGCTGAGGATCTCTCTTCCCTTTTTAGTGTCACCGGAGACGGAGACAAGAGAGAACTGTGGAGCTGAAAAGCTGACCATGCCAGAGATGTTTGGTGCTGAACCATTCTAAATAAAAGTGGCAAAACAGCCAATTAATGCCGAAACCCAGGCTCGATGTCCAGCCCTTAGTCCACGCAGCTGCTTCAGCTGCTGGCTCAAATGCTGACGCACCGTGAGCAGGCTTAGCGGCAGACGCAGGTGTTGGATTGGCTGGATGGAGCCAACCCGATGCACCAGATGGCGGAGGGCAACAACCTGCAGGTCTTTTTGGAGACCTTCCAGGCCACAGCAGAGGCATGTCAGTGGCTTGCCACTGAGTGGGCGCTGTGGCTGCTTCCACTGCTGTCTGGAGGGTCTCCCACGGCGTCTCTGAGCCTACCACCAACGTGCTGGATCGTTTGGGCCTCTCCTTGAAGTATCATTAGCTGCAGCTCTGGGCCAGTGGAGACTGCGGTCACGCTAGCAGAGGAGCACCTGGCCATGGGGGCAGAGGGAGCATGGAGTAGCAGCCCACCGGCCACGGCAAAGGATGCTGACATGAGTGGCGACAGACACACACACACATCCATTCTTGGGCACACTATGGGTTGGCAATAATGACTATGAAGTCAACATCAGCAGGGGAAGAGCCACACAGGTATATCACCTCCACCTCCTTAGAGGATGGCGAGAGGCTGAAATCACTTCTCCGACGAGCCTGGTGAAGGACACAGATGAATTGAGCTGAACATAAACAGCAAATTGTTCAGAAGGAATTGGCAGAGATGCTGAAAATGGGAGTAATAGAAGAGTCACGCAGAGCTTGGTGTAGCCCCATAGTTCTGGTCCTGAAGAAAGGGCCTATATGGTTCTGTGTCATCTACCTACAAGGTGGACCAGGTGTCACGGTTTGATGCCTACCCCATGCCCCGACTTGATGAACTGCACGGTCCTGCCAACCCAAAGAAGTGTGCAGTTGGACTGAGGGAGGTACAGTATCTGGGGTACCACTTGGGAGGCAGGCCGGCGCATCCACATTGACAGCCACCATTGGATCCTGCCCGTGCCCCAAGACCAAAAAGGAGGTGAGGTGGTTCCTGGGGCTGGCTGGGTACTATCGCCGGTTCGCGTTTGTGTCCGAGATCTGGCTCAGCGGTGCGTTTGTGCAGTTGAAAAAGGCTCTCTGTGGGGAGCTGCTGCTCAACACACTTAACTTTTGCCTCACGTTCATCCTGCAGACAGATGCCTCAAACAGAGGGCTCCGGCCAGATGCGGCCCAAGCCTCAGTCGGGCAGTGGGTCGGTGTGTCAGGGCTGTGGCCTTTGGCTGTGCTGCAGTGTAGGAGTGGTGGGGGAGGGAGGCTGAAGGCCAGGTGGAGGCAGTCAGACTGATGAACTCTCTTCCCTTTTTAGTGTCGCCAGAGACAAGAAAGACGTGTGGGGTCGTTGAAAAGCTGACCATGCCAGAGATATTTGGTCGAACCATTTTGTGCAAGAGTCTGTGTGTCTGAATTAGATGAAAACAGCCAATTAACGCCATGCCGGGTCTGAATCGTTCACACCATGCAGTGCAGCAAAGAATGCTCCTCTGCAATGGAGAAACCAAACAGCTGCTCCATAAACGTAAGGCAGGACATAGAAGAGCCACCTCTGACAGGACAAGAGTCAGCTGTACATCTGCACTGAAAAGATGCAGGCGAGGATGCTAATGTTCACATTCTGGACAGATGGTTTAAAAGAGGAGAAAGAGAGGCCATCTATGTTGTTGTAAGCCACCTCCTCTGTTGGACGACAGTCACTGAGGTGGGTGGCTGACAGTTGGTGTCATTACCCACCCCTCTGTGGGTAATGACACCAACTGTCAGCCACCTACGCTGCAGTCTTCAGATCATCAGGCCTCCAGCTCACCTTGAAAGAGTTTGCAGCCAAGTATGAAGAGGCAGGAATGAGAATTAGCAATGCATCAAGATAATTACTGTTGAGCTTCTTAAAATTGGGAGATACGTATTAGAAATGGCAGTAATAACTTCACAGTTAATGCAGCACTTCTGTTAAATCCCACGAATGAACGGTGAAAGCTTGCACTTCAAAAACATCTGGATTGTTTGATTTAAAACCTTCTTTCCTCGTATGCAGAGGCTAAATTACTAAAAGAATTGCTTCATTGTCCACATGCTGACAAACTAACTGTATAAGAATCGTATGTCTTTAAGAGTCCTACTCTTCCTCTGTCCTGCTACGATGCAGGGCTTGCTGGTGTCCATGCAGGGCATCTCCACACAGTTCTCCAGTCGCCCACTGGGACCACAGCTGCACACCTCGAAGCAAACCGTGGGATCAGTGCGCGTAGGCACTTGGATGCGAGCATCCTGTTGCACCAAGAACTCAGAGGCTTCACCCATTTTGCAGCCTGAAAACATAAGAACAGACTTCAGCCTCTTGAATGTGAATAATGTGAAGCTGCAGAAACTGTAGTTTGTCTTACCTGGCACACAGAGGTACGGCTGACAGTTTAGCTCATCGAGGCAGCCCTTCCTGTTCACCTGGCATATGTGGTTGCTCGGACAGGGGTTAGGATTGCATGGATGGATAACCTCCTCAACAGTGTTGCTGCCCAGGGAGCTGGGTGCTTGATGGTGTGTGGGAAAGGAAAGTACCATTAATGCTTCCTGTTTTTAAGAATGTGAATGTGTGTTTTCAAAAGAAAAGTCTCATCAGGAGAAAAGAGACCTAATGCAAACTCTAATATGTAGCATATAGAGGCTCGATGTGCAGCCCTTAGTCCTGTGTAGTGGAAAGACAGTTCCAGCTGACTCTGTCTTTCCATTAAATAGGACACATGTGCTTGTTCATCAGATCATTCAGTAACTGTTGTCGTAAAAACTGTCTACATGAACTTCAAATTAAAAGCTGAAACTATTAGAGACCATTTTTGGCATGAACTGGAAGCTCTAACATCCATGATTTGGGAGCCAAAGACGGACAAAACAACTACAGGAAATTGCTGCACATTCTACTGTGCATGTGTATAATGTATGCTTTTTTATTGTATAAAAATATACATTTGTACCATATCATCAAAACTAGCCTTAAGCTGAAGGTAATTAAAGAAAAAAAGCAACTCAGTCATCGTGGCTGCTGGTAGCGTTAGGGGCTCAGACGCTGACTAACAGGCAGTATCAGTTCATCTTTCATCATCATTTCTGTGAAGAATAACTGAACTACACCATTAGCTTGGCTAATGCTCCCAGTGTGCAGCCAAATAATAACAATAATTAACATAATAATAATAATAATGTCAGTTTCTTGTTTTCAGTGCATTACCTTGGCAACAGGAAACAGCGACACTGAAAATGTCAAACACCAGTGACTGTAATCACTGAGCATTGGATCAGGATGCTAATATTTCTTTAAGTCTGCTGTGTTACAAGCTGCAATGTGTTTGCTAAAATGTTATTCAAAACAACATTGTAGGATTACTGCATCCATCAGCTTCTGAGCATCTGTGCTCTGCTGCCCTCTAGTGGCAAACTGATTTTTAAAATGTTTTGTTATTGAGTTACAAGACTGCATCTGTTTCATTTACAGCTGATCCCTTCTGTTTCTCTATAATACAAACAAACTCACTAAGGTATCTGTAGAGAGGGATGCAGTGTTCAGGGTCATCAATGGGCGACAGGAGCTCACAGATCCTCTCTGGTGTTTGTCCTTCGTGGAAACGTTTTGTATCTCCACACTGGGTCAGGATATCCACACAATCTGATCTGAAGACAGATAAAACAAATAGAACAGCTGGTATGTACAACAATACTTTATTTGTTCTAGATTTTAAAATGATTCAGTTAAAGTGAGTAAAAACATTCTAAATAAACTGAAATATGTGTGAAGTTTGAATGTTCTTCCCGTGCTTGCCTGGGTTCCCTCTGGCTTCCTCCCACAATCCAAACACATTCAGTTAGTGGGTCAATCTAAACTGAATCTGAGTGTGAATGGTTTTATTTCTCTCTGTGTTAGCCCTTCATTAGGATACCTGTCCCCGACTCTTGCCCTATGGTAGCTGGGGTAGGCTACAGCCCCCGCGACCCTGATAAGGATAAGTGGAAGAGAATGGATGGATGACAAAAGGAATCTGCCAAGGTAACACTGAATCTGAATTCTAAATAAAATAAAGTGGTAACAAGTTTAAACAAAATACAAAGTAACAATACTGTGTAACATTTTTTTCTTGTCACATCAGCTGATGGCCTCCAGCTTGCACTGAGGTGGTTCACAGCCAAGCTGAAGGGGCAGATATCAGATTTACTGCCTTTAATACTGAAGCCATGGTTTTTTGGCCAGAAGGGGGAGCCGTCGAGTTGCTGCCCCAAGGAGAGGATAATAAAAGTATGTCAGGGGGAGAGGGGAGTGGGATGCAGAGTGTTAATCAATTTACAAAACAGGTAACAGCTGACGGCACGCCACACACACAGCCGCCATCTTTATCCGACACAGGTGCGATAGGGTGAGGGGTCATTGAGGACTCACATTCATTTCTTATTGGTTGTATTATGACAGAGCTCTACATTCATTATAGATATAACAGAGAGAAGTACAACAACAGTCATGTGGAGGTGAGAGGAGACCTACTTGCATATGACGCTGCCTCTGGACCTGCTGTGGCAGGGTTTGATCTGCAGGGCGCAGGCCACAGCCTTCCACATGTGGGGCTGACACTTCCTGATGTCCAGCACAGGGATGTTCATGAAGGGCATCTTAATTGTGCCATTAGACCACAGCTTGATGTCATTCATGGCACCCTGGTCTGACTGGATGTTACAGCTGCGAAACAGCTCCGTGGGCCTGTGACAGACACAGAAACACAACAGGAAGTCGATAAGCTGTTCAGCGGTGCAGCAGCTCCCACAGAGGGAGCCAGAGATCCTCTCACAGGTTTTCCCTTCTTGACCACATCAGGAATCGTCTGTGGAGCCTGATTGGTGGGTTTAGTCTCAAGTGAGTCAGCTAATTGGTGGTTTAAAATACCGACGGCTCCACAGAGAAGGTTCTGGGTGTGGTTCTTTCACTCTGTGTGTGTGGGGGGGTTCTGTAACCACAGTCGGTGCCATCATGGCCAACTTAGGCTTGACTTCCAAAGCAAAACTAAATCTGGTAATGCACGGGTCAGGCTGACAGGAGCTTAGTCCATGCAGGAGTGCAGCAGGACAGAGGCAGGCTTTTCCATCGTTTTCTGACAGACTTCTTTGAGAGGAATTTATTCTTAATGTGGCAAAAATCAGTGGAAATCTGCGGTTTGCTGCGTAAAAGAGTGCAGTTTGAAATCTCCACAGGTACTGATACAGCTCTGCTGCTGTGGACGGCCAGCAGAGCTCCCCCTATCAGCCTCTGTCTCATTATTGCAGTCACACACCCACACACACACAGAGTAAAATAGTGTTTCTGTGTGTGTGTGCCTCCCTGTGTGTGTGTGTGTGTTGTGTACAGAAGCAGCAGTTGAGTGCGTCTGTTTACTTCATTCGTCTCTTTTTCTGTCTCCTGTTTCCTTTTCCTGTTTCTCTGCTTTCTTCTCTTATCTTTCATCAGTCTGGCGTTGACCCGCCTGCTCCAGCATAACATCCACAACACAATAATATGAATAAAAAAATAAAACAAAAACATAAATGAGAAAAAGCCTCCGAGCCCCCCTCTACCACTGCGCCTACACTGGTACATTTATACTTCATGCTGTGAGTAAAAGACAGGCTGCAAAGTGTTATAGTGCCGTTTCTAGTGCTGTTATATTTTTAAATAAAGGGGTTCAGATACAGAGACATTAAAATGTCTCGCTGCTCTGTGTCAGGTCCACGGTGGAGCTTGGGGGTGTTGCACACTCACAATCACCCACAAAAACAGTTATGGTGGGGGGAAGAGAGTATTGACAGGTGTCCTTATCCTGCAGATGAAATAAGTAGCCAACTGGCATGTCAGGCTGTGTCAGGGCTATCTGACCAACAAGGAGAGTGATGGGGTGCTGGTGGTCTGACCAGACCAGTGGAGATGGTTTGGGATGAGATGGAGCGCACAGTGAAGGCAAAAGGACCAACGAGTGCTCAGCATCTCTGAACTCCTTCCAGACTGTTGGAAACCATTTCAGGAGACGACCTCGTGAAGCTCATGGAGAGAACGCTGAGAGCGAGCAAAGCAGGAATCAAAGCAAAGGCTGGATGTTACAAAGAATCTGAAATATCAAACAAGTTCTGAGTGAATTCATACTTTTGTGTTCATTCATAGTTTCGATGCCTTCAGTGAGAATCTACGATGTAAACAGTATGAAAATAAAGAAGAACCATTAAGTGAGGAGGTGTGTCCAAACGTTTCTGATCACATGTGTGATACGCCAAAACAAGGATCTATGATGTCACTGATACCAGTGAAGAACAAAACCGTAACAGCTAATTATAGACCCATATGCCCAAAATATGTTGATCGTAAAATACTGTCAAAAACCCTTAGCAGTTTGTTAGAGACGCTGGTAATTATTCATGAGGTTTCACTCAGAGCAGGTCTGCAACACGAGGACGGACTGGAAGAGCTGCTGCCGTGTGTTTAGACACCGAGCTGCACCTTAGTTAGACTGGAAATGAATAAAAATGCCTCGTACGTTTTAAATTAAATGAACTGATATTTTAAAAGCAACGTATATATTTAATTAATTGTTACAAGTTTTAATGAATTCATGACACAACTAATTATTTAATGATGAACTTGATTTATTTTGGCAGTCATGGCCCTCCATAATACTTTGGTGGGAGCTCGGACTTGTGCTCAGTTCAGTGAATAGTCTGCTGCCAACCTCACTAAACCGTGATTCATTCTCCCAGCTGCAGAAATACAGTCATGCACAACTTTCAGTCACAAAAGTGAAAACCTTACAGTGATTACTGCCAGCAGCAGAAACAAATGGTGTTGCACTGGTGCAGCCCACTACGTCTCAGTCTTCCTACATTTAGTCTGCAATACAAACTATCCAGCTGTGGCTGCTTGGCTCCTCTATCCTATGGAAGTGGAGCATGACGACGTAGGGAGATATTTCTGTTATGTTTGTATTAGTCTGCAGTCAGGCTGTCAATAACAACATCTGGACTTGGATACGCAAAATAAAGTCAAACATCCAAAAGTTTGGATCACCAATAAAACCAATTAAATACTTTCTTTGTCTCTAGTATTTATAAACATATAAAATCACTTAGAAATGACATCATGTACTTCCTGTTTTTGAAACGCTCTGTGTGTGGGCTTCTCAACAGGAGACACTGTGTACATATAACACACACATATGAACCTGTGTGACAGCCTGTTCATAATCAAACTTAAGAAACAAATGAAGCTAAAAATATTTTTATATTTTCATGTTATTAATTACATAATTATTCAGTTTAAATTGAGGGGGACCTTTAACCCTTTAAGACCTACCATAGAACCAAGTCCGCCAGAGCTTATATTATATGTTTACATGCTGTGGAGCCATTTTTGGGAGCATTTCAAGTTGATATACATCAATACAGCCATTATAGCCTAAAGTTTAATAAAATGTCTGCATTAAGTGCATAGTAATTACATAAATTGCAAAAAAGTGCAATAAACTACAAAAAAATTGAAAATCGTTTTTGTTTTTTTAACATATATTTCTAGTTAGAGAAATTTAAGAGGCTTATCCCTCAAAACTGTAAATACAAAAAAGTTGCACAAAATAGTTTCCCACCACAGGAAATTTATTTTGAGTGTCTTCATAGTTTTATTTTTGAAATACACCAATTTTCATACACTGCAGGAAAAGCGAAAATAAATATTATAATGCAAATTTGCAAAAAAGCAGCATATGCATCAAAATAAACTATTTCCAGCAGTGCAATATGAGTCCTAAGCATCCCAGAAACCACACAGAAAGTCAGAAAGTCAAACATAACTTTTAAAAACACCAGTATAGGCTCATGAGGCCCTGATGGTAAAAAACTACATGTCCGCAAAATGACGTCACTTCCGGTTTCGGGCAGGTCATGGTGGACATGCGATAGTTCGCGCTGATGGACGTAGGAAGTTTTATGAACAGCTGATCGGATCGGCAAAGTGTGTTTCTGGAATATTATGTTTTTGTTGCTGCAAGTGCTTTTTATGCAGTTTTTGCAAAGCTTTATGTGGAAGGAAACTGTGACCGAGGACAAGCTGATGGCATAAGATGTAAGTACAACTCCTCCGGTTTCATATGCAAAAAAAATTACTGCGCTAGGTCACGTGGTTGCAGAGCTACCGGGATTTAAAAATAGTTACGCAAAACAGAGCGTGCCCACTCCAACCAGCTTTAAAGGGTTAAGTCAGCATCTATGTTTCTTGAATTCTCCCAGAGTGGCCCCATTTCACTTCATCCACCATCCCATCCACACACCACTGTGTCTATTCATACACTTGTGGCTCCACTTCAGAACCCACCGGGTCTATTTATACACATTTTCTTTCATACAAGAACTCAGAAGCTCAAACTGCAGAGGAGGCTGTGCTACGTGGACCACACTCAGCAGTTTAACAGAGGTAAAGCGCTGCCTGAGGACATGCTCTCCCACACCACTGTGGAATAATCTCACTGGCTTACCCCACTGATGGTGGCTCTTTGCCTCAAGTTCAACACGGTCCCCTCAGTTCCTGCCCGAATGTGAAAATGACCCAGATACCATGACAAGACGTTTCTTTCTTGACCTTTTACTCCCAGTCACATTTATGGCAGCAGTTAATAAGTTGCTTAGTTAACCAATAATTAATGAACTCATTTATTAGACAATATTCTCTGGTTATCTGATTTTTAACAAAACAGTGTAAGAACACGTGGCCAGGTCATGGCCTCCATCGAGCACCAAGGTCTTTCTATTCTAGTTCTGGTAACTGGAGGAGTTTGTTTGGTGCTCTTATACAGCTGATAAAACACATTATTTGACATCAGTTTATTGATTATCCATCTGCTCAATCCCTGACCGCCTCAGTCTGCACACCAAGTACACTAGGGCATCATACTAACCCCAGGTTGTTGTCTGAGGCACTTTGAAAAAAGTGCATGTATGTATGAGGCGAGTTGTTTCTACTCTAACTGAGCATCCAAGAGCTTATAAGAACCAGTCCTAACAAAGCCTCCTGTGTCAGTGGCAGCTGAACTTCGACCATGGCCTGCAATGACTTTGCCAAATTCTTCACAGAAAAAATCCAAAAGATTAGACAAGCAATTACATCAACAGCAGATCCAGTATATGTACTGTGTCCACTGAAAAACAGTTTAAACACCATGAAACAGTTTCACCCGATTAACAGCAAAGACCTGGAGGACATCTCAGGTCAGCTGAACTCCTCCTCTTGCTGTTTAGATGTCCTGCCAACAAGTTTTTTCAAAAAGGTCTCAAAGACTTTGGAGTCAGACCTGTTACAGATCGTCAGCTTTTCTTTAATGTCAGGTGTGTTTCCAGAACCACTAAAAACTGCTGTAATTAAACCTGTACTGAAAAAGGACAATCTTGACAAGATACAAATGAACAACTACAGGCCGATCTCAAATCTCCCATTTTTAAGTAAGATCATTGAAAAAGCAGTTTCTCAACAGCTCAATTACTTCTTAAACAGAATAACTGCTATGATGCCTTCCAGTCAGGTTTTAGACAGAACCACAGCACTGAAACCGCTCTGACCAAAGTGTTTAATGACACATGTCTGAATACAGACAGTGGAAAAATGTCAGTCTTAGTTTTACTGGATCTCAGTGCAGCATTTGATACAGTTGACCACAACATATTACTCAAACGGAGAACTGGACAGGTCTTTCAGGAACTGTACTAAACTGGTTCAAAACATACTTAGAAAACAGGAAATACTTTGTATCAATAGGTAACTTCACATCTGAGCAGACAAGTATCACATGTGGAGTTCCCCAAGGTTCCATCCTGGGACCCCTTCTGTTTAACATTTACATGCTCCCACTGGCACAGATTATAAAGAACAACAAAATAAACTACCATAGCTATGCAGATGACACCCATATATATATCACAATGTCACCAGGAGACCGAGGCCCTGTACAGGCTCTTGGTAAATGCATTGAGGAAATTAATGACTGGTTGTGCCACAATTTTCTCCAGCTAAACAAAAACAAAACTGAGGTAATAGTCTTTGGCGCCAAAGAAAAACAATTACAGGTCACCAGAGAACTTCAGTCTATACACCTAAAAACCACAAACCAGGCGAGAAATTTGGGTGTAGTGATGGACGCAGACCTAAACTTAGAAAAACACATCAAGACAATAACAAAATCAGCTTACTGTCACCTCAAGAATATTTCAAGGATAAAAGATCTGCTGTCTCAACAGGACCTGGAAAAACTAGTCCATGCATTCATCTTTAGCAGGCTTGATTACTGTAACAGCATCTTTACAGGTCTACCTAAAAAATCAGTCAGACAACTACAGCTCATTCAGAACTCTGCTGCCCGAGTCCTCACTAAGACCAAACAAGTGGACCACATCAGTCCAGCTCTGAGGTCTTTACACTGGCTGCCTGTCTGTCAGAGGATAGACTTTAAAGTTCTGATGCTGGTCTATAAAGCTCTGAATGGTTTAGGACCAAAATACATCAGTGACCTCCTGACCCAGTATGAACCTTCCAGATCCCTCAGGTCATCTGGATCCGGTCTTTTATCAGTTCCCAGAGTCAGAACCAGACATGGAGAAGCCGCATTCAGCTTTTATGCTCCTTATATCTGGAACAAACTCCCAGAAAGCCTCAGATCAGCTGAAACACTCAGTTTATTTAAATCCAGGTTGAAGACTCACCTGTTCTCAGCTGCATTTGAATAAAACACCAAATCCACACTTAAGCTTAAATATCAAAACTTACATTTTAACTACTGATTTTATCTACTGTTCTGATTTTACCAACTGTTTTTTAAATTAATTTTAAATCACGCTTTTTATTGTTTGTTAATGTCTCTGTGAAGCACTTTGAATCACCTTGTTGTTGAATTGTGCTGTATAAATAAACTTGCCATGTACCAGTATTTCCTGTAATACTGTGTCCCATCCCACAGATACACCTTTACACTACACTGTACCCTATGAGGACATCCAGACCACACAAGCTGTGATCAACAAGCTGCAGAAGTGAACTTTTAAATCAATGAACAGTTTGTCTCTATTCATGATCAGCTTCTTCTAGATGACTCCCTGTAAGTCAGTGTGTTGATGTTGATTTAGTCCATAGTGAAAACTATTTCTGGTATTTCAGGTGGAGTCACAGAACTTTTGACTTACTTGTTAATCACACTTTAAAACACAGTGACTAAAAAAAGGAACAACATATCAGAAAATGGCAATACAACACATGAAACAAGTTTCCAGGTTTCACCTCCTAGGACCTGCGTCCACATTTTTGGGTTGTCTAGACAAAAATACTACATTTTGCTCTACAAGGGCCTGATATCCACCTACGAGGACGTTATAGAGCTACTTCTCTATCAGAATTTAAAATGAATGCCCTAATATGTGGATGTCAGGCCCTTGTAGAGCAAAACCAGGTAAAAAGATAATTCTTTGTTTTTACATTCATGTCCCAATCAGCCCAAATAGCAAAGGGAAAATAAAAATGCATGAAATGAAAGAGTCTGAGGAGGTTAATGTTGTGCAAGCTTCAGATCTCTGGATCCACACGTTTATCTACAATGTCACCCCTGAACAGACACAGGTCATTATGAGAAGTGGTCAATGGGAACATGCATTAAAGTTTAATAACGATACTAAGGCGAAGAGTACGAATTCTTCACCTGCGCCTAAGAACATCGTGACAAATACGCTGAAAAATACGATTTTATTTCCTCACTTTGATTTTGTCTATGGCACAAAATCATAGCTTGTGTTGGCACAGTACCCATTCAGGCTCCTCCTACATATGTAGATAACGTGTCACTGACATGCAGTGACCATCACACAGCAGAAGACTGACCTGTTATTGAAGTTGGTGCAGTAGGTGAGGTCCTTGCAGCCCAGCTGGCAGGGCTCTCTGACGTCAGCCAGGCAGTTGATGAGCTCTGTCTCCACTGGGTTGTACTCACAGAGCTGGTCAAAGTCCTGCCATGTCTGGCTGCCCCAGTTAGAGCTGATCTCCAGACACATGTCCCTGGAGCACATTTATAATCAACCTTAGTTCACCTCTGCTGGCTGTAAACGACACCCAAACACCTTCGTCTTTCACTGATGTCAAGAACTAAACGTGGCATACCTGCAGAGTGAGGTGTTGGCTTTGGAGCAGCAGTGCAGCTTGGCACAGTCCATCTTGGCAGGAAGGTTATCCTCTTCAGTGATGGAAGGAGTCTGGACACTGCTCAGAAAGCACTGCCACATGGGCTCCTGAGGGAGCGGCTGGGAGCCGCACTCTTTGATCAAACCCTCCATAATCTCGTGCTCTGTGCTCATAGTGCGAAGGATTTGTCGGCAAGCCATCTGGCAGTGGGTCGCTGCCCTGTCGCAGCAGTACAGACCTGCGTGTGAGAAAGCGTTACTGAGTTTATACATCGCCCAGTGAAATTCCCACGCTCACTACATCAGTCACGAAACCGCACACACACAGTTTCCACAGATATTTGTGTGTCTGTTTAATGAAGTGAAACACTGAACATATACAGTCAAATGTGCAGGATGTCACTCTGTGTGTGAGGTTTATGGAAGATGTTTAGTGCAGACGTCCCACAGTGGGTTGGTTAATAGATGTTAACTAACTAGTGACAGAACCACAGAACCACCAGGCCTGGCTGCAGCACTGAGCTGCACAGCAGGGCTGCGTGGGGTAAACACGTCCATGTGCTCGGTGTTCGGGACACGTGGTGCAACTAAAGGTTTATTCAACAAACCTTCAAGCAAGGCTACGTAGACCTGGGGTATAGAGACAGCTTGGGGAGTGTGATTGTGTGTCCAGTGTCTGTTTATGTCTCCACGCTGGGTGAGTGCTGAGTAATTGCATATGCACAGCACACAGTGCACTGTTGCTTCTACGAGCTGCACAATAATATTCATTATTTAGTATTTACTGTTATATTCACATAGATCATCGTGATGTTGTTTATTATATTGCTCTCTTTTTCTGCTTGTTTTCTCTTTTTTCTTTCTTAACAGGTGATCCAGGTGATTCATAGATGTGTGTCTGTTTGTTTTGTTGTTTTTGTTTTTTGCCCTTTAGCACCGTTCCTCTCCCCCGCTGTTTTTCTTTCCCCCAGTCAAGTCTGTCCCGTGTGTAGAAAGTGAAAATAAAATAAAGTAAACAATAAAAGGTGAATCAAATAGACCATTACAGCAAGGCTGGGATGGTCCATTTGGTAAAGTAAATCTGTTGAGCATCTTTGTCTTCAGACAATCATTCTGATGGCAAAGAGCCAAACGGGACAGGAGGGAAAAAAAACTTTCCTCTGAGTTTTTAAAGTTATGGATGAAGATCATTTTTGCCAACTTGCCGACTCTTCAGCATGAATTAATAACTGCTTTTACCCTTGGACATTATTACAAACAAATGTTTGTGTATTACCTCTGTGGAGTGAATGGTAGCTCAGTCAGTGGTAAACATGAATGAGCTGTACTCAACTTCCTGTCTTAGTGATCGTTTTATATGCACCATATGACATCTGCAGAGCCTCATGGTGTTTGTTTCTACTCCAGCACTTTACTCTCTTCATAGCGAACACTGAGCTGTACTTCCTTGTGTTGTGTGTGAGCAGAGGGACTTACTGTCCACAGGGCTGTGTATGGGGTAGGACTTTGTGAAGTTGTTGACACAGTGAATCAGCTGAGCACTGTGAGTCTGACAGTAGTCTTTGACAGCGCTGATCTGGGACACGGTGGGGGTCGAGTCGGTCCTGAAGATGGCCTGGCAGTACTCTCTGCAGGTGGTGTGACGACCTGCATAGCTGCAGCATGTAGATCCCACTGCAGGGACACACACACATGCACACACAGGTTAAACAGTAAGAACAGCTGGCTGAGGTTACGAGTATCAAAGTATGCAGTGACTGTGCCAAGTGGGCCTGAGGTTTTCAAGCTCTGCCAAAATCCCAGTTGGTTACAGTCGGGGAAACAATACCATGACTTCCAAAGAAATGAAGAGTTTATCATTGTGATGGTGCTTTCTTTGTTATTTGTCCCACCGTCTCAGATTCACAGATAAACTGGATCAGTGAGGACTCCATCCAGGACAATTCATCCAAGAGCAGAAGCACAGAGAAAAACAAGAAATGCAGATCTTACTCGCCTCAGGTCAGAGTTCATTATTCAGCATTAAGGAAGGCGCTGGGCAAAACTGGCATCAAGGAGTTCCAAGGAAAAAGCCACTGCTTACCAAAAGGTCCACACAGACTCATCTCACGTTTGCCAAAAAACATTGTGACGATCCCCAAAACTTTTGATAAAATCTTCTGTGTGTTGTAAAGTCCCGATCCATCGGCATGAAACTAACACAGCATTTCATAAACGCAAAGCACCAACAGACAAACATGGTGGGAGTGTGATGGTCTGGGGCTCTGCTTTGATGGAACCATATATCCTGAACCCAGACCTGAAGCTCAAGCACCCTCACGTTATGCAGCATGGTCGGTCAACCAACCAACCGGTCAACCAACCAACCAGTCAACCAACCAACCAGTCAACCGGTCAACCAACCAACCGACCGACCGAACAAACAAACAAACAAACAAACAAACAAACAAACAAACAAACAAACAAACAAACAGGTTTTGAAGAGGCTTAGTGACAGACTGGACTCAAACCCTACACAGCAAAATCTCCAGTGTTAAATTAATACTAGAGAGTGTCTGTATGTGTCCACTCCTCTGAGTGTTAAATATAACACTGTTATATGTTTAAAAGTAACCTAGTCAGTTTTGAAGATTTACAATGACTAACACTGAGCAGTGCTGATTTTCTAACACTGGAATATTTCTAACATTTTGAGTTATTTTCCAGTGTTAGAAAATCAGCACTTATATTTAACATATTTAACACTCAGAGGAGTGGACACATACAGACACTCTCTAGTATTAATTTAACACTGGAGATTTTGCTGTGTATCCACACACTGTGACATGATCTTGGAAATCCTCCACTGTGACTGAATGAAAACAATTCCACAAAGAAAAGCAGCCAAAATTCCTTCAGAGCAACATGAACGACTCACTGCTGGTTATTACAAACGCTCGATTGCACTTCTTCCTCATTAGGTTCAAGGAGCAGCCACTCTTTAACGGTGAAAGGAAGGTTTGTTTTCACAATAGACCATTGTTTAATGAGTGCTTTGCATTAACTTGGATTATCTTTGTCTAACATTAACATTTGTTTAACCATGTGAAAAATGTAAGTGTGACAAATAAAACTAAGAATAAAACTGGCACTGTACATCAAAGAATGAATACCACTCAAACTATTCTGTGAAGAATCACAACAAACAGATATAACAATAATAATAACAATAATAACATAATAATAATAATAATAATAATAACAACAATAATAATAACAATAATAATAATAATAATAACAAGAATTATTATAATAATAATAACAATAATAACAATAACAACAACAATAATAATAATAATAATAACAATAAGAATTATAATAATAATAAATCCTCTAAACAGGAAGTTATGAGGTAGGCAAATTACAAAGCTCTGCTATTTGTTTATTTATAGTACGTATGACAAACCAAGGATGGAGACAAAAACACTAAATGTGGCAGGAAGTGAGTGAGTAAGACTTACTCTCATTTTTGGTGATGCAGCTGTAGAGCGAGTTCTAGAAGGAGAACAAGAAGCTGTGGTGACACTACTGCAGCAGAAACATGTTACTGGATTCAAGTCTCTGAACCACTCTTTGTTCTGATTCCATGTACGAGGATTTCCCACCACACGACTGCTCCACCACTGAATGACCTTTGACCCTTGACTAAAAAAAACCTATATTTGTGCTTTAGTGATTGATTACATTTCATTCAAACATTGGAACAGACGTGAGGAAACTGTGATTCTGACCAGAAAACACTTGAAGGAATAATAACAGCAACAGTGTGGAAACATTAGTAACTTCCATGTAAGCGTACACATTTGCATCGACACATTGACACTGTTGTAAACCTGTAAAGGGAGCAGTCGAAGGAGGAAGAGACAGAAACAAACACGAGGACATTTACAAGTCTGACAGCTAGCTTCAATAAGCGCTGTAAGCATTAACAGCAACAATCCATCTGTGAGTGACACAGAAACAGAGCTAAGAACTTCCTCTGTGTCTGACAGTGTGCCACTACCAAATGCTGTTGGACTTACCTCGGTGGTTTTCTTGCATACTTTTGTTATATCATTTTTTGAAGATGCCTACATGGGGAAAAGAAATGAGATCAGTGACATCATCCCTAACAGGACAGCAGCTCACTCTCCAGGATGGACTCTCCACAGCATCTCACCTGTTTGCATTCCTTGCGACACTCTGTCGTGATGGCCAGCTCACAGCAGCCCAGCCCCACCCAGCCTTCTGATTTCCTCGATACTCCTGCAAGCAAATCAAACTCCAGAGAATCAGCTCTTTAACTATCACACTTTGTGATTTATTTACTGCTACTGTGAATTATGAAAACAGATTCATATTTACTTATTCTGAGAGTTTCATATTCAAACTAGAGCAGCGATAACACCACGGAGGTGGTTTCATGGTGAAGCAGAGCGAGCGTGTTCACTGCCTGCAGTAAGCTCTGCTGTCACATGTCTGAAAACAAAGGTGTTCACTGTAGTCACTGGCTGTATTTTGATCTTTGCAGAGTGAACTTCACTATCTCCACGTGTCTGGGGTGGGTGGAAAGTCCTCTCCCCATCTGTCCAGCCACCATCGTGTACGTGTAAATCAGTGAACATCAATGATGTCTCACTCTGAGAGGACTCGAGGAAGGTTTTTTTGATTCCTTCATCCATCCTCTTCTGCTGATGTTTGTCATCGCTGAAGCCTGTCCCAGCTAACATAGAGCGAGAGGCAGGGTGCACCCGGACACGTCTCCAGCCTGACGCAGGGCTAACACCCAGTGACAGACAACCCTCACACCCACATTCACACCTGTGGGCATTTAGAACCACCAGTGACTCTAACCCCACTAACTGCATGTCTTTGGACTGTGGGAGGAAGTCACCCAGAGACAACCCACACAAACACAGGGAGAGCATGCAGAAAGACGCCGGCCTGATTCAAACCCAACACGTTCTCGCTGTGAGGCAGCAGCGGTCTCGCCACTGTGCTGCATAGCCCGAAGTAGGCAGCCCTCAACAGAGAGACATTTTACCTGTGATTTCACAGGTAGATCCAACCAAATGTTTCAGTTGGTGCTGAACTGCTACAAAGCCGTGCTGTTAAGAACATGAAGTACACAACCTGACGCTGCTATCATCTCTCATCAATGCTCACGTTCCTCTATAAACAGTATGTACTGTACATTTACATGTGCTGTGTCTGCCCGGCTCCACGAGGCCACGTGTGTTTCTGTTTACTTTCTCCTCTCACCTCCCCGCCAGGGCGGAGCTCATTGCAGGCTCCGCCCTTGGCTCACACACCTTCTCTTTATCAGGCTGCAATTATGTGTTGGACGTTTAAGGCCGGGACACAGACAGTCTCATTGCTGGATGATTGTGCGAGACATGTTAGTGAATCTCTAGCTCTGTGAATCTCCTGTGTGCTTTTTCCCCGTGTATAGTTTTCCTGGACCCGTGACCTACCCGCCGTGTGAACGTGTGGAGAGCAAGTGTGAATGAGATTCCCTTCCCGGATTTTTCCCTTGGACCCTTGAACCCTGCAATTCCCCCACTGTATCTGCACTTGGTGATTGTGTAAATAAATGTCACTCCTTGTATTGGACTCATGTGCTGCACCGATAGATGCCTGTGCAACAGTTTGCAGACAGATTTTATTTTGCAGATTGGTTGGTCGTTAAATATGGCCTGTATTTGTAAAGCGCTTTACTAGTCCCTAAGGACCCCAAAGCACATTTTACACATCCAGTCATCCACCCATTCACACACTGGTGATGGCAGCTACATTGTAGGGGCGCACTGACAGAGGCGAGGCTGCCGGACACTGGCGCCACCAGGCCCTCTGACCACCACCAGTAGGCAACGGGTGAAGTGTCTTGCCCAAGGACACAACAACTGAGACTGTCCAAGCCGGGGCTCGAACCGGCAACCTTCCGATTACAAGGCGAACTCCAAACTCTTGAGCCACGACCATGAACTACAACAGCAGATCAGAATCAGGATGTGGTGGTTTCACCTGCTTACCTGGAAGTGTAGAATTGATGCACATCCAAAGTTCATTCTATAAGACATAAAATGGTTAATGTCAGAGGTTATTAACAAAAAACCTTAATAACAGCTTTTATAATTCAGGAAGCATAATGATCAGATATGTAGCTCTGTTTTTCTCACACACCGTGGGTTTGTTAAAACAAACTTCAATGTTTGGGAGAAGACAGCACGAACTCTGGTAACTTTATAATTCCATGTGAATACGACATATTAGTCTGCAGGTCTTTTATGAAACCAAATGAAATTAGCATGTGATGATGATGTTTCTGGCTCGTTCCACCAACCACAGAGCGGGGCTTTGGCTGAAGAGAGAAGGAAGCTGGTTGGATGTGAGAAAAATGTTGCTTTAACAAAAGACTGAACTAGTTATTGTGTGGCCACTCTATGATATTCTTCATGTTTATAATAGAGTGATTTGTATATATTAGTGCTATTTGTTAAATGTGTAAACTCTTGTATTATTTAACTACCTGAACTGTTACTGTAACCACATCATTTCCTCAGGATTAATAACGTTTTCTGATCGTGTTAATGTTTCAAAGAAACAATCGACCAATGATTCTGTCTGCAAACGGACAGAATCAGCAGCTCTGATTGGCCGCTCTGCTGACCACATGTCTACTCGACTCAGATGTGCAGCAAGCTCAGGTGTGACCCATGATGCAGCACACTGCACGGCTCCTTCACAGGTTGTTGGATCAACAGTTTTAATGAGCTGGTGCTCACACAGCAGTTATCTGATTTGATTTGATTTGATTTTGATTTTATTGATTAGCATTCAAATATCTCAGTGAAGACAGAACAAAGATTACCACAAAGCAAGAAAGCATGAGACAAGGCTAATCAAAAGGTATTGGCTGAAGCATTTGCTTATTACGCCAACCCTTTTAACAAAAGATCTTTTAGCATGCAGCTCCTGTACACAGGGCTCGAAGCAAAGAATAAAACAAAGCAAAAACAAAACAAACAAACAAACAAACAAACAAAAAAACTTTCCACCTTAGATAAGTAACTACATCAAAGCAAAAGAATCAAGAGTTTGTTTTCAATTCAATTTCAATTCAATTTTATTTATATAGCGCCAAATCACAACAAAAGTTGCTTCAAGGCGCTTCATAGATAGGTTTTACTACACTATATTAGTTGTGCAGAAATCCCATGACTTTACAACATAACAGAATAAACTGAGCCAGTAGAAGAGTTTTACTCTACGTTCTTCATTTCAAACAGAAACAGACGAGTGTTGAAAATATGAATGTGAGGAAACTCCCACTGGAACCAGAGTCCTCTGTGTCCTCTGCGTCCTACAGCTGAGGGACACATGTTGTCGGGCTGTTACAGGACAGTGAGACGTACACTTGTTGACATGTCAGCTGTGTTCTCTTCACAGCTTTCTGGGCTGCTGATATTACACCTTACATTCAGTTAACTGGAAACTGCTGGCAGACGAATCATATCTAATGAAATGTGCTGTTTAAACCAGATATCAAACAACACAGAAAAATATGCAGTTTTCACCATTCGCAGGTCTGACCTCCCGCTACTCTCATTACGATTTAGAGATCAACACCTGCACAAAATGATCAGGCTGCAGCATTTTGAATGTGAGTATTCTTAAAATCTACTGCTGCACATGCTAACGTACTCCTGTCATCATCGTGTCGTAACAGCTGAAGTGAAATGAAAGAAAACCTTTGAAACATTAGAGAAAAGGCAGCATTCTCCCACCAACATCATTTAAAGACACTCTGCTGATTCAGTGTTTAACATATCGTTCCTAGAGAATTATATCCTGGTAAGGGAAGGACACACTGCTCACTGCTGTGACCTTTACACATGAATCAACATCAGGGGTCAAATATCTGTGCTCCCATGGCAACCTCAGGTGCAACAAATGACAGCTTTCTTTGGTGGATCCTCAGTCCTGTGTCAGAGCTTCTTATTGGGCTGATAAGGGCACGTGCAGCCGGGTTCAAAGTTTGGCTTTGAAAACTCGGTTATTTCCCTTCAATAAGGTGACCAGCTTTCACTGCTGAGTAGAAAGAGACGGTTGTTTCCTCAAACCTACCAACCCCTCATTTATGTTCTCTGTAGTCAGCTGTGCTAACCCGTTCTTGTACTGTTCACTAGGATTGTCTCATAGTGCTGATGAATATTTTATTCCTTGAGCTAGGGCTGCTCGATTATGGCAAAAATGATAATCACGATTATTTTCACTGAGATCTCGATTATTTGACGATATTTATTTAACAATAACAATGTGTTGAATAATGACTTTAAAGATTGTCAAAAATAATATAAAATAGTGCAAATACTGATAACAGTGCAAATGTTTGCAATATAAGAAATAAATGAAAAATGTAAACATCTATGTTTAGTGAACTTTGCAGTGTTGCTCTGTGGTGCAGCTACGACACTGTAGCAAAGTTTACACACTGTGTCTACTTGATCCACGTCTGACTGAACCCATAATGTTTCCACACCACTCAAGTTTTTTACCTCTTGTCAACCAACAGCAGTCACTCTCCTCTCCAAATAACTTCTGCTGAGCTTTCCGAGCTTCCCTCGGGTCCTCTTAATCAGCGGTCCCCAACCCCCGGGCCTCGGACCGGTACCGGTCCATGAGTCGTTTGGTACCGGGCCGCGAGAGTTGAGGTTCAAGTGTGAAATGTATAGTTTTCAGGGTTTTTATCAGTTTTCAGCGTTATTTTGTTATCGTTTTTATCGTTTACTCGGTTTTCCTGGGTCTTTTCACGTGTGTTATGAATAAATCTTCTTTTTTTGGTACCAGTACTAGTTTTATTTTGTTGTATTTATCCGCGACACCTTAAAGGCCGGTCCGTGAAAATATTGTCGGGCATAAACCGGTCCGTGGTGCAAAAAAGGTTGGAGACCGCTGCTCTTAATTGTTGTGACGCATGTTTGAAATGCAGAGAGGTGCGCTCGATTTGCCACACGGAGCAGCGCGAGAGTAAAGCACGAGGGAGGGGCTAATAATCGGCTCAGTCATTTTTAATGATCGTTGAAGCCCAGATCGTAATCGAGATTAAAAAACGATTAATTGAGCAGCCCTACCTTGAGCACTGAAACGTGAACACAGCAAACACACAGGTGGATAAACAGGAGCTGCTCTTCTTGAACTACTCGACACTCTGTGTCCACTTTTCTCCTTTTTGATAACGTTTCCATGAACAGCAGCAACTTTTTTTATTGTTTCATTTTATTTTAAATTGTACAGCGGATACATTTGTCACTACATTGAACGCTGCCTCCTCCCACCCAGCTGTGATCTGTTTTTACACTGAAGCTCTGCTTCACAGAGAGGAACAGCAGCATCATCCATCACAGCTCGTTAATCAACCACAGACCCAGAGAGAGTTTCAGGTCTGTGGAAAGCACAAAGTGTTTCACTCCTCACGTATCAGTACCAGCACACAGGGAAGTTCATTATAGTCACAAAGACTCAGAAAGGAGACTGAATATGAAAACAGGTCCACTGAAAGTATCCATGTTTCTCTTCTGGACACACACAAACGCAGTCATCATTTTGTCACATGACTCACACTGGATCTCACCTGGATGCACACACAGACAACCCACCTTAAAATGTCTGAAATAAGCAGCTAGAGGAGCCTGGTCTGACAGACACATGGAGAATATACAGACAAACGTCCCCAAGGACACTGTCTTTGATCGTCCTCTGATCTGTTTCTTCACCGATCAATCTGACTTACAGATATCAGCAGGAGCTCGTGCAGCTCTGGCATTATCAAAGGCATCAGTGCAGAATGACAGGAGCTCTACCACACATCACCTGTGCCCTGGTGTCCTTTGGTGTGAAAGCACATGAGACGTGAATAATCTAATTTAGTTGTGCAAAAGACAAAAGAAGCAAAGCTAAGGACAGTAAGGTTACTGGAACAACATCAAAGATCATAATCTCCATAATCTGTTCTGCACCCAGAGATTTCCACAGATTACTAACTGAAAGGGCAGAGGGCAGTTTTAGACTCAAGCTGTTTGTTTGAGCTAACAGCAATCATCTAACAGAGTTATTTTAATGAGTAACTATGTAAAGATCCAGAGGATTCACAGCAACATAAGAAAGGATAACATGTGTATGAGATGATGAGGACAGCGCTGGGCGTTAGCTGAAACCTCTCAGGGAGACCACGACGAGGAAAAAGTCAAGTTACATGTGAAACACCATCAAACTGAACCTGCCTCCCAGTGTCCCAGCGTCCCAGTGTCCCAATGTCCCAATGTCCCAGTGTCACACTGTCACAGTGTCACAGTGTCCCAGTGTCTCAGTGTCTCAGTGTCACGGTGTCACGGTGTCCCGGTGTCTCGGTGTCCCAGTGTCCCAGTGTCCCAGCGTCCCAGCGTCACAGCGTCTCAGTGTCTCAGTGTCCCAGTGTCACAGTGTCCCAGTGTCACAGTGTCTCAGTGTCACAGTGTCCCAGTGTCTCAGTGTCCCAGTGTCTCAGTGTCTCAGTGTCACAGTGTCCCAGTGTCACAGTGTCCCAGTGTCTCAGTGTCTCAGTGTCCCAGTGCCACAGTGTCCCAGTGTCTCAGTGTCCCAGTGTCTCAGTGTCTCAGTGTCTCAGTGTCTCAGTGTCCCAGTGCCACAGTGTCCCAGTGTCTCAGTGTCCCAGTGTCTCAGTGTCTCAGTGTCACAGTGTCCCAGTGTCTCAGTGTCTCAGTGTCCCAGTGCCACAGTGTCCCAGTGTCTCAGTGTCACAGTGTCCCAGTGTCACAGGGTCCCAGTGTCTCAGTGTCTCAGTGTCCCAGTGCCACAGTGTCCCAGTGTCTCAGTGTCCCAGTGTCTCAGTGTCTCAGTGTCCCAGCGTCCCAGCGTCCCAGTGTCACAGTGTCCCAGTGTCACAGTGTCCCAGTGTCTCAGTGTCTCAGTGTCCCAGTGTCTCAGTGTCTCAGTGTCCCAGTGTCCCAGTGTCCCAGTGTCTCAGTGTCCCAGTGTCTCAGTGTCTCAGTGTCCCAGTGTCTCAGTGTCCCAGTGTCACAGTGTCCCAACATGTCAGTGAAACACCACACATATGGTGACAACACTGAAATACTACTACTTTCACAGATGCATCTGTGGTATGAAGTTCAAAGTCCTTCATCGTCTTGTTCTTGAGTCGCACTAACCACGCTGTCCACGCTGCCCCGCCCACCAGCCCTCCCAGCTGTTTACAGATCAGGACTCCCTCACAAAGTCTGCAAACCCATTTTGTTTTTAGCAAACAGATGCAGCAGAAGAAACTTTTGTAGCAACAGCGTCGGTCGCAGAGCATAAAACTAACCAGTGAGTAGTTCATGGTTTGTTTTATTCCTTCACAAGTTGTCGAACTACAAGAATGCTAGAGAACATGGGCTGTAGTTCAGAGTTATTACTGGAGCCTGTTTGCATTATAAGCCTGCCTGTGTGGGCCTAAATTTAACGTACATACTAGTTCTTTGTTTTTCTTACTGTAAACAGCTCCTTGTGTTGCAGGAACATCATCTATTAGTTTGAGCTAAATTGCACAGCTCTTGGTAGAAAAATGAACTGAAAACAATGCAAATGTTGTAAATGATCCAAAATACGAACCACACGATCAGGACTATTTGGGGACCGGGCTCACGTGCAGCAGCGCTGGCCCTAGATCTTCTAGGTACGCTCCTGCATCCTGTAAATTCTGTTTACTGGCTTCTCATTAACTTCAGGGCCAACTGTACCTGAGCGACCCCTGCCCACACACAACATGCATCCACACAAACTCATGTCCATGTGTCAGTTATATTGCAGAGATGCTGACATGAGCCTTCTGCAGAAATTGTGCATATTAGAGCCAAAATATATACGAGTTACTCTGTCAGGCTAATAAAATTTTCTAAGCGTTATACAAACAAACCTTATGACACAACACAACACAATCCTGAGACAAGGCTTCCAATAGAAACCATTTGTTGGTTAGTGTAGCTGCTGTATGTGACTCACCATAGACTCTGGACAGTAACCAGGTAACCTCTGCAGGAGATGCTTCAGACGCGACTCACTCTTTATAGTGGTGAGCTGCAGGGAAAAGCAAAAATCATGACTTTATATAACACAAATCTGGATCAGCTGGACCAGGTGACCCTGAATCCTCCCTTAGTTATGCTGCAATAGACGTAGGCTGCCGGGGATTCCCATGATGCATTGGGGTTTTCTTCTTCACTCACTATGTGTTAACAGACCTCTCTGCATTGAATCATATCTGTTATTAACCTCTGTCTCTCTTCCACAGCATGTCTTTATCCTGTCTTCCTTCTCTCACCCCAACCAATCACAGCAGATGGCCCCGCCCCTCCCTGAGCCTGGTTCTGCTGGAGGTTTCTTCCTGTTAAAAGGGAGTTTTTCCTTCCCACTGTCGACAAAGTGCTGCTCATAGGGGGTCATATGATTGTTGGGTTTTTCTCTGTATGTATTATTGTAGGGTCTACTGTACAATACAAAGCACATTGAGGCGACTGTTGTTGTGTTTTGGTGCTGTATAAATAAAATTGAATTAAAGCTGGTATATGGTTATAAACCAGTCTGGGTGGGACGAGGCTCACCACCAGGTGATCTCAGCAGAGCGTCTCTGTCAGAGCAGTGCTTGGTGTTTTGGAGATACTGTGACTGAAAGTCAATAGTTAAATTTATATTTTTTGAAATCTTTGAATGTAAAAAAGTTTTACTTAAAAACAAATAGTCAAAGGAGCTTGGAAAGAAAAGCGTCTGGACTTCTTTAAGTTGCTTGAAGACGTTTCAACTCTCATCCGAGAAGCTTCTTCAGTTCTAAGGTCAAATGGTGGAGAGTCCCAGATTTAAACCTAGTGGGAGTTTCCCCCCACAGAGGGACAAAAGGACCCCCTGATGATCCTCTAATCGCCTGAGTCAAGGTGTGAAACTGGGTGTGGGTCCCAATCAGTCCCAATCCGGGACTCTCCACCATTTGACCTTAGAACTGAAGAAGCTTCTCGGATGAGAGTTGAAACGTCTTCAAGCAACTTAAAGAAGTCCAGACGCTTTTCTTTGCAAGCTCCTTAGACTAAGATGACCTGGATGACTGAGAACCTTCACAGACTTAAAAACAAAAACTAATACTAACCCTTCCAAAGACTACTTCCCTTTTTTCTGCATCTTTCAACACTTTATTTCAGCATTTTCTGAGCTTTCTCTTTACTGGTTTTCAACTTTCACTGGCTGGTCAATAAGATCACAGTGAGGTCTACTCTGCATCTCTCTTGAAACCATCTCCCCCCTCTCACCCCTCACCCACAATTTCCCCAGCACCTCCTTAAAGTGCTAAAGCAGCAATAAAACTGCAACTCAGCTGCTTTTTACTCGATGCAAAAGCCTCTTTCACATTTCCTTTACTCCTCTTTGACACGAGGATGGAGAGCAAGTGTCACCTTCTGTCAGTTAAAAAAAGTTGAGACTGAAGTTGATATTTTGAACTTTGACACAATCTGATTTGATCTGAGTAAGGCTTGTTGTGGGATCAACGTGGTGTTTCATTGGTAGTGCGTTAGAGGACCTTAGGGAGCAAATGATAGCCCGTCTAACTGCAGACAGCATCTCCTGCCAAATGGAGGCAGTGTCCAAAGTGTGTGGTCCAACTGGTGCTGTCTGGGAGGGGCATGATAATCCTTTACCTGGTCTGGGCCATTTGTAAGCCAATCAGCATTTGACCTACGCCCAGCTGAGCTACATGCTGTTGGGAGGACTGCAGGTAGCACATTTACTTGGTTGAAAACCTCTCATTGGACACAGCCATGAAACAAGCATCTATGTGTTTGTGAATGTGTATGTTCTTACCTGGCCACAAGCTTCTCTGCAAGGTGAGAATTCGGCAGCATGGTGGCAACAGGAGGGATCTGCAGACAGAAGTTAGAGTCCGTTAGAGCATCATCAGTGTTTGGTTCACCCAGAGCTATGGCTCTCACATGATGTCAAGTCACACTGCTGTGGCTGGAGGCAAATCCAGGGATTTTATGGCATTATTTTTCCAACTGTACTGGGGTAACGCCAGTTGAGCCAAGTTAGTTAGCAAAGTTACTGGATGTCAGGATTTCTGAGAGTGTGATATATTAAAGCCCTAGAATGACACTGAGCAGGTTAATAACAGGGAGAACAGATGATTACACAAACCACCAACCTAAGAAGATAAACTGACAGCACTTGTGAGAGTTACCTGCCTGATAGCTTGAACTGGGATGCCAACAGCACCGAGCCCCAGTGAGGTCTTTGTCAGTACAATTTGCTTAATGCTACGATGGCGCCATCAAGTTAAAGAAGCACTTGGACTGTTAAAACAACAAAACGCAAAAGCAAAGAAAACTAACTCAAAAAACAAAAACTGACCTACTTTGACAAAGAGTCTGAATTTGAACAAGAAGCTCGACTGTTTGTTGGATTTCATGAACGTGGTTGACAGCGGTCTATATTAGTGAAATAGATTCAACTGGATCCACATGATGTCTTCTGACACGTCATTTCCAATCTCAGAGTGACTTTGCTGCACTAACCTTCATGCTACACAAATACATTAAACTGGTTGGTTGAGACGAAGCAGACACCACTATGCACTGGTGTGAGTACTTAAGTGTGCTTCAGAACTTTTGCTTGGAACTGGTTTCCAGTTGCATCCAACCCTTACATCGCTAAGCCCATCAACGCATCAGGTTCAGTGGAATAAAGCGCGTGGCCACTGTGCTCTCGAGAATAACAGAGTGACCAATCACCCTTTCCCATCTGGCAATCTGACGTGTGAGTCTGGGTTTGGCAGTTGCTAGGACAACAGTAATGGCCTGTACAGTTTGGTAGCGGGAGGGGCGTGGGCTTGACCCACTTCGTTCCAGTAAACGTGCTCTGCAGTGTTTCAGTGCAGATAGCCGATAACACAGAATGACTTACTGCTTAAGAGAAAGCATGAAAATAGCTCAGTTTTTTAGAGCAATTTATGTTTCAGTATCTTGTCCAAAAATACTTTTGCCTGAAAGAGTTAGGATTACATGAGTTAGGATTACATGAGTTAGGATTACAAGAGTTAGGATTACAAGAGTTAGGATTACAAGAGTTAGGATTACATGAGTTAGGATTACAAGAGTTAGGATTACATGAGTTAGGATTACATGAATTAGGATTACATGAGTTAGGATTACAAGAGTTAGGATTACATGAATTAGGATTACAAGAGTTAGGATTACAAGAGTTAGGATTACATGAGTTAGGATTACATGAGTTAGGATTACAAGAATTAGGATTACATGAATTAGGATTACATGAGTTAGGATTACAAGAGTTAGGATTACATGAGTTAGGATTACATGAGTTAGGATTACAAGAATTAGGATTACATGAATTAGGATTACATGAGTTAGGATTACATGAGTTAGGATTACAAGAGTTAGGATTACAAGAGTTAGGATTACAAGAGTTAGGATTACATGAGTTAGGATTACATGAGTTAGTGCAGTGTGTTTGTGCTCAGTTCAGATGAGATCTGATGTACATGAAGGCCACGGCATATTATTCAAATCATTTCATTTCTTTTACAGACTTCAAAGTGCAAACATGACACTAAAAGTGAGAAAATGAGCAATAACATTATTTGCAGTGCTGTGTGAAAAACAAACCCATCTTGGCTGAAACCTTTCATGTGCATCACTCAGCTAAATACTAGAATAACTACTTGCCTCACAGCTAAACTATAACCGGGGGGGGGTACTGACACTCCATTCATCACAGCCTGTGTGACGCTACACACTGCATGTGTTTAAAACATGATGAGAAGCACATTCTGTTGTATCCATGGCCTTGTTTGGTCTTCCAATCCTGCACCAGCCAGGAGCTTCCTTTTGTTGCGCCCTCCTTAATGACCACGGTTGGCAGGCATGATGAGATGTGAAAGTAAGTGAGTGAGCTGACAGACGTGAAACAAATGATCTGTAGCTTTGTGTGTGTGTGGGTCTTTTACACTTGTGTCTAAAGAGGAGATGTGTGCTGTGAGTGTGTGATGTGGAGAGCTGCGCTGTAACCTAAACACTGCAACCTTCATGGTAAAGTGTGATTTATGTGGCTGTCCTGAGATGATGAAGTGTCCTTTAGGTTTACTGAACAGTAACTGTTTCTCTCTTTGAATGTGTACGTTCGATGTTATACGTCCTCTCAGTATTTCTAAAGCTACATCCACAGTTTGGCCTAATGACCTCCGAACAAATAAACTCTTGTTCACACACAGATTTTGCAAACAATGGCAGGTGATGTAATAACTGGAGGGACTGGGAAGGGCTGATGGCTGGCTGTTAAGCGGTGGCCCAATTTGAGCTTAGCATCCACACAGGAACCAGAGTCCTCCACAGAGCCACACTGTTCACTTCAATAGCAGTTGGAATAAAACACACTGTAGACAAGCGGTCTCCAACCTTCTTTGCACCACGGACCAATTTATGCCCGACAATATTTTCACGGACCGGCCTTTAAGGTGTTGCGGATAAATACAACAAAATAAAACTAGTACCGGTACCAAAAAAAAGAAAATTTATTCATAACACACGTGAAAAGAGCCAGGAAAACCGAGTTAACGATAAAAACGTTAACAAAATAACGCTGAAAACCGATAAAAACCCTGAAAACTATACATTTCACACCTGAGCCTCAACTCTCGCGGCCCGGTACCAAACGACTCACGGACCGGTCCGAGGCCCGGGGGTTGGGGACCGCTGCTGTAGCATATCTACTTCACTCAGAAAAAGAAAGTTAGCTGCACAGAATCTCCTCTTATCTGCAGATGATGTGGTTCAGTTGGCCTCCAACCCGCACTGCAGCAGACCCCACCCTAGTGTGAAGACCAGAGTCTGAGGCCATGGTCCTCAGCTGGAGGAGGGCAAAGTGCCTACTTCAGCTCAGGCACAGATTTATAGCTGATTAGAGATTATTACGTTATTCCCAATTAAATAAAAAAATCCGGTTGTAACCAAATATAAAACGAAGGTATGATTATCATCGCTTTTGTCCTTGTTTAATATTTATTCTATATTTGTTATAGCTGCCATTTAAAATAAACTGTGTAAAAAGGATTTTCAGCCACTAATGTATCTTCTTCCCATGAAGTTTCCTAATTTATTTTATGATTATTATATTAAACTGCTATTGTTTCCATACATACGTAACTCCTAAAGATGACCTTTACTGCACGTCTCCTCTTTCTCTCTCCTCTTTGCTGTCTCTATCCAATGAAGGAAAAATACTAAATATAATATTTACAAAAACAGAGAGAATGACTGTTCTGCTGTGTGAAATCACACCAACTAAGACCACAGCATCGCACACAAGCTCTGTAAATATGAATTACAAAAAATAAAACCTTCATTAAAACTAACAATAAAGCCTGAAACAGGTTTTTGAAACCTGAACTCTCCAAGTAAATGGACTGGTTCTTATATGGTGCTTTACACAACTTGCACATTCACCCATTCACACCAGCAACCCAGGCATGCAGACTGGAGCAGACTGGGATCAAACCACCAGCCTCCAAGTTAGTAGGTGACCTGCTCTAGCAAGTCCTGAAGCAAGTGCTGCAGCCAGGCCAAATAATACGTAAATGCCACAGATCTGCATGAAGACCAAGCTGTGCGTGTCTGTGTCTGTGTGTGTGTTATAGCAACACTTTTGATTTAAAATTACAAAGGTTTGTTTGTCCAAATACTTTTACATCTGACTACTTCAGGCATCTAAATTCTTTAAGTTTGAGTTTTAGTCGACTAACTGTGATACGATTATAATCTAAAGCTCGTATAATTGAAATATGAAGCGTAAACGTTTGTTTTTACCATAGAAAGTCGTCCTATAGGGCTTACAAAGTGTCTTATTATGGTGTCTCAGTGTGGGGAAAGTCACAGTCATTTCTATCCAGCAGGTTTTCTGTGCACAGCCTGTGATCAGCTGGATTCAACTTAGAAATACCTACTTGGGTAATTGTTACAACAAATGTATACGTTATTAATAAAAACGATGATTCAATCTTCCTTCCAACCACAAAGTGGTAGCGAGATCTTTTCCATCAATCCAGATCAAAACTTTTGGACACAAAGAGGCTTAAACATCTTCAAAATGACTAAAAGCCTGAACTTACAACTCATACACTACAACACTGTCCATCGAGCACAAACACAGAAGAAAGGATGTGAGGCACGCAGAGTCAAGCATATGCACAGGCATTTCCACTGAGAACTACATGCATGCTATGTGGTCCCGTATGCCTGTGCAGAGGATACGTGAAGACCTTTCCACATGATTTTGTTTGCTGTAGCCCACACATGGAAGCAAATACATCATATTCCTTCCTGCCCAATGCATTGGGAAAAAAATATCCTCATGAGCTGGAATTTAAAAGATGGTTTGTGTATCACTCAATATAGAAATGTACTTCTAGATCAGCTTGGAGAAAACGTCTGCCTCCTCGAACAACAGAATTGGATGAATTTATTCATTCAACTTTCTTATTCTGCACAAAAACAAAGGTGTATCAAAATGTTTGAACATGCACATGGGCCTGTTTCGTTCTTAGCACCATGCCTGTGTTAGTAATAATCATTCTAAACCCGGGTGGGCAACACAAGAACCTGGGACTGTTATGAAGGGACACACCAGAAAGCTACATTCAGCTGGCTCAGTATTAATTCATCATACTAAATAATACTCATTTGATCTCATCTCTCACTTGCTGCTAGCAGGAGTAGATGTTAGGCAGTGAAACAGGTATATACTGTTATTTCATTAATGTTCCCAAGAATATTGTGAACAAAATGTACAGATGTTTGCAAAATGTCACAGATTTACTGAAAGTGCTACTGCAGTTCTGCCTGTAGGTTCATTTCTTCATCTGCAGGTTTTCAGTTTGTTTACTCAGTGAGACAAAGTTAGTTTGTTTGGGTTTGAACATCTGCATTACTGTAATCGTCACTCAGAGGGTGTAAGTATCTACACATGTTAAACTTCATAACTCACAATGTTTGCACACATGTAAGTCCAAATATGTCTCCTTATGTGTGGAAATAAGAATAAAAATCCAGCTGAAATCATTCCTGTCTCTCGCTCTCTCTTACTACAGTTTCTATATGTAAAAGCACGAGTTCACACTGCAATAGTTTTACACCCTTAATATGTACACACTGTCTACAGAGAAAATAACAAAGTCAGTATGATAGGAGGGCAGCGTGAGTCTGTATCTGTAGCATCCATTTATACCAGTAAATGTTTTTACATCCCTAAAGTTTAAAATCTGAAGTAAAATCAAAGTAATGCGTTGAGTAGTGTAACAAATTACTTTTTCAAGTAAGTAATTAAATAACCTACTGGATTACTATTAATTAAAGTAATGAGTAATGTCTAATACATTGCTTTTTGAGTGTATCATGTGTGTATGGATCAGGAAATGACATAACAAGTACAGGCACAAGCAGAGGGTGAAATTTTAGAACAGCAACATTTCTACTTGACAAATGTCTATAAACTAAAGCATCCTGGGCAACACCAGGAGGAGCACCAGAGAGGAGGAAGAACTCTTTGTAATTAATATGGCTCTTAATCCACTGCCCAGATGCCATTGTTTACTGATGTCTACCGAAGGACAGACAAAAACACCACCAAACGGCTAAAAGTTCAGCTTTGGAACAGAGCATGTCTGTGTCGGTAAACATGACGACATTTAAATCCACCAAGTGGGTCCAATATGAGAATTTGTTAGTACGAGTATAATCTCAGCTCATTATGGACCCAGTCAAAACAATACACCTGAGCTAATTTACCTATGACCAGCCGAATGTGTAAATATGGTAACCACTGTAGATAAGGTGCAGATGAGGTGACAGGTTAATGTGAAACACCCATCCATGCATGCATGCATGCATGCATCCATCCATCCATCCACCCATCCATTCATCCATGCATCCATCCATGCATGCATCCATCCATGCATCCATGCACCCATCCATGCATCCACCCATCCATGCATCCACCCATCCATGCATCCATCCATGCATGCATGTATGCATCCATCCATGCATGCGTGCATCCATCCATCCATCCATGCATCCATCCATCCATGCATCCATCCATCCATCCATGCATGCATCCATCCATCCATCCATCCATGCATCCATCCATGCATCCATCCATCCATCCATGCATCCATACATCCATCCAATTCAATTCAATTTATTTATATAGTGCCAAAATCACAACAAAAGTCGCCTCAAGGCACTTCATACCTCAAGGCGCTTCATCCATGCATCCATCCATCCATCCATGCATCCATCCATCCATCCATCCATCCATGCATCCATCCATCCATCCATCCATCCATGCATCCATCCATGCATCCATCCATTCAATTCAATTCAATTTATTTATATAGCGCCAAAATCACAACAAAAGTCGCCTCAAGGCACTTCATACCTCAAGGCGCTTCATCCATGCATGCATGCATGCATCCATCCATCCATCCATCCATCCATGCATCCATCCATGCATGCATCCATCCATCCATCCATCCATCCATCCATCCATCCATCCATCCAATTCAATTCAATTCAATTCAATTTATTTATATAGCGCCAAAATCACAACAAAAGTCGCCTCAAGGCACTTCATACCTCAAGGCGCTTCATCCATGCATGCATCCATCCATCCATCCATCCATCCATCCATCCATCCATGCATCCATCCATGCATCCATCCATCCAATTCAATTCAATTTATTTATATAGTGCCAAAATCACAACAAAAGTCGCCTCAAGGCACTTCATACCTCAAGGCGCTTCATCCATGCATCCATCCATCCATCCATCCATCCATCCATCCATGCATCCATCCATCCATGCATCCATCCATCCATCCATCCATCCATCCATCCATTTTGCACCACTTATCTGGTTTCAGGTCACAGGGGAAGCAGTCTGAGAAGAGAAGCCAGACTTTCCTTACCCTGGCTACCTCGTCCAGCTCATGCAACCAAGAGATCCCCAGACTCTGCTTCCATTGCAAAGGGTATGGCAGTGGGATTGCGGAGATCTTTAAAGCGTTCCTTCTACAGCCTGCTTATATCCTCTGTTGAAGTCAGCAGCATCCCACTGCCGCTGCATACAATGTGAGTAAAGCACTGCTTTCCCCTCCTGAGTCGACTGATGGTTTGCCAAAATCGCTTTTAGGCCAACTGAAAGTCTACTGTCAATCAGCCACTGTCAGAGCTGCACTCCATTTGGCCTGCTGGGACCTGTCCATCTTAAATGTTTCCATTCAATTTTATTTATACAGCGTGACAACAACAGGTGATTCATACTGTAAGGGACTGATCACTAGGGCTGGACTTCATCGAAGGTGTAAGCACCACAGCAGATGCCTTTGTGTCAAAGTAATTGAAGATAAGAGACAGAAAAATATGAAGGAGATTTTCCTGGCCTGGCTTTACAAAGTCAGTTCTGCAGTAGATCAAAAACTGAAGAAAACCATGAATCAACATACGAACACGATTACCTGATGCTGCTGAAGTAAAGCAGAGAAAAGTTACAGAGGTTTACAGAGGAGACACGGCTAAGAGTTTTGCAATTTGGCATCATTTCTAAAAGTTTCAACATCTTCGGTACTGAACAGCAGAAATGAGGCTTTCTTGTCAGAGGTCATTTTTGAAGAAAAACAAACAAAAATAGACAGCGGGCGACAGCACTGTACACAACGGTAGACTGGTGCATAATAAGCAAGCGAATTATGCAGAAAACAGATTTTTGATGGTTAACTGATCTTGAAGTATAACTGGGAGAGAGAAAAAGCTGTGCAGGAAGTGTGATTTTTCTCATGGTGGAAGCAAAACAGCCAGGTAAGCGGGAATTCATGACGATGTTGATCAAACATGAAGCGTTCTTTTGCTGCTGGTTCAGTGAACTGTGTTTGGAGAGTGACGAAACGTGCAGCTTCACAATCTGTGAGATGTCCTCTTTCAGCATGTGCTTTGTTTCTACAACTTTTTGTGCATGGACTGAGATGGACCTCATATCTTTACCTCACTAACTCAGAGTAACCTTACGGGCTGTATGAACACTGCTCGCTTCACGTATGATGAGCCAGCAGCCATTCAACCGGGCCTTGTAAGGCTGGTGAGGAGTGGGTTTATTAAAGCACAAACAGTGTGTGGTCGTGAGTTTTAGACTGCCCTCCTCTCAACCACTGAATACACGTGTTTGAGTCGTTCTTTGTCACCCTCTCAGTCTGGTTGGAGATTACCTTTTTATATGATAAGTAGATAAAATGAGAACTATAAGAAGATAAGCCACTACATTAAGTAAAACCATCCTGCTTCTGAGTGTTCTGCCTCATTACGTTACTCAGCTTCTAATAAAATGAGCCAATGAGCCTTTGTGTCATAGACCATGTTTTCATGAACACCTGTTAAATTAGAAGCTGTGTAAAAGGATGAAGACATGCAAGACTCTAGCTCCAGATAACCAAGCTGCAGTTGTGTGACTGGCCACAAGGGGGCACAAAGGTAAACCCTGAAGGGTCTGGAAGAACAGTGGCTTTATAACTGAAGCTGAAGCCGGATCATCACAACAAGACATCAGCATCAAGAAGATCTGAGCCCAGATGACAGCGTGTCACTGACACCAGCTGAAAAGAAATCAGGTCTCAGTTGTGCAAGAAGCTCAGCTAGTAGCTGCTCATCAAATTTCATCCATACAGCAGAAAGAGGAAGCAGAGTGTGCTGTTCTGCTTGCATATGCAGCATCCTTAATAATAATAATGGATTGCATTTATATAGAGCTTATCAAGGCACCCAAAGCGCTTTACAATGCCACTATTCATTCACACACTGGTGGAGGCAGCTACGGTTGTAGCCACAGCTGCTCTGGGGCAGACTGACAGAAGCGAGGCTGCCATATCACACCATTGGCCCCTCTGGCCATCACCAGTAGGCGGTAGGTGTAGTGTCTTGCCCAAGGACACAACGAGCAGGACAGAGAGCCCAGATCGAACCGGCGACCTTCCGGTTACAGATACGCTTCCCAACCCCCTGAGCCACGGTCGCCTTGACACAAAGAAAAGCCTTAGGCATTGAAAAGATCGAGATAGCTATTGCTGCTTCTACAGCTAAAATAAAAGTGTTGAATAGGAGAGCTGTAAAAATGATGTAGTTGGAAATAGACAAAAACTCCTGAATTCGATTGTTAAATCTTAGAGTCTTAATGAAGAGGGAGTGTTAATGAAGTGGAAGCTGTAGTTAACAGATGTTAACCATGCCATACCATACAACACAACACCATATAAGTGTTTTAAAATTAACACAACTGACACAAAGTGCTGTACATTGGAACTACAAAATAAAAATGCATAAGATATAAAACAAACCAATTAAAAAGGTAAAATAACTAAAAGAAAAGTGAAGTCTTGCTAAGGTCAAAAGCCAACGAATAAAAATGGGTTTTAAAAAGTGGACAGGGAGGGGCCGGGCTAACGTGCAACAGTAGAGAAAGCCCCGCCCCCTCTGAGCTTCCTCCTGGTACTTCCAGGAGCAGCTGGTCAGCTGACCTGAGAATCTGACATCCATGTAGTGATGAAGATGCTCAGAGAGGAAAGGTGCAGCAAGACTGTGAGAACATTTTAAAACAAATATAAGACTTTTAAAATGAACTGTGCAGTGAACAGGGCTGATGTGCTCTCCTTCACGAGTTCCTGTTTCCTGTTAAAGTCATGCAGCTGCATTTTGAACCAGCTGCAAGAATAACGATTGATTGACTGTCACATAAAGTGAATTACTGTCATCAGTTTGCCAGTGTTGCCTAGAAAGAAGCGCTTTCATCCTTGCCAATCGCTTTAAATGATAAAAACTGAACACAGCTCTGATTTGACTTTTCCACCTATAACAAGCTCAGTAATAACAGGTTTAGAATATACTTCTGTTGGTTTGGTCCCAAGTCAACAGAGGAGGGCTGACAGGGACCACTGGCTCTAAACACCACCTCTATTTTCTTTTCATTAAAATGTAAAAAGCTTAAAGCCAACCAAGCTAAGGACCCAGAGGCAGCAGGTATAACGAAATGAGCAGTGGCCCTAAAACTGAGCCCTTAGAATAGAGAAGGTTCACAGTTCTGCCAGATGAGACCTGAAGCATTTAAGTGCCCACTGAGTGATGTAATCGAGATTTTAAAATGTTTTGGTCTACTGTGTTCAAGACAGCGGTTAAATCAAGCAGAACCAGAACAACGTGGTTACCAGAATCACACGCAAGAAGGATGTTGTCAGAGACCCTCACTGATGCAGATTTGATGCTCATCTGGAAAATATTTTTCAACTAAATATTTAGAAAACATTATAAAGGAACTGCAGCTTATAATCGGCCTGTAATGAGCCAGGACAGCGTGATCAAGGCCAGGCTTCTTAGGCAGTGGCTGCACTGCTGCACATTTGCATTTTGCAGGAACCTCACCAGAGAACAGACTGCCCTATACTCAGCAAACTTTATTTTAAACAGTCGTTAGGGACAGGATCACAGGACGAACCTGAGGCTTAATATGGTGAACCATTGCCTCTAAAAGTGAGAACATCAAAGGCTTAAACTGAGTGAAAGCAGCAGTGCGAGGGACAGATGGGTCTGTGATACCAGCCGTGGTGGTGGAAACATCTTCAATAAGCACTGAAGATGACTGGAGAGGCGTACAAACAGACTTTATGTGGAGTATTAAGAACAAACGTGTTAAATAACACACGAGCACAGTTATGACTGTCGACAGAAATCCTATTTGCAACATGTTTGGTTGTGACGCCAGCAGTGGTTTAAACTTTGAAATGACACCTGCATCTTTTTTCCATCGATGTTCTGCTCGGTGACGTTGTTTTCTGACAGCAAAGCTTCTGTCATCAGGCTCAGCTTTAGGCTGCCTAGTTTCTAATGGAGCCACAGATGATTTGACAGGAAGAATAAAAGGTGGAACTTAACTCTTCTAAATATGAGGAGAAACAGTCAGAAGAGACATGGAGCAAACTGAAAGTGGCAAAAACCAGAGCAGCAGTGGAAGGGCCTGTCTGCGCCAACAACAATCACTAAGCCATGTAAAGACCCCAATGATTTAGAAGCATTAACCCCCAATCACTGTTCCCTCTAAGCTGCTCGCGTGCAATTGCGCACTGCTGGCACGTCTCTGCACACAGAAAATCTAACCTGAATTGAAATTAAAATAAATATGTTAACAATTCTGTTTTGCAGTTTTAGTGACTGGCTGCTCCCGTACGGGATCAGAACGATGCCACCTTATCCCAAAGTCCAGCCAATCACGCGATTCACATTCGTATATACGCAGCTAATCAACGTCGCTGACAGGCTATGACAGCGTCCTTATGTGCCGGTGTTTTAGCAAAGCGGCTGATGTGGAGTGAAGCCACGTTAATGACAACGTGAACAACCACTGGAGATGTGAGCAGGACAGACGAACAACTGACGGGAAAAGCTAATCTTGTGTAGTTAGTGTGTAGTTAGTGTGTAGTTAGTGTGTAATTAGTGTGTAGTTAGTGTGTAGTTAGTGTGTAGTTAGTGTGTAGTTAGTGTATAGTTAGTGTGTAATTAGTGTGTAGTTAGTGTGTAGTTAGTGTGTAGTTAGTGTGTAGTTAGTGTATAGTGTAGTCAATAGTTTTGTTGTGTGTCAGAACAATGAGGCGACTGCTGAATGTTACAGGTGTTACAGCAGTGACACATCTGCTGTTGTCAGGCCTGCAGGTTTCAGGCTGTTGTTCTCCTTCATCTCATAGTGGACAGAAATTATTTTTTGGAGTGACACAAATAATTTGTGTGGCATCAGATTTGATGCAGAACAGCTGATTGTTCTGTAAATAGTTTGAAATGTTTGTTTAAAAAACGTCTTGGCTGCATTTTTAGGTAAACAGCTGCAAAACACTTTGTTTGCAAAACTCAGTTACTTTTTTGAAGAAGTAACTATATAAGTAATTGCCCAACATTGGTCATTATTTACTGTATTTGCAGACAGAGTTACAGACTCTCTCCCAGACCACAGACTCATCATACAGTCAGAGCTTTATAAAATAAAGTTGTGTTTTCAAAATTGGAGTTCAAGTTATTTTTCCTTCCAATAGTGTGAACATGCTACAAAGATCATGAACAAGATTTTATTTAATTTTCATTGTAAGTGGGCTAAAGCAGTTAATTAAAAGTAGTCTAACATAAATGCTGTAATTTGATTACTTTAATAAACATGTAACTTGGATGCTGGCGTGACCACAGTGCACACATCTGCTGTTGCTCACAGTGTCCAAGCTCAGGGAGTTTGTGTGTTCAGACTAGACTTGTAGTCAAGACCGCCTAATCCGAGACCAAGACAAGACCAAGACCAGAGGGTATCGAGACCAAGACAAGACCAAGACCGAGACCGAGACGAGACGAGACCAAGACCAAGACCGAGACGAGACGAGACCAAGACCAAGACCGAGACAAAAAAAAAAGTCTTTAAACTGCAGCCAGATGCTGCTTCGTTTACGGGTCTCGGGCATATTTATGTGTTTTTGCTTTCGCACAGCCCTCCTCACCGCTGTCTACTGTCTCACTCACTCACTGAAAGGACTGACGCATGCTCCACTTGACTGTTGCGTCTCTCACCCTCTCTGTTTTTCACATAATGATATTATCCTATATCCTCGCATGTGATTGGCCACAATATGGAGGGATTGGAGCGTAGCTGAGCCACTGTGTGAGAGCTGAGCAGCCAAAGGAAATTAAGTGGGGGTAGAAATGACTGAAAGATTATTAGGCTCTGTTTTGAGCTTTGTTCAAAAAAGAATGACTTCATATATATATATATATATATATATATATATAGTTTTTTAATTAAGCAGCAAGGCAGAACAAAGTCGGGCCTGTATCAAGACACAGGGACTAAACCCCAATTCAACCAGACCCAGAACTGATCCAGAATTAAAACAGGACTACAACAGTAACCAAGACAGAACCAGAATCAGAACTAGATGATAGCAGCACTAAAAATCATCTTAGACCTGCACTACACTTATTTTTTAATTCTACCAAAGTACACTATTTAGATTCTGAAAAGTTTATATAATTATTCAGCCTTGTTGAGCAAACAAGCCTGCATAACTTAATAAATATAGAATTTTAAAAGTAACAAACGCTATCTAAAAAGATACAATAGGTACGAGATACATGTTCTGATGAGTTTTTGGCAAACAACCATTTGACTAACTTGTGTGTCTCACCTGCTCTTGTTCCATCTCTGTTCTGTCGTCATTTTCGTCGTCTCTCTCCCTCTTTGTGCTGACAATCAAGCCAAACACAAATATACAGTGGAAACCAGATATTTACATACTCTTCAGATAAAAACACAAACACTTTTTAATTGTAACATCAAATCAGACTAAATGTTTCTTTTTTTAGGTTGATAAATATAAAAAACATATTTGTTAACTTTAAGAGTAAAGAGAGAAACTGTCTGTATTTCTTAATTGTAAATGGCACCAAATTGTATTCAAAATTGAGCCACACTTATGGAGCTCCACAATTCTTTTCCAGAATTCTTTTCCAGGTGTTTTGGTTGACATCTCTTGATTTTTCAAAGAAACTTTCCCATTTCAAAGAAACAGGCTCTGTGTTTTGCCTTATATGCATCCACAGCTGTGCCACCAATTTACCCACATGGACTCTACGAACCAATCAGAAGCTTCTTAAGCTCAGAATGGAATCATCTGGAGTTTTCTTAATTAATCTTAATTAACAATAAACTTAGTGTATATGTACTCCTACATTTGATGAAAGTGATTAAAATAGACAGCTCCCTCTTTTTATTCTGACATTTAACTAATTCAAAAGACATTTCAACATTTATTTATCTAAAACAAAAGTTTACTCTAAATTGATGTTTAACAGTAAATAAAAGGTTTTATGTTTTCTCCCTAAAGTGTATGTAAATATCTGGTTTCAACTGTGAATATACTGCTGTGTATTGAAATTCCTCTTGTTTTGCATAGATATACTGAACATACAACAACAACATACAAAGCATAATATATAAAATAACATCTACCTGAGTTTTTTCTTTGAAAGAAGCTCCTTATGTCCATTGTTGTGTTCATCAGTACACAACTGAAACCGATTTAGAGAGTTTGTTTAGCCGTGGAGGGTAACAACTGAAAATATGAGATGTAAGCTAAGACTCTCTAAAAAAATCAGCATTGTCGTTCGGCTTTTTATTTATCCATTTGTTGATTCACTTGAAGAGTAAGTAACGCAACCAAGTGATCAGTTTGATATCAATCTTTTGTGATACACCGTCATATTTACATTATTAGTTCAGTACGAATGATTTCCGTTGGTACCTGGTCAAACTTAAGCTCTCCTCTGCAGCAAACTCGCAGGCAGCAGCTTCTCCCCCCTCGCTCACATGGGTGCTGTGCTCAGTCTCCTAGTGCCAAAGCTCGGATCATACCAAAATCAGGGGGAATTTAGGACGGTGCGCTCTGTGCTTCGTGTGTTGTTTTTGTTTTATACAGTTGTCAGTCAGGCATCTAACAAACAAATTACACTCCAAAAAACCCCATGCTTCTGAAAAAATGACCCGGGCTTAAGCCCAGTAAGACACCCCCCGCTCCGCTGATGGTTGACTCCAAATCTCCCGAACACTATGTCGATTTGAGAGCGCAAGACCGAGACAGCGAGACCAAGACCGAGACCAAGACAAAAGTCCGTTGAGACCGAGACCGAGACCAAGACGAGACCAAGACCACGTAAAAGACCGGTCTCGAGACATCCAACTCTAGTTCAGACACATGAAACATTAGAGGAAACGTTGCCCCCAATCATCTCTTCTTATTAAAGACATCTTCCTCCCTCCTTCCTAAGGGAAGTTCAAAAGGAAAACATCTGCACGTCACTGCTGAGTATAGCTCCAGTCTATGGCTGATCTCTCATGGAGGAATACCTGCTTCAGCAAATACTGTAGGAAAGACCTAAGTGGTCTGACATAAAGCACAACTTTATGACTCTGTGGCTTTTCATTGACAAGACGGGAATGGGAAGAGTTGCTGACCAAGAAAGGCCCCTAAAGTGTGTTTCCTACTAAAGTGTGTTTCCTACTAAAGTGTGTTTCCTACTAAAGTGTGTTTCCTACTAAAGTGTGTTTCCTACAGGAGGCAGAAATCTTAATGTAAAAGGATGACTGCATGTCTGCTCCTGGAGTTACAGCTGCACGCATGTCGTGTGGGACACTTTCAGCTAGTAAAGAGGAAACACTTTCACTCGTTAAGGTAACATAAATAGGGTGTAGTGTGTATTTTTGGTGACCGCTTCACTTTGTGTGCATATCAGTTGTTTTGAATTGTTTAGGTTGCCTTGGAGTAGCTTGCTTGTCTTTAGACTTGACTGCTGTTCAGCCTGATTACTGAAGCATAAAGATGCACAGATGCACCTTGAAGCTGGATTCTTTGTCTGCAAGGGAATCAACAATAAATCCTCCTGCCTGCACTGCTGCAAAGTCACTACACAAAATGAAAGTCATTAATACAACTTTTAAAGAGTTTAGAAATTGGTTGTAGGTGCACAGGAAGTAGATCTGCAATACAGCTGCTAACCAAATGGTATTTAATGACAACCGACATATGAACATCATAATGTGTTACTCTGAGATTCATTCTTGTGCTGAAAATGTGTGTTTACAGTCTACAGCTATGCTGCTGCTGCCTTTGATAGCAATGTGTTTTCAACTAAGTCTCTGGGGAGCAAAGTACGGGGTCAGCAATCTCTGTCCAAACACTGGGAATGCTGGAACTATCAAAGGGAGGGTTTTAAGAAAAATGTATGATATGCTGTCATGAAGTTATAACGTAGAGGCCCGAGGGCCCCCTTTGCCCCAGAAGAGGCCTGACCGAGCAACAGGCACCAGGCCCCGCCAAGTAGCCACCGGGGGTGAGCTGGTACACACCTGAGCGCCCAGCCCGGACACCAAGAACCACCAACGCACCGACCCCTGAGGGCACCAGTCACCGGCAGGGAGTGTGGTGAGGGGAGACAGGCCTTTGGAGGGCCTGGGAGTTCCCAGAGAGGTGGAGTGTAAGACCCGACCTGACATACAGACACAGACAGGGTCCACCCTGCCTCTCACCTGACTGGGATAGGCTCCAGACCCCCACAATCCTTTAAAAGGATGAGCAGCAGGGAAAGGATCGATACAACATACAATGATCATTCCTGCTGCATGTTTTGAGAACAGATCGTTGCCCTGCTAAACTCAAATCAAACCTTGTTTACTTTTATTAAAAAAAATTATTTCTTTCTCATTTTTTTCATCTTTGATTTTTTAGTCTGACAAAAAGCAAAAAATGTTTTTCTGTCTGGATGAAAACGTCTCTTTCTGAGTCGATTCAGCAATATCCCAAACCCCGGCCAAGAAACGCAACTCTGTGTGCTGCACTTTAATCTACTGTTCACCAAACTATAATTAAGCTTCGGAGACTCACGTCTGCTCACAGTGGACATGGAAAGAGAAGGGCTGCCATTTACATCCCTCCTCTTCCCCTCGGGCTGCGTGGACTCAAATTGGTTCCAGATGCGTTTCTCGTGGCCAGCCTCCACAACTGAATCACATCGAGCCAGCAGACGAGAGAAATTTTGCAAAAAATTCAGCAGAGCAAAAATAATGTGTGGAATGTCTACACAAAGTGCGAAGAAAACATCACTGTAACACATGGTGAGAGCCTTACTCCTGTCGCCAGCCTGCCCAACAATATGCACCCGAACGAGGATCTGAGTCTTTTGTTTCTTTCATGTTGAGGACAGATGTGCAAGCGGTGAAAAAAACAGACATTTAGCCAGAGCAAATCCACATCCTGCTCCCATGTGCGCTGAACATCAAAGCGCTCCAGCTCACACACTGCTACAGCCCCTTTAGAGAAGACTAAGTCCCACAGAGTTGATGAAAAGCATTAATGATTGCTCTTCATTCATGTTTACATCTTTCTTTTATTCAAACAGCATCTGCGGCGCCCTCCTCCCCACAGACAGAGACCTGACTCACGACTACATTTTGTTTATTTAAGTTACACGCGTGTCGGGAACATTTATAGAAGCCGAGCTGAACAGTGATTTGTCTGATAAATAAAACACACACTTCTTCCCAGCAGCTCTGTATATACACGTTAAACGCCGTCGATCCCTTTTAACTCGCCCACCCGACCCGCTATGTCCGCCCCGTTTCCTTCCTTCACCCGGACGTAGGAACAAATCTGCTCTTTTGAAAGCAAACATTCATAAATGACCAAAGGATACGTTTGGGGAAGAGTTTATATTAACTTTGATCTTTGTGCTTAAAAGCTCGGAGGCTTCTGTGTATTTAAAACAAGACGTCAACTCGATACGTCGCGTCGCAGGAGGGTGAAGCTACGTCCGCCTCTTTCACTGGTATTAATGTTATTTAGATGATCGCCCAACATTTACCACTAAATCCTGTCGCGTAGGAAAATCTCCAATCACCGTGGAGCTCCAACTTTCCAAGTGCGTGTGTGTGTGTGTGTGTGTGTTTAAACCGTTATTTCCACACTTACACATTCCTCGGTGGGCGGTAGCTCGCAGTGTGAACCAGTACAACTTTGTTATTTATCAACAGTGAACCACAATCACACGTTTGGACGTTTACACACTTTGAAGTTTCAGAATAAAACCTGATGACGACTTTGTGTGGTGTCTACATTCACCAACATTAAAGTGTCCGGCTGTAAGAGTATGAAGACAGCGGAGTGTTAGTACATCTCTACGGTGAATGCGATGCCAGTTGTCACTGAATAAACACAGTCAGAGGTTTTTCAGCACAGCATTAAACAGACGAACATCTGAGTTGGTCGAGTTTAAGAATATAAGGCACACACTCACCCTGAGCTCGCACTGGCCGGCTGTAAAAGTTTACGGCGAGAAGGAAACTGGTTATCTGGAAACACACACGCATCTTATTGAAATCCTAAAGTGCATCGTGGAAAAGAAGACATAGAAAATGCAACATGTTGCTCATTGGGTCGCCGCTCGCTCTCTCGCTGCCCTCTCTATCCCTCCCTGCGTCCACAGCCCCAGGTTTGGCGACCGCAGAGAGCATGCGCAGATTGAAGCCGGAGTCCGGTTAAGTAGATGTTCCACGTCTGTTCAGTGTATGCTGCCGTTTACCCCTCATGTTTACTGTCATGTTATTATGTTCCTCAGAACACATAAAGGTCTATACTAGTCCCTCCAGTCTGTTAACAGTCAGTACTGATCAGCTTTGGACTTTAGAACTACTGAGGTCATCAAACACGATCAGAGAAAAAGGCAGAAATCTGACATAAACGACTTTAATCTCAGAATGAACTCACTGAAGAAAAATGTCGGATTTCAGGGAGTTTTTGGCCGAGCTGAGTCGTCCCCGGCAGTTGAGCAGATATATATATATATATATATATATATATATATATATATATATATATATATATATATATATATATATATATATATAAATAATATCACACCATATTAGCTAACAGATTTACTGAAAGGCTAGGCCTTAGCTTGCTTCTTCCATTATTGCATTTCTCTCTGCATAAAGTAGCTTTTCTGCTAACTACAGTCAGTACTTTCCTACTGGCATTAGTGGTGACCTAAGAAGCTTAACCTTAACATTGCTTAGCAGTGTAGACATTGAAGAAAATGTCTGTCTTTTTTTTCTTCTTTTGTGCAGATTGATGGCGATGCAACTTTGGCAAATTGCATCTCCTAAAGAGACCAAATTGCCTTCCTCAGTTTCTGCAAAAGCAAACAACCACTTACAAAAAGAAAACTAGGACTTTGGGACTTCTGCAGAAACTTTGTGAGAAAATGAAAAACAGAAATGAAAGTTCAAAGGAGAGCACCTGACATGCACATGCAAGAATGAGGCAGACAAAGAAGCAAAAAGCAACATGAAATGTTGAGACAGGATGGATACACAGTGATGGGAAAATAGCCAAACAGGTGAGAGCAAAGCAGTGAGGTGGACCTAGAAAAATTCAAATGGCCACTTAATGGATTAAAAGATATTCTTCAGGAAGGAATTTTTTTCCTGATGGCATATCTCCTAAGGAAATAGTTTGACGTTTGCGACTTTAAACAGAACCACCTTACTGACCACACCTGACAGTCTATTAACAATATGTATGAGGCAGCGAGGCTGACAATGTTATGCTTCTACACTGCAACAAAAGATCCTGAAGAAGATGCCGGTAAAATGTTACTTTTCACACTGCATTTCTATTGTGGTTTTGAGTCTGTTGATGACAGTAACATCCGGAAGGAGGAACACGACAAATACCAAGGGCTCAGAGAAGAGCTGGAGAAGATGTGGAGGGTGAAGGTAACAGTGGTCCCAGTGGTGATCAGAGCACTCGGTGCAGTGACTCCCAAGCTTGACGAGTGGCTCCAGCAGATCCCAGGAACAACAGCGCAGTCCTGGGAACAACTAAGATACTGCAGGACCCTCAAGCTCCCAGGCCTCTGGTAGAGGACCCGAGCTTGGAGGACAGATCAGATGTGTGTAAGTGATCCTAAATATAACTTAAGGAACAGTAGCTAGAATATTTGTTGATTCCAAATGTATTTTTATAACCCACTTGTTTATGCAACCATGGATCTACGAGGCAGGCCAAAAATGAAGGGGAAAGTGGTTAAAGTTAGCTGTTGGCACCCCACTTCTTCTTTGTCTTTATCCAGGGATAAAATAGAAAGTTCAGACTCACAGTAGGCACCAGTCTGCCACCTACTGGCAGCCAGCTCTTTGCAGGCTGTTTCTGTTTATGCTTATTACCTGGGAACTACCACAGGTGTTTCCAGGTAATAATCTAAGTTTGCTTTAATAGGTTATTAATATGTTATTAAATAGAGACAGCTAACCCTGACCCACTTCCTCATTATCCTGCTATTAGCACTTAATACAGGTCCCAGCTTTGGGACCCTTATTATGCAATTACATAAATTTCAGTGTAATCTTACTCAACTGTAACCATGGTTGTTACCATGACATTACTTTGATATTAAGTGGTTATTACTTTGGTACTCTGAAACTGAACTGGATAGTCACATGGGTAAATGATTATAAGAGCTTTGTTTCAATATAGTCACAATATTCAGCTTCGTCAAGCAACGTCAGCATTTATGCTTTAATGGCAGTGTGCAGGTAGAAAACAATTGAACTGGGGGTAAATAGAAAATGTATTTTTCTACTATGGCCAACATAAACTGATACTAGTTGGAAGACTAATCTGACCTCCTATCAGCACTCTATAATTTATATTATAGCAGTAATGAATGGCCATATTCTGACAGAATGACATGAAAAAACCCAAAAGATGTCTTTCATTAAATGCAATGCAGAAATACCTGCATATAGGGTATCTATATAAAATCACATGGTCAAGATAAACAGTATTTTTTTATTTGGACTTTTAGACACTGAAATTTCTTAAAGACTTTGCAGTATTTCTCCTCTTAACCTAATATACAGATCAGCAGCAACAAGTGGATCTCCTGGGGCATCTTATTCTTTTTCTACCATAAGCAGACAACAAAGACTGTTTCATTGCAGGCATATTGACCTTTAGACGTACACTCTTCTATACACACAGTGATCTCATCCACAAAAATAGGGTTCAGTCCATCCTCTGGAAATGAATACATCTCTGCATCTGTCCATTGGTCATGATCTCTGGTTGGACAAAGGCTAGTCTGACTTAATCTTCCTTCTAAACAGCCCAAGTTTTTTACCAATTCTCTTTAGAGTTCGAACACTTCTAACAGTCTGATTAATATGTGCTAAAGTTGGAAATATTACTTTGTTACCGAAATAAAGTTTGAAGAACAGTCTGATTTTCATTTCAGGCACCGTTTCTCTCACTTTGAGAGGTGAACTTTTTGCAGAAGCGAGCTTCTTCCATTATTGTAACCGTTTTTGCATCATGGACCGGCCTTTAAGGTGTTGTGGATAAATACAACAAAATAAAACCAGTACCGGTACCAAAAAAAAAAGATTTATTCATAACACACAGAAAAAGAACCAGGGAAACCGAGTTAACGAAAAAAACAAAAATTATGCTAAACTGTGATAAAAACCCTGAAAACCATAAATTTCACACCCGAGCCTCAACTCTCGCAGCCTGGTACCAAAAGATTCATGGACCCCCACCGGTTTATTTATGTCATTATGCCCGACCTGGGACATTCTGCATTTCTATTGGTTGTGTGAACAAATGTCAAATCACTCTGAGGTCAAAGTTTAAGAGTGGAACACAAATGTGACTCTCCTGTTACCAAGCAAAGACCAGTACTATTGTGAGATTTTGTAGTTCAAACAGATTTTATCATTTAAAGGTAGAACAACATTGGGACAGGTGCGCCAAAAAAACAACCATTAAATAAACAAACAAACAAAAAGTCTCTCAGGTGCCTAAACTAAACACATGAAAAGCTGTTAAAGGAAAAAGGATTCCTATCCCCGCAGATACTGGGACTGCTTTTCAGACTATTATGTATACAATGAATAGAAGTAAAAAAAAAAAAGTAAAATTTTATTTATATAGCACCTTTCAAGATAAAAATCACAAAGTGCTACAAAGAAGCTAAAACATAAAAATAAAAATCAACCAAAGCAGGTTTAAAAAGATGAGTTTTTAGCTGTTTTTTTTTTTTAGCAAAATCTGTAGCTTGGAAACATCTTGGGGCTTAAAGGAAATATACTGTATAACTGAATATCATCTGCATAGTAGTGATACGAAATGTCCTTAAAAGTGCTCAATAAGTGCTGAAGAGGAAGTAAATACAGTAAGAACAATAAAGGCCCCAAAACTGAACCTTGTGGCACACCATAGGCAAGAAAAGTAGAAGAACTGTACTTAGAGGTAGCCACAGAAAAGGATCGTTCATGCAAATAGGATTTGAATGAGTCCAAAGCAGCCCCTGACCCAGTGTCTCAGCCTATCTAGCAGAATATGATGGTCCACAGTATCAAAGGCGGAGGTCCAACATCAACAAAACAGAGCATTCTCCTGCATCACATCTCATCAAAATGCCGTTGGAGACTCTAAGAAGTGCAGTTTCAGTAAAGTGAGCTCTACGAAAGCCAGATTGGAATTTATCCAGAATGTTGTATTCATCTAAAACAAACTGTCTGTGAAGGTTCTCAGTCATCCAGGTCATCATAGTCTAAGGAGCTTGCAAAGAAAAGCATCTGGACTTCTTTAAGTTGCTTGAAGACGTTTCACCTCTCATCCAAGAAGCTTCTTCAGTTCTAAGGTCAAATGGTGGAGAGTCCCAGATATAAACCTGGTGGGAGTTTCACCCCCAAAGAGGGACAAAGGACCCCCTGATGATCCTCTAATCGCCTGAGCCAAGGTGTGAAATCGGGTGTGGGTCACAATCAGCCAGAGTTTCAGGTGAGCTCATTGTGAAACCCGGCCCCAACCTATGGTGTGATTTCCTGAGGTCAGATGGCCCAGGATGTGAGTGGGCGTTAAGGCGTCTGGGAAGGATCTCAGCGCAGTCCAGGAAAGGCAAACAGTCGTCCTTTGTGTCTTCCCTGGTGAACTTGATGTTTTTATCCACAGCGTTGATGTGCGCAGTGAAGGATTCCACTTCTTGTGTCTTGATTTTGACCCAGGTGTCGTCTACATATCTGTACCAGTGGCTGGGTACTCTTCCTTTGAAAGAGCCAAGAGCCTTCCTTTCCACTTCCTCCATGTAAAGGTTGGCTACAATAGGTGACACGGGGGAGCCCATGGCACAGCCATGTTTTTGTCTGTAGAAGCCTTTGTTGTATTTGAAGTATGTAGTGGTGAGGCAGAGGTCTAACAGTGTGCAGATCTGATCAGGTGTGAAGTTGGTCCTGTCCTCCAAGGAGCTGTCTTCTTGTAGTTGTTTTCTGACAGTCTCCACTGCCTCCGTGGTGGGTATGCACGTGAAGAGAGAGACTACATCAAAGGACACCATGGTTTCATCTGGATCCAGGGTAAGTTTCTGGACCTTTTGAGTGAAGTCGGTGGAGTTCTTGATGTGGTGTGGGGTGTCCCCCACGAGAGGAGCAAGGATGGTAGCAAGGTGTTTTGCAATGTTATAAGTGGCTGAGTTTATGCTACTGACTATGGGTCTGAGTGGGACAGCTTCCTTGTGGATTTTAGGAAGTCCGTAAATGCAGGGTATGGCATCCCCTGGATAAAGGTGGTGATATGTAAGGCGGTCAATGATTTTGTCCTTTTCAAGGTCTTGAAGGTAAACTATAACTTTCTTTTTGTAGCTGCTGGTGGGGTCTCGCTTTAAGGCTTCGTAGGTATTGTTGTCACTGAGGAGAGTAGTGATCTTTGTATGGTAATCTGTAGTGTTTAGGACCACGGTGCATCTTCCCTTATCCGCTGGTAAAACAGTGATGTTGTGGTCTTTGCTCAGGGAAGCGACGGCCTTCTTTTCCTGTATTGTGAGGTTGGACGGAGGGACTTTGGCACTGGAGAGGGTGGCTGAGACTTTCATCCTGATTTGCTCTGCTTCTGTCTGTGATAGTTTATTAATGCGTATGGCAGATTCTGTGGCTGTGATGAGGTCCACTATGGGCAACTGTTGTGGAGAAATGGCAAAATTGAGTCCTTTGGCTAATACTCTCTTTTCAGGTTCAGTGAGATTCCGGTCTGAAAAGTTCCTCACACATTTCTCCTGACTGTCCTCAGGTGTGTGTTCTTCTCTGAGTTGTGTCGGTTTAGACTGAGGAGTGTGTGTTTTTGAAAGCAAGGTGTGAAATTTCCTGCATTGTCTTTCTTTTCCTTTCGAGTGTTGGGCCCGCTGAGCCTTGTCCACAAACTTGTCAACCTCTTCTAAGATTGGAGAGGGTAGAAGGGTTTCCAGTTCCTGCAGAGTCTGGCTGGTCTTGCTCTGTAGGGCATCTATAGTGAAATGGACCTGTCTTATCCTTTCACTTAGAAGCTGATTTTGTGCTCTCTGTAGAATCAAGTCTGCTCTGTATCCCCTGATAGTGGATCCAAGACACAAACTCTTAGGAACTACTCTGCTTTGTCAGACTTACCTTAACCACTACCTTTTCTAAATTTTGAAATTGGTCTGTAAGGCAAGGCAAGGCAAGGCAAGTTTATTTGTATAGCACAATTCAACAACAAGGTGATTCGAAGTGCTTTACAGAGACATTAGAAACAAAAACAAATAAAAAGCATGATTTAAAATTGATTAAAACAAGCAAACAAACTAACTAATTAACAAACAAACAAACAAACAAACAAAACAGTATATAAAATCAAAACAGATAAAATCAGAACAGTAGATAAAATCAGTAGTTAAAATGTAAGTTTTGAGTGCGGATTTGGTGCTTTATTCAAATGCAGCTGAGAACAGGTGAGTCTTCAACCTGGATTTAAATAAACTGAGTGTTTCAGCTGATCGGAGGCTTTCTGGGAGTTTGTTCCAGATATAAGGAGCATAAAAGCTGAATGCGGCTTCTCCGTGTCTGGTTCTGACTCTGGGAACTGATAAAAGACCGGATCCAGATGACCTGAGGGATCTGGAAGGTTCATACTGGGTCAGGAGGTCACTGATGTATTTTGGTCCTAAACCATTCAGAGCTTTATAGACCAGCATCAGAACTTTAAAGTCTATCCTCTGACGGACAGGCAGCCAGTGTAAAGACCTCAGAGCTGGACTGATGTGGTCCACTTGTTTGGTCTTAGTGAGGACTCGAGCAGCAGAGCTCTGAATGAGCTGTAGTTGTCTGACTGATTTTTTAGGTAGACCTGTAAAGATGCTGTTACAGTAATCAAGCCTACTAAAGATGAATGCATGGACTAGTTTTTCCAGGTCCTGTTGAGACATCAGATCTTTTATCCTTGATATATTCTTGAGGTGACAGTAAGCTGATTTTGTTATTGTCTTAATGTGTTTTCTAAGTTTAGGTCTGCATCCATCACTACACCCACATTTCTCGCCTGGTTTGTGGTTTTTAGGTGTATAGACTGAAGTTCTCTGGTGACCTGTAGTCGTTTTTCTTTGGCGCCAAAGACTATTACCTCAGTTTTGTTTTTGTTTAGCTGGAGAAAATTGTGGCACAACCAGTCATTAATTTCCTCAATGCATTTACCAAGAGCCTGTACAGGGCCTCGGTCTCCTGCTGACATTGTGATATATATTTGTGTGTCATCTGCATAGCTGTGATAGTTTATTTTGTTGTTCTTTATAATCTGTGCCAGTGGGAGCATGTAGATGTTAAACAGAAGGGGTCCCAAGATGGAACCTTGGGGAACTCCACATGTGATACTTGTCTGCTCAGATGTGAAGTTACCTATTGATACAAAGTATTTCCTGTTTTCTAAGTATGTTTTGAACCAGTTTAGTACAGTTCCTGAAAGACCTGTCCAGTTCTCCAGTCGTTTGAGTAATATGTTGTGGTCAACTGCATCAAATGCTGCACTGAGATCCAGTAAAACTAAGACTGACATTTTTCCACTGTCTGTATTCAGACATATGTCATTAAACACTTTGGTCAGAGCGGTTTCAGTGCTGTGGTTCTGTCTAAAACCTGACTGGAAGGCATCATAGCAGTTATTCTGTTTTAAGAAGTAATTGAGCTGTTGAGAAACTGCTTTTTCAATGATCTTACTTAAAAATGGGAGATTTGAGATCGGCCTGTAGTTGTTCATTTGTGTCTTGTCAAGATTGTCCTTTTTTAGTACAGGTTTAATTACAGCCGTTTTTAGTGATTCTGGAAACACACCTGATAATAAAGAAAAATTGACGATCTGTAACAGGTCTGACTCTAAAGTCTTTGAGACCTTTTTGAAAAAACTTGTTGGCAGGACATCTAAACAGCAAGAGGAGGAGTTCAGCTGAGCTAAGATGTCCTCCAGGTCTTTGCTGTTAATCGGGTGAAACTGTTTCATGGTGTTTAAACAGTTTTTCGGTGGACACAGTACATATCCTGAATCTGCTGTTGATGTACCAATTGCTTGTCTAATCTTTTGGATTTTTTCTGTGAAGAATTTGGCGAAGTCATTGCAGGCCATGGTCGAAGTTCAGCTGCCACTGACACAGGAGGGTTTGTTAGCCTGTCAACTGTAGAAAATAAGACCCGAGCATTATGACTGTTTTTGGTGATGATGTCAGAGAAGTAGGACCTCCTTGCACTCCTCAGTTGTAAATTATAATTGTGAAGTTTCTCTTTATAGATGTCATAATGAAGCTGGAGGTTTGTTTTTCTCCATCTGCGCTCAGCTTTCCTACACTCTCTTTTTTCATTTTTCACTAGTGTGGAGTTTCTCCATGGAGACTTTTTCCTTCCAGAGATAATCTTCACCTTAATGGGAGCAATTGTATCCATTACATTTAACATTTTAGCATTGAAGCTATTGACGAGCTTATTGACTGAACCTCTGGACAGGTCAGGTGTTAATGGGAAGACCTGGTTAAATATCTCACTACTGTATTCAGTTATACACCGTTTTGTGATCACTGCTGTTGATATATTTGTGTGGGCTGAGATTTTACTTTCAAAGAAAACACAGTAATGATCAGACAGGCCCACATCAGACACAGTAACCTTTGAAATGCTCAGGCCCTTGGAGATCAGCAGGTCAAGAGTGTGTCCTCTATTATGTGTGGCCTCTGTTACAGGCTGAGTCAGCCCAAAGTTGCCCAGAGTGTTACTCAGGTCTTTAGTCCCTTTGTCCTGAGGGTTGTCCACATGGATGTTAAAATCCCCAACAATAATTACACAGTCGAAATCAACACAGATCACAGACAGCAGTTCACTGAGATCATTAAAAAAGTCTGTGCAGTATTTGGGAGGCCTGTAAACATTAAGAAACACAACTTTGGATGGGGCCTTCAGCTGTAAAGCCACATATTCAAAAGACTGAAAACTTCCAGGAGACAGCTGCTTACATTGAAATGATTCATTAAATAAGACAGCAACCCCTCCTCCTCTCCTGCTCACCCTGGCCTCACTGATGAAACTGTAGTTAGGAGGGGTCGTCTCGATGAGAACAGCTCCACTGTTACTTTGGTCCAACCAAGTTTCAGTTAAAAACATAAAACTAGGCTGTGCTCAGTGATTAAATCATTAATTAAAAATGTTTTCCCAGCTAAAGATCTAACATTTAATAAAGCCAACTTAAGTGTTTTAGAGGTATTACTTGTCCCCTCGTGTTTGGGAGCAGTCTGTGGCACACAAGGTATGTTTACTATATTTAAAGATCTTTTAGGGTGCAGCTCTCTGTGTTTTGACCAGGCCACATGTCTCCTTCTGTCACCTAAAAGTACAGAAATGTTAAAACCTTCTAGTAAACAGGGTCCCAGCTTCTCCTGGGAAAAGTCACCACTGCCATAATCCTCGCAGCCCGGACCCTCCACACATCACACATCAGACTGCGGAGACAGGGCATGAAGGTGGTAAGGAGGAACTAAGGGGGGCGAGGCTGGGCAATGTGACTTCGATTGCTCTGTTGAGGGCGGGGCTCGATGGCGAACCTTTGGCTGCTCTGGTGGGGGGTTTATGGGGGACAAAAAGGGATTGGGCCGGGGGGTAGATCTGAGCCCAGCATTGACCCGCTCCATCATCTCCTCAGTGAATTTCAGGTGTGGGGAGGAGGGAGAAAGGGAGGGGGAGGAGGGTGATGGCCTGTCAGGGGTTTGGGGGACTGGGGAAGGTCGTGGTCCCTGGTCCTGGTCGTTGGTGTTGTTGAGAGAGTTGGAGGCAAATAGGGACCCCTCTTCTTGCCTCTGATGTCTCTCCTTTCTGAGGCTCTTCCCGGGTGGGGGCAGATGGAGCTCCTCCTCAAGGTTTCTGCTGAGCTTTGTCTGTTCTTGGAGTACTGTTTGTTCCTCTTTATGAGATAACTCCTCGTTTATCTCAGCCTTGGCACCAAGCACAGATGGATGACGTATGGAATAAAACAAGTTGGAGGTGAACAGTTTCACCCCTGACTTGTTAAAATTAAATCCATTTGCTTTAAATAGATGCCTGCGTTCCCAAAAAATATTAAAGTTGTTGATAAAATGCACTGAGTGGTCAGTACATGCTGATATGAGCCATTTATTCAGTGTGAACAACCTGCTGAATCTCTCGTCTCCTCCTCTGACGGGCGGTACAGGTCCACTGATGAATACAGCTGCATTCAGAGAGTTTACAGTATTTAATAATCCAGTAAAGTTCCGCTTCAGAACCTCCGACTGTTGTTTGGACACATCGTTTGACCCTGTATGCAGAACAATGTTTGTCACAGTTGGATATTCATCTGCAATTTGAAGAATTCTCTCCTTCAGGTTGTTGACCATATCCTTAGGAAAGCAGAGGACTTTAGTGTTCTTACCGCACATCCTTTGTACATCCTTTACGGCAGAGTCACCCACAATCAGAGTTTCAGGCCTAGCCTTTAGCTTTCCCTGTGGCCTTTTACTTTTCAGTAGATTTTCAGACCTTACTTCACTACTTTTAGATGGATGGTTGTCCGATATAGATCCAGGGTCCTTTGATAGTGGAGCAAATCTGTTCTGCAGCTTCACATTCAGTTGTTTTGGAAGTTTGTTGTTAACCTTCCTATTCACGGTTGTCCAGTCCTGTTTCCTCTCGTATACAGGGGTAGAAGAGCTTCTCTGTCTTGTAGGAAGTGAAGGCCAGTCGGTTTCAGAGATTTCAGCTCGCTGTGCTCTGCCTGTGATACGTCCTCCCCCTTCCAGGAGACATGATTTATGTCTTGGTTTTGCAACAAGACAGTCCAAGGGGGGATTATCGCTTGAGGATTTATAATAGTGCACAAAGTCTACTTTCTTGGTCATGTTATCTGTGCTCCTTAGCTGTGTACTAGCTTGCTCATTGCCATTGTTTTGAATCAAAGGCAAGGTTGTTTCATTTCCACACAGTCCATTTACCTCCACGTTTACTTCTAAGCGATGAATTTTTGCCTCCAGTGCTGCAATCTTCTGCAGGAGGCTGTGGTAGTCATCTGTGGAGAGGGAAGGCATCTTGTTGCTAGTTAGCCTAGCGGTTAGCACCTTTCCAGGCTATTGAGGCTGTTCGGTGCCCAGACGCTGTAATCAGGCTTCAGCTGTGTCTAGGCCACAGACACACGGAGCGCTGAGGATAAGGTAACTGTAAAAATGTTGCTGTTTCTCTTAAGAACACTTTAGTCCTAATGATCTATAAGTGGCTACTGAGAAGAGGAGCATCAAGCATAGATTTTTTTTTTAACAGCGGGTGAATAACAGCAGTCTTACAATAAACAGGGACCTGACCAGAAATCAGAAAGGCATTGATAATAGTAAGCACACAGGGACCGATAGACTGAAAGGTTATCTAATGGGCTAGAACACAGGCTGGTTGGATTCAGGAAGTAGGCAGAGCCCAGATGGTCTCGTCTCAAAGTTGACGCCTCCAGTCTTCAACCAATGGCCATATGCCATCTAGTGCACTTAATTGAAAACACAGAAGCACCACCACCCTGAGGCAGGCAAGAGTGAACACAGAACACAATACAAGAGATATGACCTGGGTCATAACACAGGTCTTAAAGAGAACAGTAGTGGACAGTGTGGAAGAGAGAGCCGCTTGTTTCCAGGCCTACAGTAAGAACCTTGAGGCCTGAGACATCTGTTATGGACTGGCCAACTGGCTCCAAGCTTCAGCACAAAGCTCTATTGTTGTCGTCCGTGTAGTAAGAGATAAATTTAGTGTTTTTGTTTTCTAATTAGTCCCAAACATGAAGCACATCTCAGCTTTGGATTAAAACTGGCCACACACACACTCGGCCACAGCTGAAATAAATAGATTGTTGTACTTGATAGACACATTTTGTGAGATTTTACATGTTGTTAACACTATTCCTGCAAATAATGTAACAACTCTGATAAGCAATGTTGACATATGTTATAATGGTATAATCTCTTATAATAAATGGGATTATTTGATTCTGAACGATAATTCAACAAATATGACACAGACTGCTGTCGTACCAGCTACCATTTTGCTTAGTTTTTTGCGACCTCGTGTAGTTTGTTAAGCAGAGTATTTTAACACAACTATCTGTACTTCTACTTATGTGAGCAATGTCTGTACTTTTTTTCCACTTGAGATGTGTCAAGTTTAAAGATTTGTCGAGTTTTTAATAAAGACTGTAGGAAAACTCTGTAAAAATACAGTATAATGCACTGTATAAATGTATTAGTCATTTACAGGTATTTTTCAAAATTTTCTTAATTACTACGATGCATTGTGGAAGCACGACCCCAAAAGGTGGGAAAGTGAAAAAGTGTTTTAATTAAGAAAGAATTGTTAATTTATTTGATATCTGGTTAGAGCAGATACCAGTTAAGTTAGAAATATTTTAGTGACTGTTTTAAAAAGCAACTTTATTTAGGTTTAACATGACAGACGCTTTCCATCTGAGTTAATATAAAATCTTTTTTTGCTATGATATCACCAGATTTCCCCTCCAGTGGCTGGACCAGTTTTCATAAATATTACACTTAAATGTCTGTTTCTCTCTGGGTTTTAAACAGCTGCGACTGCTAGCTAATAAGCTAAAGCCAGTGATGTAAGTAACAGGGAAAAATAAAAACCTCATGGTTCTATTGATGTAGAGATAGAAAGGGATCATTTGAGGACTTTAATAAATTCTAAAATAATACTTATATTTTACAAGGGTTTTAGGCAAAGTTACACTAACCCTAGTTTTAGCCTCAGATCTTCTTGGTTGATGCTAACAAATGCTAATGTTAGCTTAGATGTAAGCTAAAGTAAAGACTTTTAGCTGACTGACCAGCATAGACTAATTTGGTGGGTAACTGACTACACTGGTAAGATTATTAATAATGTAATTTAACAAATGTTTACTTGGATTCATCGATGAAGTGAATGCAACTCACCAATCAAAGGTGAGTTTTTGGCCATAACTGACTACATTGGTATATATTTTTCATAACATAATTGGTGATATAGGTTACAAGCAAGTCTGGCGCTGAACAGAAATTGTCGCACTATGCTCCTTATTGTGCATAAATAGTGAATTGTCCTGACACAATATTGCGTTTCACTTCTGTTATTACCATGGTACATTGACAAAAACATGTACTTTTACTCACAGGATAAAACTTTTTTTTTTTGTATCACTAATTGCCCAGTACGATTACAGCATACAATATTATTGTCACTGCTACATTTCTGTAATAAACCAGAAATTATTTCCACTACTAATTAATTACCGTTGACCTTAAAGGTCCTATTAATAAACGGCTAACGAATGTGTATTTATGAAGACGATTTGTGAGACTGGTAAACTTATGAGTCAGATGTCAGTCTGCCCCAGGGCAGCTGTGGCTACAACTGTAGCTGCCTCCACCAGTGTGTGAATGTGAGAGTGAATGAATAGTGGCATTGTAAAGCGCTTTGGGTGCCTTGAAAAGCGCTATATAAATCCAATCCATTATTATTATTATTATTATGATACGTACGATGGTCTTTCGTTCTACACGGTGCATTTCAAGGTCCTGCACCCATCCGTCGCTAAACTGTACCTGGGCTTGTTGCAGTGACCTGAAGTTACTAAACTTCATGAGTGTATGCACTCACTCCAAGAACCGTATAATTATAAATATGAGCGTGGTGAAAGTTGGGCAGCACGCTAACGTCTTTTGTCCCTCTGTGTGCTGTAAGGGTCTAACCCTTTCACTCCTTTGATTTTTTCCTCGTATCTTTTCTTTGACTTTTCATCAAGTCTGTCTTTGTACGGACCGGCATTGTTCTCCTTCGTTTTGTACATACCTTTTTTGGGGGACAAAGAAAAAGCAAGAAGGTATTGGAACCGGAGAATGAACGTTTTGCGGTGCTGCAAATGCTTGCGTTTGATGCATTGCTTTGATTGTTTTGCCACAAGTACCCGGCATGCAATGTGGGTTTGAGTGGCAGCAAAATCAAAACACTGCATAAAGCGCTAGCATTTCCAGCACTGGTAATCATTAATTCTGCAGTTTTATTCCCTACGTGCATTTTATTTGCCCCGAAAACAGTTATGTACAAAACGACGGAGAACACGGCAGGATAGACGTGACGAAAAGGCAAAAAAAAAAAAAAAGTAGGAGGAAAAAATCTAAGGAGTGAAAGGGTCAGACCCTTACGAGCATACAGAGTGGACTAAAGACGTTAGCGTGCTGCCCACTTTCACCACACTCATATTTATAATTGTATGGTCCTAAGTGTAAGTGCATACACTCACAAAATGTTTAGTAACTTCAGATCCCTGCAACAAGCCCAGGTCCAGTTTACCTTGGTGATTTGGACGATTCCATCTCACAGCTGTTGTTACATTTTTTTCCTTTATCTCCTGTACAGACAAACGCATCTATTTGTCGTTTCAGGTTGCAGTATTACGCAACATTTTCAGATCTAGTAGAAATAAAATAAGTGTTTCATAATTCACTCAGTTTATTGTTTTTATTTATAACTGGCATTATTGTTTCATTCTATTATAGAATCTTACAGGAAAGAGGCAAAATTATACTCCATTATGCTTTATTAGCTGCTTCGGTGAAAAACAAATCAACAATGCAACAAAAACAAAACCATTGCAAAACAACATACTGGAAAACAGTTATTCATCACTTTATTGCTTCAATACAACTCTTGAGCACATATATGCGGACTTTTCGTGGCTGTTTTGAGCTCTCTCTCTCTCTTCACCGATCAAATCTGGCTGTGGTAGCAGCTTTAAACTCGGTGTGACCCAGGCTGATAGAGGGGCCCAGTCTGGATCGCATTCCTGCATTTTGTAAGCTGGTTTCCCAACAAAACACAACAAACATTAGCCCGCAAAGCCACAGGGAACAAAGCAGCATAGCGCAACAAATTCAATTCAAATCAATATAAGACTTATTTGTAACCGACATCAACAATTATGTTATGATAAATTCCGTAACAGCTACAACAAAAGCTTTGTGGAAATGCTTGGAGCAGACTAACATGTGAGCTGGAGCGTTCTGGGACGTTATATTTGGCCTACAAATGGCTGCAATCCAGGCCATCCGTCAGCTCTTTGTTACTTCGGAAACATGGCTTGAACAATTTTTCTTCCACGATGGAATCCAATTAAAACTGATCTCTCTCCATCTCCCCCCACCACTTCCCCTGCCAGTGGCAGACGCCCTCAGACGTCGGTGCGTTGGTGGTTCTTTGTGTCCGGGGATGGGCGTCCAGGTACACACCGGCTCACTCCTTGGTGGCTGCTTATCGGGGCCTGGAGCCTGGGGCTCGCTCGGGCCACTTCGGGGGTGGGTGGCTCGGTCACTCTGGCACAGCTGGCTGCCGGCGGAGCTCACGGGTTCGTCACTGCAACCCCCCCTGGCTTCTGCTCCGCGGCTGCTGAGTGACCCCTCATCTGGGGCTCTCCTCAGCTCTTTCTGGGACAGTGGTGCGGCTGCCCCTCTGTTGGTCTTCTTGGTCTCTTGTGTTCTGGGGGCCTCTGGATGTCTGGAGTTTTGCTCTCCTCCATACCTGCTTCATGCCCTGGAGGACGGGGCTGTGGCCCCCCCACACCCTCTAGCAGATCATTACATGAAGAAACCTTTTAATACAAGCGCGTCCATGCTCACAGGTGTACACACGGGTGATCACACACACAAACTACACCCTTTTTGGCTCCTACCTCAAAGCACGCTGTGCTGTCGATCTTACGTGCTGCACAATAATGTTTCATATTTAGTATTTACTGTCATATTCCCATATATCATTGTGATGTTGTTTATTGTATTACTCTCGTTTTCTTCTCCTTGTTTTCTTTTTTCTTTCTCAACAGGTGATCCAGGTGATCGATATATGGATTTTTTTGTCTGCTTATTTTGTTGGTTTTTGTTTTTTGCCCTTCTCCCCCGTCCCTCTTCTCAGCTGTTTTTCTTTCCCTCTTTCTTTTCCCCAGTCAAGTCTGTCCCGTATTTAGCAAGTGAAAATAAAATAAACAATAAAAGGTGAATCAAATAGACCATTACGGCAAGGCTGGGATGGTTCATTTGGTAAAGTAAATCCGTTGGGCATCTTTCTTCGCCTTTAGACAATATATCTGATGGCAAAAGAACCAAACGGGACAGACAAAAAATTCAATCTCCTTACCCGTCGGCTTCCCGTGGCTGTCATGCGACTGGCTGTTGCAGTTAATAATACAACAGCTTCTTGCCATTCTTTGTGATAGATCGTTCCGCCAGTGGAGTTTCTTGTAACTCTTTCACCAGTCAGCTGTAGCTATGCAGTCACATGACCAGTTATACGCTATGGCAGGCAAAGTGGGAAGAGCCAAAACAAACTGACATTTCAACGTGAAAAAACTCATTTCGTCTAACCCGAGGAAATGTGCCCCGGTAAGTTCACTCTAAATTTATTTTTAGCTGTGGTTAGGTAGATGTCTGGCTAATGTTGTGTCGAGCAACTTTTTGATGTGTCCTTAGTTCAACACACATAAATTAAATGAACTGCCACCTCAGCATGCAGTAAAGTATTTGCTAATTAACTAATAATTTTATTCTGGCGTGTTGCGGTGAGGACATGTTTAATAGTTTTAGGACACTGGGGAGGAGGATTGGACCTTGGCCTTGTCCACCTCTAACATGTGGAGGTCCGTCACATGACTGTGGGGATATGAAGGCGGTTTTCCTCATGCCCTGAGTTTGATTAAACTAGAATTACATAATTTTTTCGGCGCTACATTGTGGTGAGATAAGTTTGTGGGTGTTGTGTCCGCAGCTTCGGCTGCCCTTTTGCTCGCTGGTTAGCTAGCGTGAGCTATAAGCTAACAGCTAGCCTGGTTAATGAAGCTAGAGTTCCACGTGTCCCAGGGTCATAAATCACATTGTTATAATTACCCAAAATGTGTTCTAAACCCCCAAACTGTTCCTTTTATACCTGACTTTTAGGACCTCCAAGCCTGTAGTTATGTTCATTATCAGTTAGAGCCCCTCCTCATTCTCTTCTTCTTCTTTGGTGCAATCCTATAAATACAGTGTACCCCTTTTGCCTCTCCCCTTTTCTACTATTCCCCTGTGGGAGACGTGGGTGTCATTTCTTTCCAACACTTTCCAACACACATATAATTCATATTTAGCCACCTGGATGTTTCTGATTGTGATTTTAGTTCAATTATTGTCATTATTAAGCCTGTTTTTGTTAGATGTTATAAGTGTGTAGTATGTGTGTATCATAAATGTGTTTTAGGTGCCATAAATGCTAGCATGAATATATACTCCTTGCTAGCTTGGAAGTTGTGGTGGGTTGAGCTAACCCTCTTCCCCACTGTTTGTATTTGGTCGTAGGAGCTGGAGTGGGCAAATGATTTACTTGGAGGTCTTTGTTTCTTTTACCTTTTTTATCAGACACAACGCAGAATCACACCGGTTACACACGCACATGAAAACACAGCTCATCTCTACTGCTTTAACTGTTAAATCAGAAGGCAGTACTGTGGTTGACAGGGGATTTCTAAGAATCGCCCCACAGTTCTTCAGCTGAGACACCCGAGTTAGAAAACACAAACACTGCAGTTGTCTTTACTCGCGAGGACGGCCACAGAGCGCTCGTCCTCGCAGGACGCACTCACGGACTCGCGCTCTGTCACTGTCTGCGTTCTTTATTTATACAAGCTTGTGTGTGTACAAAGGTAACAAAGTTATTCCAAGAACTTAGAGCTGAGTTTCCCTTTTCTAAGTCTGTATGTTGTTAGAAAAGAGGAAGCTGTTAGATGCTAAATAAGTTTATCACACAAGAGTTCATGTAAAAAGTCACGTAGACTGTGGATTGCTTAGTGATCAATAAAAAACACATTTCATGTAGCTGATCACGCTATGTACAATTTTCTTCTGACAGGGTTTATTATGTGAAACAGCAGCTTGTTTAGCTTAAACAGCCTGCGTTAGCCACCAGGAAACACTCGCAGATCCTCCATGCTATGGAGATGAAGATGCTCAGGTGGATGATGGGCTTAACCCGCCTGGATCGTGTGACTAATGAAGGTGTTCGAAAACGACTCGGAGTTGTCCTGATCGAAAAGAAGATAAGGGAAGCGTGCCTATGGTCGCATGGACACGTCATGCGCAGTGAGGAGAATTTGGTGTCAAGAACAGCCCTCCGACTCGACCCTGGAGGCCGCCGACCGCAAGGAAAACCGTAAAAGCGGTGGATGGATACAAAGACCGAAGACATGCGCGCAGTGGATCTCACCCCAGAGGAGACTCAAGACCGATCCAAATGGAGAGGACAGAGCCACGCAGCAGACCCCGCGCTGGGAAGATGCTAGGAAAGAGTGAGACACCAAACAAGAGTCAGTAGAGAGGAAGTTGTGTGGCAAGTTTTTCATGGATGCAAACCACATACTCTGATACTTAGCCCCAAATTCATTTTCCTTGCAATGTTTCATCATGTAAGAGGAAATAAACAGGCTTTCCAACAGTATAAGATTTATTTCCAAGAAGTATTTTTACAGCAAAGAAATAATCAGCCCCCCCCAAAAAATGTCTACAAGTTTAGAGTTTTTCACAGTTTTTTTCTTCGAGGTAAGGTCATCTATGACATTAAAATATAAAGTATATTGTGTTTGTAGCTATTTGTAGCATCTGTGATACAGCATTTACTCACCCAACTAACAAAATCTCTTCATTTTTATCATGCAAAATAACCACAACTTGTTATTTTTTCCATACATGTTGTCACGGTTCTGGGTCTGTTGGACCCAGTATTTTGAGTTTGTTATGTTTTGGTTTAATTTTGCATCAGGGATTGTTTTCTTGTTGTGTTAATGATTATGATGTTTATTATTGGAGTTTCATGTTTCCGTTTATTTGTGTTTAGGATTTGTTCTTTGGTTGTGTCTGCTTTGTATTGGTCTAGTTCCACGTGTCATTTTCTGTCTGTCTCTCAATGTCGAGTCTGCGTCTTAGTGTGATGGTTTCTTGTTCTTGGTTTCTTGTTCCTGTTTTATTGTGAAGGTCTGCGTCTCATGTGAGTGTGTTCAGTTTTACCTCTCGTCTCGTTAATGACTCCCAGCTGTGTCTCCCACCTGTATGTAATCTCCCTGTGTTTCTCTGAGTGTATTTAAGTCGTGTCCTCTGTCATTGTAGTTGCTGGTCCGTCTGTGTATTCACCATGTTTCATCCATGTGTTCCCTGCTGTCTACCATCGTCTGCCTCTGCTCGCCCTCCTTCATGTTCGTGTTCTGGTTTCTGCGCTGTAGTTCAGTTGTTTTCCAGTATAGTTTAGTTTGTCTTCGTTTGCCACTTTCCCTTTGCCGTTTATTCAATAAACCACCTTCACACCTTCACGACTGCCTGCGTTTGGACCCTCCTTCATTTTCTTCCACACGGCTCTTCTCACTTGCCGTGACACATGTAACTAAAACTTTTTTCCCAAAATCTATTGGGGACAATATATAAAATGAACAATATCTGTCTCAACATATGACATATTTATATATATTCATCTTTGACAACAACGTCTCTGAGATGAGCCCTGGTAAAGAAGATAGAAAGTTATATAACATTGAAATAAATGTACCTTGAATTTGGAGTGTAGCACAATCAACTGAATTAAATTCACCACTGGTCATTTTTAGTATATTTCATATATTAGTATGGTTAATGTAGGCCCTGTTGTTTTATATTCTCAAAGTGAAATGACACTAGTTTCCTGAACTACGTTATTTGCTTATTACAAACTAATGTTCACATTAGTTTTGGCTGAAGGGACACAGCTTAACAAATCTTATTTTTACATGGCTGTGGTCTTTTGGCCTCAGATTCCTTCGTTTTTATCATGCAAAATAACAACATCTTGTTAATTTTCTGACATGTACCTATGAAACATATCAGTTTTCTTCAGTAAAAGTAAAAATAAAGAAAATGAAAAAGAAGAAAATAAAGTCAAGATTTCCACCCAACAAAACATCTTTGACACGTCACGCTGTAGTGTTGTGGTTGCTAGGCAACAGGAGCAGGCCTAGACCAGAGCCACTGCAGGGACTCACAGGCAGCCTTTACTCCCTAATGTTGATTTTAAAAGCTTAACATTAGAAATATTTTAATCCAGGAGGAAAGCGTGAGCATGTTTACTGGGAGCAGAAACCTCTGTTGATGCTCTACGTGGTTATCCTCCTGAAGACTGTTTCAGAAATGATCAGATCATGTTTTTAACATTTATTCAACTCTATTCTAAACACCAACTGTATATTGTCTTAGGGGCCAACTACAAAAATAAAATCATTCTAACATGTGACCTGTTTTTTTTGTTCAACAATGTTTGTTCAATAATAATGTTGTACATAATGTTTGTATTAAAAGATGATTTCAGACACGACTATTTATGCTTAAGTGTATGAAGCTTATACTGTGAATCAGATCATGTAAATCTCTGAATGTTAGAAGGCAGCTTATAATGACACATAGGTTTTCTCTAGATTTAAAAAAAGATTAATATAATAGTCAGCACCTCTAGGTTTGTAATGGAAAGTCAGTGCAGACCAATATCCGGTCGTTCAGTCTGACGTCACTAGCCGTGTCTGGGCCTAAACTCCGCTGCAGGTCCATATATCAAACGATCACTATGGCATTACTGAGAGTTAAAAACTGTCTAAAGTCTTTCATCTTTAATAAAATGATCAGCGTTCTGCTCTACCAGGTGTAACAATTGAGTTTAACATCCAGGCATCCATGAAAACGGAATTTATGACATTTAACGGAGTTAGAAGTTAGCAGGAAGTTAGCTCGCTAGCTTCTATCTAAATACAATATAACATGTCCTGACTGCGGGGTTTGGGAAACAAATTAAAACGTACACCTCTGTTATCACTTCCAACATAAATGAAGACAGAAAACTAAACAGCAGTGACGTTTGTAGGGTTACTGAAGTTTGGCTAGCTGGTATATAATGATGTGCTACGTGACCGCTAGCGACACAGCTATGTTAGCATAACATAAACAAGCTAACTTTTTTTCCACTCGATAAAAGTTAACGTGAGAGTTCTCGGTGGTCAGGAACAAATGTAATCACATGGCAGGATGCTGTAAAAGGACCAAACTTCAGCCAGGAGAACAACTGAGATAATCCATCCACAATACGAGGTTAGTCATTCATATACTGCTGCATGGGCTGGGCTGTAGTTACATCCTAAGGTTTTAAAACTGAGCTTAAATAAATGATTAGCGGTAATAAAAGCCGAGGGAGGTCAACAGTGATCACTGACTGTTTTAGGAGCTTTTTGAGATTAAATAGAAGAAAATACAAAACATTAAACATGTTAACAACACAAAAGCCATTTTAAACGCAGACTACTTTAGGCCCGGAAGTAGGATTCGTCACGTCATCACTTAACGACCGGATACTCCGAGTTAGCGATCGAAGATGGAGGCACTGAAATTAAAGAGTAGTAAAACTGTAAACTTGTCATCTTTACTGCCACCGTAGTGCAACTCACTGAATAAGCCATATACAGAGCACTGATCAGGCTCAGTCCATGAATGTGTTTTTAAGTGCAGAAAATGTTTATTACGCTGCATTGTAGGGATGCCTGAATGGCTCTAGCTTCCTAAGAACGAAAACAAATCCTGTTTTTTTTTCCATCACTTACCTTGGCATCATCATTAATAAAAATCAGTCCTCTAGATGTTCACTTAATTTTATTCCAATTTTGCATAAAACACAAGATAAACTAAATACTTGTCTCCAGAGTTTTATCACCAGAGTGGAGGGATTATCTCGATGGAGCTTTGTCTCTTTGTCTCTTGATGTAAATAAAGAAACCCTGGTGGATATTGACAGACTCCTTTATAACTTTATATGGAAGAATAGAATAGATTAAACTAAGAGATCAGTTGTATCAAACTCAAACCAACATGGTGCCGTAAACTTGACTTTTCTACAATAAACAGTGTGTTTAAAATAAACTGGATCAAACAATTTCTCAGGAACACAACATCAATTTGGTGAAAACAATGGTGTTGTTAACCTTGTGTTACTTTGTAACTACAACATTTATAAAATCTCCTTAAAACTGTCCTAATTTAATAAACAGAAACAGTCGCTGCTTTATAAACACAACTTTTCTCCACACAGATATGATATTTGGAACAACAGAGACATTTTATACAAACACAAGTCTTTATTTTTAGGCGACTGGTTTATTCATGGGATTCGTCTTGTTTTGCAACTTCTTAATCCAAATTTAGGTATAATTTCTTACTCTGAATTTTTGAGTATATATGGTCTTCCTGTTCCACCAAAGGAATATGCCATAGTGTTTGATGCTATCCCTACTGGTGTTTTAAGACTACGGAAATTCTGTTGTTAATGATCTGACCCCTCTACAACTGGATCCTGCTGTTACCAGATCTGTTTTCACTTTAAAGAGGAAAAACAACCGTGACATATGAACTCTTTTATTAGAAAGACAGAACTGGTGTCCCAGTGGCCGTTGCTTACTGGAATAATCTATACTGGGCCCTGGAGTGGAAGAAAATTTGGACCTTACCATTGAAATCTATGTTAACCAACAAAGTAAAGCAAACATCTTTTAAAATCATTCATCGTTTTTACCCCACCCGAACTTTTCTTGTATAATATAAAAAAGACTGATGTTCGTTTTGTAGCCGTCAGAAAGAAGATAGTTCACACTTATCTTTGTGCTGCTTATTTTTGTACTTTTGTTTCTTTTATCTATTCTGACTTCTCTCTGTGTTATGAAAAAATATTATCTGGCTTCTTTGATTACCAATAGGCAAACGAATTTTATTTTATTATTTACTCATTTTACTGGTTAAATTTCAAAGTCATGAATCCAAATTTTCTAATGCAAAACCGTCTTTTCAATGCTTTATGAATGAAGCCAGACAATATTTTAAACCTATACAACAGTCCGATAATATAAAAGCAATTCTTCTGGTGATTCAACCCCAGCCTGATTTAACCCCCGACATTGGCTGTGTCCCATTTCAGGGTCTGCACGCTTGAAGTACGCGCACTACGCGTACTACGTACGGTGCGTACTATAAGTACGAGAAGTGCGGAAGTGAGAGGCTTGTGAAATGGGACGGTATATGCTTCGTCGCGCTGTTCAGGTTGCCTAGCAACCATGATACTAACCGCGAGACACGTTACATACAGCTTTGTGTGACAGAAATGAAGGAGAAAATTGTTTTGTTGGTCAATCATTTTTGTCATGACATCACTTTGATTAGTTGAGTATCTGAGGCTGAAACCACAGGACTGTAAAACATGATTCAAGGGCTTTCATGGGACACAGCAGTCGCTAGCTGTGTCCCATTTCAGGGTCTGCACACTTGAAGTACGCATTTCAAGTGCGGTTACGTCACCGCCACGCGACGACGGCTGTCCCAATTCGAAGTGTACTTCAAATGCATACTCCAAATGCGCCGTCAATTTCCCCAAATATCAAGCGTGGTCCGGTGCACGCTTCGTGGTCCCATATATCCCACAATTCATAGCGCGACGGTGGGTGTGGATAATTTTGCCGCAAAATACGGCAGAAGGGAGTGGCCGAAGAGTGAACTGTCAAAAGTACTGAACATGACGTCACTTAATTATGTGCGACTGTTTAATAACGAAGAACATTAAAACATTACTATTGGCCACATGTCGGCAAAGTTGTGTGACATTAGTGATGTTTGTACTTACAGCGTTAACTTGATTTTAAAGCATATATATATATATATATATATATATATATATATATCATAATAATCTGACAATAACATAATATTGGCCATAATATATTTACATTACCACAGTGAGATGACTTTAGTCTCATGAACAACAAGAGCTAATTGTTATTTACTAACTAATCTTAAATGACTGTTCAGTACAGAAATGAAGCCCAACAATCATGTTTTACAGTCCTGTGGTTTCAGCCTCAGATACTCAACTAATCAAAGTGATGTCATGACAAAACATTTTTCTCCTTCATTTCTGTCAAACAAAGCTGTATGTAACGTTTCTCGCGGTTAGTATCATGGTTGCTAGGCAACCTGAACAGCGCAACGAAGGGCTAGACCGTCCCATTTCACAAGCCTCTCACTTCCGCACTTCTCGTACTTATAGTACGCACCGTACGTAGTACGCGTAGTGCGCGTACTTCAAGCGTGCAGACCCTGAAATGGGACACAGCTGACTTCTGTAATGTTTGAAGTGGTTCAACGAGAAAAAAAATCCCGTAGTAACTTCCGGGTCGCGTCTTTCAACATCCTGAGCAAAGCGTCGTGACGTTGATACGTACAGCACGCGCTGAGCACAACTGCTTGTGCAACTACTTTGCCCTGCACGTTGACATTGAAACGCTCCGAAACACCGCCGCGCTGCCGGTTACAGGTTAGTGATTTAACCTGCTGGTCATTATGTGACCAAACTAAAGCGGAATATGTTCGTAATACGCTGTTTGGATTAAGTCCACACACCCGCTAACATTAGTGTGTGTGTTGTTGTCTTATTTGAAAAGCCGAATAACTCGAACATGAGGCGTGGAAGTGGGCTGTAACACGATGCTAGTGATATTAGCTTAACCGGGCGGAGGCTAGTTTGACCCGGTTAGCTACACTACAGCTAAACCTGAGGTTACCGACGGTGACATCAGTCAGAGTTAGCGATATAACGACAGTTTTAAATAAACACAGCCCACTGATCACAGCATTAGCCTAGCTGTGTTACGGCTGAGTGTCCACAGAGGTTCTCTGATGATCTTTTTCTTGTCCACGTGTTTAAATGTCCTGTATTTGTTTCCCTGTCAGACAGGCTAACATGGGAGCCTCCTGGTCCACCGCAGAGCCCTCTGTAGTCAAAGCCGAGGCTATGAACACCGTCTCTGCTCAGCGCTGCCCGGTGCAGGAGGAAGCTCAGCCTGTCAAAGGTACTGTAGTTTCATTACAGTCAGGATGTCACAGCGTGAAATGCTGGGTGGGATTTCTTTTTCCAAAGTCTCCTTTGTAAGTGCAAGGTGAAGATGGCATGCAGTTTGTGAAACAGATATTTTTTATTGCTACTAACTGCACATTTATAAAATACTCTGACGAATGTCGACAAGCCAGGAATGGAAAATCTGATAATCACTCTAAAGAGGCATCACAGTGGCTGTTAATATGTAAAACACTTTTCATTCACCATTATTTGTCTCTTTAGTTTGCTAGCTCTATAGATTTCATATTGCACAGATTAAAACAAATACTCAAGAAATATGGACAAGCCGCTGTAAGCCAAGCTGTGGCAGAGCAGCTAGCATCAGGCTGAATGCTTAGAAAGCAGAGAAGTTGCAACAGAACAGTTAATAAATGGAGCGATATTTCCTGACTCCAGAGCTCAGGTATTTACAGCCTAACTCAGTGGGGGGTTCCACTGTATGAGGAAGATAACAGGTTTATCATAAATATTAGTATACTGTGACACCCTTAACTCGAGCAATTAAGAAAAGAAACGGCTTGTGTCAGAGAGAAGGTCATGTACACACAGATAGTGTTTTACTCCCACAGAAAACTGCCTTTCATGGTATTATATAGGTCATTAGCTCTCATTCGTCACTGTTATCATAAACTGTACAAGTTTTACTGAATGATGTTGAATTATATCTTGACTGTGGTTGTGTATTTGTGTTTTTCTTAGCATCTCCGCCTTCACAATGCCCCATGCATCAAGCTCAGGCTGAAAAAGGTAGGGACTTGAGTCTAAAGGATAGCCTGTGGCTTGCCTGCACTGCAACACATTTCTATGTTCAGATGATTGTTTTAATGAAATGATCGAACCTGCGGCTCGTGTCCTCCTGCAGGTCCGGCCCACCAGGATCGGGCGTACAGCTTCGTGGAGTGTCCCATGAGAGCTGCAGCAATCACGAAGGGCGACATCGATCCAGCAAATATGGTAGCTGTGCAGCTCGGAGCAAAGAGGCTTTACTTTAGAAATAACTTTTATGCTTTCAGCTACTGATCCTTGATTCGTTTTAGTTCTGATACACTGGCCTCGTTTGCTGCTACGCACTGTTGTTGTCTGCGGTGGCTCCAGTTTGTGTGCTCGTGTATTCAGCTGACAACAACATGTTAGTGTTGCAAAAGAGAAGCAGCTTTGTTGTGCGAGCTTTTCAGTTGTTTCAACACTTGACCACAGGTGTGAAACACATGCATGCTGCACTCTCTCCTGGAGGACTTATGGCTGCCACGCTTGACATCTTTTCCATGTTTTAAGGTCGTGGCTCAGACTGTATGATTAGTTGATCTTTTTGCACACGTGCAGATGCCTCCTCCCAACCAAACGCCAGCTCCAGACCAGCCCTTCGAACTCTCTGTCAGAAGAGAGGAGTCCACGATTCCACGTCACGACACAGAGAAGAACTGGGTGTACCCGTCGGAGCAGATGTTCTGGAACGCCATGCTGAGGAAGGGGTCAGTTGGCTGGTGTTACGACTACTTCAGGCTACAATATTGGAAACTATGAACTTCTATTTAGAGTCTCATTGAACCTAAAAGTCAGTGTTTTTAAAAATGCTTGGATTTCACGTATCGGTAGCTTTAATTATTGCAGCAGCTCAGTGACGGAGAAATATCTGCTAAAGACCGTTTCCTTTGTTCGATCCTGTGCTGCAGGTGGCGCTGGCGAGATGATGACCTCAGCAAAGGTGACATGACCAACATCATTAAAATCCACAATCAGAACAATGAGCAGGCCTGGCAGGAGATCCTGAAGTGGGAAGCTCTGCATGCTCAGTGAGTCAGTGCGATCGTTTGCAGTGAGCTGCCTGTTGGTCAGAGAGCTGAGCCTTAACTGATGAACCTTTTACCTCGTATAGGGAATGTCCATGTGGACCAACTCTGAGGAGATTCGGTGGGAAGGCTACAGAGTACTCCCCCAGGGCCCGCCTCCGACACTGGATGGGGTGAGAGTGAAACATCCTGATGCACATTTAATAATGTTGGCTGCTCTCGTGGTGTCTGTGTTATGTTTCTCGGTTGGGTCTGCTGGTCTGCTATAATGAAACCGCCCATGCAGCGGTGCATTCAAACTCGATGCATGGAAACCTCCTGGTAAAGATCCTGGTGACTAATTGAGTTTGTCTCTCTGCAGCTATGAGCTGCCGTTCGACCGTCACGACTGGATCGTTGACCGCTGTGGGAAGGAGGTGCGCTACGTCATCGACTATTACGATGGAGAAATCAACAAGGACACCTACCAGTTCTCCACCCTGGACGTGCGACCTGCTTTTGACTCTTTAGAAGCTGTGTGGGACCGTATGAAGGTGGCCTGGTGGCGCTGGACTTCCTGAAGGACTCTGGCTCACATTTGAGTCGCAAATATTCAAAAACTGTTGTTACCCATTTCTGCTCTTTGTAACTTGTGTGATGCTGAAAAAAGAAACGAATCTGACCTCGTGAGAGATGATTGGATGTAGAAGAGTTTGTCCAACGGGTCATACAAGACCCTGTGTGTCGATGAAATCTGTTGACTTAAGCTTAAATTTAACTGCTTGCTTGCTTACAGCTACCTGACTCGATGTAATTTGAACCTCATCTAGCAACAAAGTTTAAATGTTTATTTTTCTCAGTTGGGACGTTGAGACAAGCTTTCAAACCTGCCAATATTCCTTTATTGGCTAATGGTCATAAACCAGAAATCTAGGAAAGTTCATGTGTTGTTTTAATAAATCACCTTCTCTGTGTTTTGTTTGTAAACACTGCATATTTGATTAAACCATTTTTATTGGCCAGAGTTTAAACTACCTGTCCAGAATGAATCCAGTCCCCTCCTGTGAGCTGGCAGCACCTGGTGTTTGAAACCAGGCTATTAGCAGCTGATCCTTTTGGTCCTGTGGGTTGTGGAGGTCTCAGAGAAGAGGCCATGAAGCCTAATGAGCTACACTGAACCTAAAGCTGGAGATTTCAGTGACATGAACACGGTTGACTGATGTCCTGTAATCATTACGATGCTATAATTTGAGATACAATAAATGAAATAAGTTTTTGTACAAAGTATCGGATCAGTATCGTCGATACCACCCTGAATATTACTTTATATCGGATCAGAAAGGAATTCAGTGGCATCGCACATCACTACCACTGATTTAAAAACACAGTTGTGTGAAAAAAGCAAAAACTTTATTGCATCTTGCTGTGGATGAAAGTACAGACATGATGGACACTGCACAGCTGGCCATCTTCATCCGTGGAGAGGAAATATTGGACATTAAATCGATGCACAACGACAGGAAAAGACATTTTTTAAAACGTATGTCGAAGTGTAACGACGTGAAACTGTCCTGGGACAAACTTGTTGGACTTACAACAGATGGAGCGCCGGTGCTGTGCAGTGAAAAAAGCGGACTAGTCAGCAGGATGCGAGTAAAGATGCAGGAGAACTGTACCGGTGAGTTAACACTGCATCACACACCAGGAAAGGCTGTGTGGTCCTAAAAATGGAGCATGTAATGATCACCGTGACACAGACCGTACATTTTATCTGCTAAACGTTTAAATCACCGTCAGTTTCAGTCTTTTATGTGGGAAATAGATTCAGAGTTTGCCGACATTCCTCATCACACAGAGGTCTGCTGGCTGAGTTGGGGAAAAGTTCTCAACAGAGTTTCTGAGCTCATCAAGGAAACCTGTCAGTTCATGGACATGTTTGATGCTGTGAAGGCGTTTCACGTGAAGCTGTCACTAATGCACCAGTGCAGCCTGCCTCACTTTCCCTGTTGCAGTCATGTTGAACCAAGTCAGCTTTGCTGCACCTGTGCAGATTCAGATGGAGCTGCAGTGTAATGATGCACTCAGGGAAAGTACGACACTGATTGGCCCGCACAGTTTATTAGCTCCACCCCTGCAGCAACGCCCAGCTCCGTCTACATGCGGCTCCAACCTTTCATTATTTTTTCTGGGGTTTTGGCAGCATGTTCATATTTCTAACTTACATAATTTTGACAGGATATATTTTTATGAAGAGCAAAATATTTAAAGTTAAAGTTTATTTTTTTAAGTTGATTTAATCTGGAATAATATTCCCGTCTGTTTTTATTCATATTTATGTTTAAAAAACATTGTTTTAGTTTGTTCAATAAATCTTTATCTTGTTTGGCCCGCGACCTAAAGCGTGCCTTGAGTTTTGGCCCCCTGAAACACTGAAAGGTGGTGAATTGGCCAGATGGTGGGAGATGTGTAAAAATAACTCAGTTGTTTGGTGGTGGCTATTGCGGAGCTTCCACAGATTCAGTAACATTAGAAAGTGGTGGAGGCAGCAGATGCAACACGCTGGCAGGTGGATGAGGGAAAGGCAGGAGGAGCAGAGACGCGAGGCGGTGAACTGAACTTCAGGTAAGAAGTTATGACCTGCAGTCTATCTGGGTCAGATATAAACCAAGTTTAGGTGGAGTTTATTTTCATTATGCTGACTTTTTACAGTCAGTTACAATAACTCGTTCTGCGTACTAGCTAGCATGACGGAGTTTATATACTGCTGGGCGGGTGCTATGATATTATTGATGTTGAACTTGTTTTATCTTATTTTATTTATAAGGTTAGTTATTAGAGTTTCCAACCGTCCCGTAAAAAAAGGGATTAGTCTCGTATTCAGAGAAAATATTCGTATTCGTAAATATTCGTATTGAGGTGAAAAGGACCACAGTTTGTCCCGCACACAAAGCTGGAGTTATTCTGTCGTTACGCTGTCAACTCTTCTTCTCTCTCTCTCCTGTTTCTACTTCAATCATGAAACTGATCATTGATCAGCTGATTTTGCCAGTATTTCCCACATTTTCTAGATTCTGTACCAGTACTGTGTGTAAGTTTTCTTCTTTCTTACCTGTCTTTCTGTCTCCTTTCACTTTTTAAAGGTTGCCATGTTAGAAAAATATTTTGCCCTGCCATGCTGTTTATTGATGTGGCAAATGAATGGTTTATGAAAATATATCTAAATCTGTCATCAGTAATGATCATGTCTCACCTCTACTCTCCTCTGTCTTAATTTCAGGTTTTCACCATGTGTTGTGTTCAGGAGGTTAACTCGACCAACAGTCTACTTTCAGGTACTGTTTAGAATACCAGAATAGGGAGGATGGTGTAGGTTTAAGTTTATTAGACTGATACATATATACCAACAAGACTGTACATCACTGTGACAGCAGCGTTTGTTTTCATTCAAAGGCTTTATGGTTTTTCCTATAATACCTGGTGGGCTGGTCTCCAGTCAATCTAGTCAATACTCAGGCCTGAAAAATTGAAATTTAAAGTGCTATGAAATATTCTTACTGGGAACAGTGGTAAAGTGTGCTTCTCCAGGATTATAATGGGCTTTGGAGAAATTCACTTATATTGGACACTGACCACATGAGATGGTCCTGAGTCTAAAAGGATTGGAGTCCATCCAGTCCAAAATCATAAAGAATTGTTTTCAATTTAAAATGATGATGTCATCTTGCTGATGATGGATACTCGAATAAGGCAAGTTTATTTATATAGCACAATTCAACAACAAGGGGATTCAAAGTAAGTAAGTTGAGACTCCACTGTCAGCAATATCTGGTATGGATGCGTGTGACTGGACTAGAGATGGACCGATCCAATATTACGTATCGGTATCGGTCAGATACTGACCTAAATTACTGGATCAGATATCAGAGAGAAATAAAAAATGTAATTGATCCATTAAATATCAAAAAAGCACCTCACAAAACTTGCAACATGGCGTAACTCGGCTCATAACCGTAGCACGTCGGAGCAGTGTGGTCACGTGATAGAGCGGCTGTGTGTATTTGTAGCCTCGCTAGCAAACCAGCATTTCATCTCCGAGGAAGTTTTCCCAGAGAGAAGTAAAGCAAGTGTGTAAGTTCATCTCTGAATGTTTGTAAAGCATTCCAGCGTTAAGCTTAACAACAGATATATGGAGCGACTGCCTCTCTCTCTCTCTCTCTCTCTCTCTCCTGCTGCTACTTCAATCATAAACTGATCAATGATCAGCTGATCGTCTCTCTTCTTAGTTTTTGGCCCACTTCTCACCAGAAAGAGGAAACCAGCGGCTGAACAACAGCAGCACGTTTAAGCTTGATCAGTTGTTGTTAATTTATTTAATATTATTTCTACACCAGGATCTTTTTCTACAGCTGACGTAACTGTGCAGGGGCGGAGCTAGCAAAGTTTAGCCAGGGGGGCCGATAGGGCATGAACAGGGAAAAGGGGGCACAAAGACATACTTTTCTTTCTTATTCTCATTTAAAATGTCGAGCTTTTAATAAATAATTATCTGAATCTTACAATCAAAGTTTTAATCTGATGTTAAATATATAGAAGTCCATTACTGTATATAGTAACTGTTAAGTCTAATATACCCTAGTAAGCTAGACTACTATACTACTATACCCTATTAGTTAGGTTGCTTAATATTTCCACTAAGTACTCTTTAAAATACCAGAATAGGGAGGATGGAGCAGGTTTAACTTTATTAGATTGATCAGTTTTGCTGAACTATGAAATATTTTGGGCGCAGTGTATGTTTTTACATACAGGTATAACAGAATAGCTTTAGTGTTGTTGTTTATTTAAACTTGAGTATAAACTTATCCAAAATGCAGCAAGATATTAAAAAATCAGTTTTATTGATTAAAACACACTATATCGGATTCATATCGGTATCAGCAGATATCCAAATTTATGATATCGGTATCGGACATAAAAAAGTGGTATCGTGCCATCTCTAGACTGGACTGTGATGGACTGACGATGTAGACTATAAGTTTTGACTGATACTGAGACAAAGACTGCACCAACCTTAGGATTAGTAAATGTCGACAAACAATCCACCCAGCCTGTAAGAGAAGGGTGGATGCTTTGTTTTGTTTTGTTTCTGCAGGAGCAGGAGGATGAGAGAGATCAGAGACTGTAGCTTCACATGAGAGTGTGAACTGCAGACTGAACCTTTGGTTGATAACTTTGAGTTACTGATGTTTACTTTAAGAAAATTGTGTTTTATTGGCTGTGTTTTCATTAGTATCACATTATATTGTTGGGGATGTCAAATGCTACAGTGGAGAAAACCTTTGATTTCACTCATGACTGGAATATGTTACTATTAACCACAGCAGGTCACTGTAGAAGTCAATTAAATTTTATAAAGGAAAATGGCCAAAACTTTAACTATATGTATGAATAAAAGGGGAAGGGTAGATTTGTCATGTTCAAAATACAGTTATGGAATAACAAACATCGGTCCACGTGATTTAGGTTCCCTCTTAAAATAGTCCATCATTAAAGAGTAGAATAGAGCCGACAGGGGCATGTGCCAGGATGTGGTACTGCACAGAAGAAGAGCCGAGCAATGAAGGAAATCCATTGTGTTTAGTTCTGATAAATTCAAATTAAAATGCACCATTACACTCAGACGATCAACATGAAATCAAAATATATGCAGATTTTGTATGAAGCACATGACTGATAACTGTTCTGTCCTGAGCTTTTGTTTCCTGTAGCACCCACTTGACCACACCACCAGTTTTCACGTCAAGGGAGGGTGATTGCAAATGTTCGAGGGAGGAATATCATCAGAAGTGGAAAAGGTAAGCCCCGATGGGGGTGATAACACCATAAATTTCACTTATGGTCAAATTCCTAAAATTTGACACCAAGCATAAAAATTTTCAAAAAATTTAGAGAGAGTGGAGCTCTAGATAAACATAATTTAGCAAACCACATAGGGACGGAGGTTTGGAATCTATAATATTTTGAAATAACACTCAATATAATGTTGACCATGTTGATTATGGTTATACTAGTGTGCAGGGATTGGCTAATCTGACCAGGGAATATAATAAACAGGACTGTCTGAACAGTCACCTTTCACAGTCCAGACTGGGATGGCGTTGGACATCCTTAGGGTGGAAAAGGGTTGGTGTGACCAAGGTGTGGTTTGGCTTGTTTATGTACATTTTAAAATGATGCAGTTCTGGATGGGCCAGTTACCAGGGATGGAAGGATACTGTATTTTCACGACCATAAGACGCACCGTACTAAAAGTCTCAGTATGTGTGCCATTACTGTATTTAACACACACATAAGGCGCGCCTGATTACAGGTTTTATATACAATCTACGCCCACACTTCCCCCTTTAACGTTCTCATGGTGTCCTCTACTACGTCCACCTTAAAACAACAGCACACACAAGCATACAAGTGTGCGTATTTAAAAATAGAGCGGGAGCAAAGCAGAGTTTGGAATTCACATTTTTATTACCGGTAATCGTCATCAATCAAACCCATCGAAGTCCTCATCCTCTGTTTCTGACTTGAACAGCTGCGCTGAATCTCCATCAAACATTCCAGGGTCACGTTCTTCACCGTCAGAGTCACTTTCCGTGCCGTGCGGCTCCTCGGAAATGATGCCGGCTTTTGCGAAAGCTCGAACAACAGTGCCAGCAGACATGTTAGCCCAAGCATCTACAATCCATTCGCAAATTGTGGCGTAACTCGCCCGGCGCTGCCTTCCACTCTTAGTGAAACTGTGGACTCCATCGGTCATCCATCGGTCATCCATCGCTCCCATGCCGCTCGCAGCCTTACTTTGAACGGCAATGTCCAGCGGTTGGAGTTCCTTTGTCAGGCCTCCTGAATGACAGCAAGCTCACAGTTCATTTGCTTCACTTGTTTTTTCACATCGGCTGTGAGATGCATAGAGTCACAGATCAACAGCGATGGTGATGCGTGGAAAAAAACACCTGGTCTTCCCTCAGCCACTGTTTCATCATTTCCTCATCCATCCAGCCCTTTTCATTAATGATGATTCCTGCTGGAAACTTCTCTTTAGGCAAAGTCTTTCTCTTAAAAATCACCATAGGCAGCAGTTTCTGTCCATTAGCATGGCAGCCAAGTGTAGCTGTTGCTGTTCTGTGAGTCTATTGTGCAAGTGGTGTGATATGCCCATGTAGAAAGGACGGCACTGCAACGCTGGACTTGCCCTTACTCTGGGCTCCCTGTTTATTCTGGCAACTGGTCCAAAGAAAACAGCACACAGTCTTCATTAACAGTGTGCAAAGCAACTGCAACCTTCAGTTCTGTTAAAAAGAATTAGAACAATTACAATCTCATAGAGAATCATTAGAGCTGAGTGCAAGTCAAAAAGCACCCGACTAGCTAACGGGTATTAGCTTAGCATGCTAACTAAAAATGCTACTCGTGAATAAAGTTACTACCCATGCATCAAAATGCCTGTAACTTTCAGGATACATGCTAGTACTGCTTACAATCAAAATACATGTTGACAATTACCACTATAAGAATGTTTTCATTAATATACATACAAAATTGACAACAGTATCGCTCACAAGCACCTACTACCAGCTTGGGAGTATTTTCCTTTGCTGAGGCATGCGCTGTGCAGCAATTTGGAACCTTAACAGTTGCAGTTGCTGTGTTTGTCCACCAGGTGTCTCCAACTATTCACAAAGCACATCAATTTTGAGGGAATTCATTAAGCTATTTTCTAACTCTGTTACACAAGCACAACAGTAAAAGAAGGCTTTTCGTGCCCCGTTGTGTGCATCGCTACCGTGCTGGTCCCCTTCACAGTGTGACTCACCGGGATGTCGAAAGTGAGCAGCACCTCGTCCATGTTAGTGATGTGGCTGGGCTGGATGTGTTTGTCGGCGATGTGTTTGCTGCAGTAGGAGCGGAAGATGGCCAGCTTTTCATTATAATCCGCTGGACGTTGCTGCGCTACCGTAGTCCTGGTCCGGATGGAAAAATGGCACAGTTTCATGAAACGAAAGCACCAAGACGGACCTCCTTGGAAATGTTCAATTTTCATTTCTTCTGCTAGCGTTACTGCTTTTAGTCAAATGGTGAAGTCGAAACACTTCTCCCACTCGTTCTTTGCTCAATGATCCACTGCTCGAGTCTTTCCTCCAACTCGGGCCACCTCGCCTTATGTCCGCGGAAACTCAGCTGCGTCTTCTTGACCTGTCGGAGCTCGTTTTCCAGCTTCCTCCACTTGTGAACAATTCATTAATCTTAAATTCTCTCGCAGCTGCTCGATTTCCATGTTCCTCCACGTAGCTGATGGCCTTCAGTTTAAACTGTGCTTCATAAGCGTGTCTCTTTGCCATTTTCAGGGTTGTTAAAACAACGATGTTCTGCATAACGCACATACCTGTCCTTTTATACAGGTATGTGCGATTGTACCGGTATATATACAATCAACGCCCACACTTCCCCATTTAGCATTTTCATGGTGTTCTCTACTACGTCCTCCTTACAACAACAACACACCCAGAGCGCACTGCACTATAGGGCGCGCCGCAAGACTTTTATGTGCGCCTTATAGTCGTGAAAATACGAATTATGAACTGAACTCAGTAGTGTGATCTCCAGCCTTGATATAAGGAATGAGAGAACTGAAAGCTGTTATTTTAATCAGCCTGTTTCAGTTGTTTTAACTCTAAGTATCACAAAGTAATGTGGTAACATCTGGACTGACGAGTTTACGGTCAGCATTTTAATCGCTAGTTTAAAGGCTGTAGGCTGCAGCCGTTGCTCTAACACTGTATAAATGTAACAGGCCTCAGTGCTGGTTCTAACAGTCTGAGCTGCTTCCAGCTTTATTTGTGAAGAGCACAGCAGCTTACAAAACACGTAGCTAGCTCGTACAGCTGCGACGTAAAACTTTCATAAACTAAGATGACCTTAAAATAATGGGGCTACGTGCGGGGATGCTAGCGTTAGCCACGTTAGCACGTTACCTTCACAGGTGGTCAGACTTTGTAAACAAGTACTCAGTCAGAGGTTGGGCTCTCCGTTTCGCTGCAGGGTCCCTTCATTCTTCACATATCCGTGTCGAGCTGAGTGTAAATCCCGAGGCTGAACGGCCTTTGTACAAGCACACACGCTTCTTATGCCGGGCTCACACTGTACGATTTTTGGCCCATTTTGAGCCGATTTTTGAGTCGTGCGACCGTTTTGGCGATCGGCCCGATTTTGGCCTTCATCGTGCGTCGTGCATCGTGTAGTATACGTGGGGTAACGAGAAGCGATTAACACCTCACGACCAGCTCCCGATCATCAATCGCTTGGTCGTGAGGATTTCAAACAATCCTCGCGACAGTCGTGAGGGTGTCACCGCAGTTTCTCACACTGCGCATGCGCAAACGTCAGTGAAGAAGATGGCGCAGCACGGCAGTGCAGCGTGTGATCTGGACACAAGTGATGGAGGCACTTGTAGAACTTTGGAAAGCTCATCCGAGCCTTTTCGATGTGGCCTCACAAAATCATCACGACCACAACAACCGTGAAAATAGTTGGATTTATGTTGCTGCTCAATCACAGCTGCCTGATCATGTTTTTCATTAGCAATTTAGCAAAGTTGATGGCGGTGGTGTGCGTGTGAGTGAAAGACAGAGAGGGAGAGCGAGCGACAGAATTTCTGTTATGACCTTCATGTTATGGACGCACAGTGTGAGCACTCGGGTCGCATCAGAGCATCGGGTCGTATAGTGTGAGACCTGCATCGTGACCTATGAACTTCTAACCCATGCGAGTCAATCGTGCAGTTTGAGCAGGAGCTGAATAACACGACTGACAAAATCGCACAGTGTGAGCCCAGCTTTAGCAGGGCGAAGCTATGAGCTAGAAAAATCCAGGCAGACAGCCTGTGTCTGACCAACCAATCAGAGAGCTCCTTACATCCCAAGATGTTTCTAATTTGAATAGCAGCAGGATTTTTAAAATGAAGTTGTTAATCCAACTGCTAATCCAAAAATTAAGCGAACAGGAAAGGGAAATGGATTTTGAAATGAGGAGTGGGATCGCCCTTTTAAAAAGCATTTTGAAAATCACTTTATTAAAGTGCAATTAAAAAAAGGTTGTTGAAATGAAGATTTAAAAAGCATTTTACAAATCAGTTTATTAAAGTGGAATTCAAAAATGAATTTACAAATGCAGAATTTATTCTACAATTCATTATTTAAGCACAGAATTCTTTGTTTCGATGCGCGTGGCTCTTGTGGTCCTCCATACCGTCGTGGCTGGTGTGTGTTTATTCGGTGCAGTGCGGACATTATTTCACTCGGTGGTAAACCGATGTTGTTTATAGGTCGTAGCTGCAGAAGCCTCCTATGGGCCGCTCTGTTCATGACTGGAGTGACGCCGTTTAATTGGTACATAACGCACCTTTGTTACGATCTCTGCCTTTTATTGGGGTGGTTGTAGCTCAGGCGGTAAAGCAGGTCATCTACTGATTGGAAGGTTGGTGGTTCGATTCCTGGCTTCCCCTAGTCTGCATGCCAAATATCTTGTCTTATATCCTTGGGCAAGATACTAACCCCAAATTGCTCTCCGATGCATCCATCGGAGTATGAATGTGTGTGAATGTTAGCTATAAAGCACTTAGAAAGATGTGCTTGTGCGAATGGGTCTGAATGGGTGAATGCACAAGTTGTGTAAAGCACTTTGAGTGCTCAGATGAGTAGAAAAGCGCTATATAAGAACCAGTCCATTTACCATTGTTCTTTTATAGTAAACACTCATTATGTGGACGTCGGTGTGGGCAGCGGCTACATACATGCCGGCTACGGGAGTCGGCTGGCGTGCATGTTGACTGACTTAATAATTAAATTAAAGTAGTCGGGCGGCAATTTGGAGTAATACGGTGACTCCGTCTGCTCCAGATTTAAGGTTTTATTTAGTTTGTATGTCTGGCTCTCGGTTGTTTTGTAGTTATTGTTATAATTTTCTTTGTTTCTTTTATTCAGATAAGGAGGGCCTGACGTGGAGGACACTGGGGTGCCTTGGTGGTGAGATCCTTTGAGTATTACACACCTGCATTTTTAGTTTAGTGTGAGCGTGTGACATGTGCTTGTGTATTGGTGAGTTTTCTTTTCTTTTTGAATCGTTTTTGTGCGTCCCTGTCCGCCCACTGGTAAGCCTCGGCTCTGAATACTTTTTTAGAATATTTGTATATTGATATTTATGCTTGTGCTCTTATATGCTGTTTTAAATGATTATTAATAAAATGTCAACCTGTTTTATCATTGAACCACATCTCTGTACTGAATATAACGAACCTAAGTGCCTTCTTGGTGATTAGTATCATCTCGATCCAGTATTCTCTGGGTGAAACTCCCAGTGTGGCGTTGTCGGGTTTTTATCAAATTGTGAAGAGTCTCCAATCTTCCCCACCTCGTGCTGCCACACAAACATTTCTGGAGCTTCGTCTGTCTGCTGTCAAACTAGTGCAGTTCCCCATGAAGGGCCCGGTTATTCACCCAAACTCTTATCTGGGATCCTTTCTCTACCGACCACCAGGGCCACTAGACTAGTCGTCCCATCCCTGCCCATTTCACCTACGAGGTGCAAATCTCCAAAGCTTGTGGCCTTTGGTGCACACTCCCCATTCTCCTGTGCTGTTTTGAGTGGTAATTTACCATCCACCAAAATATAATAAGGGTCTTTTAAGTGACTTCTCTGATCTTAGTTGAAATTAATCCAAGATATGTCCAAGTTTTAATTGTTGGGTACTCTTTAATTTTAGCGTAGTCTTGTAATCTATTTCAATCTGTAAAAAGTCCCTCTCAGAAACTGGTCACACTGTGGATCTTGGTTTATCTATTGTCAGTTTGGAAGTGTGTTTACAGACCACGTGCCTCTTAATTGATTTGGTTACTATTGGTCAGCCTGCTGAATCGTCCACTCCTGCATGGTGCATCAATGCTCTTGAAGTGACTTCACAGCTGTCCTCCAGTTCTGAGGAGCTAACATATCAGTAACTGCTCTGGACTCTTTGGCTCCAATAAGAGAAGTTGAGTATAAATGAGAAGTTGGTGAAGCTGTGAAAGCACTAGTTCAGAATGTTCTCAAGTTTAGCTTCTCTTCACTGGCTGCCGTTCATCTATGAATCCATTTAAAAAAAACTTTTTCTTCACTTGCTGTTTTTTAAATCTGTTTTTTAAATCTTGTTTAAAAACTCACTTTTATTCTCTGGCCTTCAACCCAGTGTGAGATGTTGTCCGTGACTTGAAGTCACTTCTTATGTACTTCTTTATTGTTTTAACTACAACTCGTTTGTGCTTCTATATCTTTTTCCTTCTGGTCTGTTTCCATCTTATCTTAATGACCTTGTAGTACCATATCACCCTATTAGAGCACTTCGCTCCCGCTCTGCAGGCCTACTTGTTGTTCCTAGAGTATTTAAAAGTAGAATGGGAGGCAGAGCCTTCAGTTTTCAGGCCCCTCTTCTGTGGAACCAGCTTCCAGTTTGGATTCAGGAGACAGACACTATCTCTACTTTTAAGATTAGGCTTAAAACTTTCCTTTTTGCTAAAGCATATAGTTAGGGCTGGACCAGGTGACCCTGAATCCTCCCTTAGTTATGCTGCAATAGGTGTAGGCTGCTGGGGGATTCCCATGATGCATTGAGTTTTTCCTTTCCAGTCACCTTTCTCACTCACTATGTGTTAACAGACCTCTCTGCATTGAATCATATCTGTTATTAACCTCTGTCTCTCTTCCACAGCATGTCTTTATCCTGTCTTCCTTCTCTCACCCCAACCAATCACAGCAGATGGCCCCGCCCCTCCCTGAGCCTGGTTCTGCTGGAGGTTTCTTCCTGTTAAAAGGGAGTTTTTCCTTCCCACTGTCGCCAAAGTGCTGCTCATAGGGGGTCATATGATTGTTGGGTTTTTCTCTGTATCTATGAAGCGCCTTGAGGCGACTTTTGTTGTGATTTGGCGCTATATAAATAAAATTGAATTGAATTGTTTGTCTTTTGATAAATGGACTGACTCTATAGCACTTTTCAACTCTCCCAGAGCACTCAAAGCACTTTATACAACATGCCACACACTAAGCTTTAATTGCTTTATAAGCATCCTCACACACATTCATCGGAGAGCAACCTGGCATTAGAGCCTCGCCCGTGAATACTTGGCACACAGACTGGGGCAGCCAGAGAGCGAACCACCAACCTTCCGATTATTCTACCTCTTGAGCTACAGCCATATTTGGTGTTATTGTGATATTTTTTATTTTTTTAAGTGCTTTATAAATGAAGTAGTGATGGGCAAATGAAGCTTGGGTTGAAAACAGGTTAGTTACTCAAAGCTTTTCAACCCAGTCCTCTTTAGTGACATCTGGTGGCCAAAAATATGAAGCACAGCTTAAATCTACAACTTTAAAATAAAGTGCTTTGTTGTGATTGGCCACAGGAGAGAGCTGAGTTGGCAGCCTCTGTTTAATATCAGTGATAATTCTGTGTGACACCAGGCTACCACTGTGGTGTATTGAACATGTCGTTTTTTTGGGTGGTTTTATTTTATTATTATTTTTTATTAATGTCTATTTGATTAATACATTTTGAGGAATAAACCTTCCTTGTTTAAACATCTGACATGGTGTGGTTTCTCTTCGATGTGACTTCTTGAGATTTGTAAACATAATGGATGAAAAATACATCTTATATGCATGTTTGTGTGTGTCTAATTTGTGGAAACATGTTGCAGGAGCATAGGTAAGTTTTGCATAAACACATCTCAGTGGAGCTTTAAAGCAGCGCAGACTTTGTGCTGGCAGTCTATTAAAAATGTTAAACTCTTTCGTTTTTATTTCTCGAACATGTTTAAAACCTCAACAGGTTTGCATCGTCTGACATCAGAGAGCAAGACCAAGGTGCTCACACAGCTGGAAGATGCATCAGTTTACTGTGCGGCATCTCTGACAAAGGGACAAAAATAGACTTATTAATGATTTCACTGCACGTTTCATATTATGTATAACCATCCACTGGTATGATTTGGACCCTTTGGTGTTCTGATTTTGTCTTCTCCTGTTTCAGAGGTTAGTGATGAAACATTTATATCCTGATGAGAACGGTCTCTTCTACGATGATAATGTTCTCAATCGCAGGAGGCGAGTACTCAGGAAATGGTTTGATGAGGATGAAAATAAACTCAGCTTTTACCATGAACTTGAAGGTTTTACCAAAGTTATTGTTTTTATAGATTGTGAGAGATTCCTAATAAACCCTGTCTTACTTGGTTTAAATCACGAGACTCCAACATTTTGAAATGATAAGGTGTTGTTGGATGCTTATGTCTTTTTTATCCTCCCCTACCTCAGATAACACATCACTCACTCATGTAGGGTTGTGAGGGAGGGTTATGGGTCGCGTAGGTCACAGTGGGTTGGGACATTCATGTGTGCTGAATAGGGATGGGTATCGTTTAGGTTTTATCCGATACCGGTGCCAAACTGGTACTTTTGAAACGGTGCCGGTGCTTAAAGAATGGAGAACACAAAATTGGTCCAAATACCTCTCATGTTCAGCTGTTTTTTTGTAAAAAGATAACAATGTTAGCCTTTTCTGCAGCTATGGGGCATATATGGTATCACTCTTGGCTGGAAGCAGCTTAAACAATGGAAAAAACACAAACTTTGTCCAAAAACCTCTCATGTTTAACTGTTTTCCACTTTTTCTTTGGTCATTTTAGCCTTTTTGTCCAGGGTGAAGGGAGTATCTGCCATCAAACAAGAAGACAGCCGCATGTAGCTATGATGGTGTTTGCTAGTTCACCTTACATGCATTAATGTAATAACGTGGTTAGCCTACTCAACGTAAATTACATACGAACAACATTAAGCTACTCACGCAGAGAAGAACGGCTGCTGCTGCATCATCATCCTCATCATTTCTGCTGCACTGGCAGGGCTAGGGGCCAGGACTCTCCTCTTCGGGTTTTTGGGGGATGTTGCTAACTCCGGGTCCGATAACAGGCACCACACCCGCAGTAGATGTGCTCGGTGTGAGGTCTCGCAGCAAGCTATCAAATACGGCGCATTTCTCGGCTCGGTGGGGGCAGTTCTTTGGCGCATGGGGCCCTGTTCTCAGCTCATACCTGGGTTGCCAGACTCTAGCGGCGCGCAACCACAGTATGCTGTGGTCAGTATGCTGATCTGTGCATTTTTCATATTTCAGTTTGTGTTTTAGGTGCTGTAGTTTGTTTTTTTATTAGTTGTTCAAACATAAGTAGGTACGAACAAGATATAAAACACAGCAAAGTGACAACAGTCGGCTAGGCAGCGTTGCACAGCAGTGACGTCAGGCAAAGGGCTTATTTGGAGTGGTTACACTGGCAGAGGTATTTGCTTATGTGCCTTCAAGCACACATGAACTTTAGTGACATACTGTAGGATCCAGTGTTTGTGTTGTTACCTTATGTGTGCCGCTAAGGGTCACTTTGTGTTTTTACAGTATGGTATTTTTATGGTACGGTGTTCAAGGTAGACACACGCAAGTCAGGTGTTGCTGGTTGGAAGGAGCGAGCTGTTTGTGATTCATGGTAAATGACGTTAAGATAAGACAACCTTTATTAGTCCCACACGTGGGAAATTTGTTTTGTTACGGCAGTGGACAGTGCAAAGTTAGAAAAATTAGAAACAACAAAAACAAAACAAAAAACACTGGAATAAGATCTCAATAAGATACTGCACACAATAGAATAGAATAAAAATACTATATACAATCAAATCAAATAGAATAAAATACAATACAAATGCTATATACAATATGGGTACAATACAACGATGCCAGAAAAGAGTATTAAACTTAGTGTTATTGCACATGTGTGGATGTGTTTGATCAGTTGGAGTCTTTGTTGTAGAGTGTTACGTCCCCACATGAAAGCTAGGCAAAGAGGGTGGGGGACAGTAACAGTTGGATCCGGGTTGAAATGAAAAGAACGCCAGACAGAGGTATTTAACACAAATTATCTCTTTATTATAATCAATTAACTCAATATTCATACAAACAGTAACAACACAAAGAGACAGCAACGGTGCCTTAATGATAAATCAGACAGACAAAGAGATGGTGACCACTTCAACAAAGGAAACAACTATAAGGCTTCAACAGAAAAAGACAGCAACGCCGCTATTAGCAATAACAGGCCAAACAAAATAATGGAGGCCACCAACACTTAAGGAAAACCACCGCTCAGTTAAGAGCTACTCACAAAGAGCCACGCACGGTGGGGCTGGTCACACACAGCAGGCCTTTTCCACACCTAGACCAGTATCACACACTGACCAGCACAGAGGAAAACCACCAGAAGCCTCTCCCACTGCTCCTACCACTCCACACCGTAGGCAGGACAATCAAACACCTAGCACTCAAAGCGGCGACACCAGAGAAAGCCACCCTCTCACATCCAGCCCATCCCCAGCTTATATAACCCCAGAGAGGTGATTGCTGACTGGGCCCAGGTGGTAAACGAGGCCAGAGGGGTGGAGCAAGAGAGGAGGAGGTGGAGAAAAACACCACGCCCACACAAGGGTAGTATCAGGAGGCCCAGCTAGGGCCGTAACATAGAGTCTGACAGCAGTGGAGAGGAAAGACCTGTGAAATCTCTCCGTCCCACACCGTGGGTGCCGTAGCCACTGAAGGAGCTGCTCAGTGCTGTCAGAGTCTGCTGCATGGGATGGGAGATGTTGTCCAACAGGGATGACAGCTTAGCCACCGTTCTCCTGTCACTCACCACCTCCACTGGGTCCAGAGGGCAGAACAGAGCTGGCCCTGATCAGCCTGTTCAGTCTTTTCCTGTCCCCGGCAGAGATGTTGCCGCCCCAGCAGACCACACTGTAAAAGATGGCTGAGACCACCACAGAGTCATAGAAGGTCTTCAGGAGTGGGCCCTCCACTCCAAACGACCTGAGTCTCCACAGCAGGTACAGCCTGCTCTGACCCTTCCTGTAGAGGGCGCCTGAGTTATGAGTCCAGTCCAGTTTATTGTTCAGATGAACACCAAGGTACCTGTAGCTGTCCACAGCCTCAATGTTCAGTGGTTGCAGTGGAGGATGTTTGTGCCTGTGGAAGTCTACCACCAGCTCCTTGGTTTTACTAGTGTTGATCTGGAGGTAGTTCTGCTGGCACCAGTCCACAAAGTCTTGGGTCAGTCCTCTGTACTCCTTGTCGTCCCCATCAGTGATGAGGCCGACTATTGCAGAGTCGTCAGAGAACTTCTGCAGGAAGTCTGCAGTGCCCCCGTACTGCAGACGACCCTGTCCAACACACAGCTCTGAGTTCTCACATACTGTGGTCGGTCGGTGAGGTAGTCCAGTATCCATGTAGTGAGGTGATGGTCCACTCCTGTGTTCTCCAGCTTGTCCTTCAAGACCATGGGAAGAATGGCGTTGAAGGCACTGGAGAAATCAAAGAACATGATTCTCACAGTGCTCCCAGTGGTCTCCAGGTGAGAGAGGGAACAATGTAGGAGGTGGATGACGGCATCATCCGCTCCAATGCCAGGCTTGTAGGCAAACTGAAGTGGGTCCAGTAATGAGCTCACATTCACCGAAGCTGAGCCAGGACCAGCCGCTCCAGGGTCTTCATCAGGTGGGATGTCAGAGCCACCGGCCTGTAGCTGTTGAGGTCCTTGGGGTGTGAAGTCTTTGGCACTGGTACAACACAGGAGGTTTTCCAGAGCTGTGGGACTCTCCCCAGCCTCAGGCTCAGGTTGAAGAGGTGCTCCATCACCCCACACAGTTGGTCTGCACAGGACCTGACCACCCTTGAGCTGATGCCATCTGGACCCGCAGCTTTCCTGGCTTTAATCCTCCTCAGTTCCCTCCTTACCTGGGTGGTTGAGAGAGACAGGCTGGAGCCTTGTGTTGAGTGTGTATTGGATGCTGTTGTTGGGGGCGGTGAGGAGTGAGCAGGGTGAGTAGAGGAGGTGGGAAGTGTCTGAGATGTCAGAGGTGGAACAGCAGCAGTGGGGGTGGGTGAGTCTGCAGCCGATGTTGGAGACTGCCTCGTGGCTGAATCAAATCTGTTGAAGAAATGATTCAGTTCATTTGCCCACCTACCATAGAGGGCTGTGGCGGACCGGTTTAATCTGAGAGACATGCAACGTGGGATGCACTCGCCAAGAGGCCGGAAGCCGGAGTCTGACTGCCACCGGGTTGATGATTCATTCTACCTCATATGGCCCAATGAAGCGGGGAGCAAGTTTCCGAGACGAGCCCCGAAGCGGGATGTTCCCAGCTGCCAACCAGACCTTCTGTCCAGGCCGATATTCAGGGGCCGGGGCATGGTGGCGATCGGCATAGTGTGCGTGCCGTTCCTTTGCGCGAAGGAGGGCTCGGTGAACGCTGCGCCACACTCGTTGACAGTGCCGGAGGTGATGTGGAGCTGATGGTACGGAGAGAGCTAGTTCCTCTTCGGGAAAGAGCGGAGGCTGATAACCGAGGGACGCTTCGAATGGAGATAAACCGGTGGAGGATGAGGTAAGAGTGTTATGGGTGTACTCCACCCAGGGTAGGTAAGTGACCCAAGAGGAGGGATTTTGACTTGCTACGCACCTCAGCATAGTCTCTAGCTCCTGATTTAGACGTTCGGTCTGTCCGTTGGATTGCGGGTGGAAACCGGAGCTCAGATTGACCCTAGCGCCAAGAATGTAGCAAAAGGTCTTCCACACTTGTGAGGAGAACTGGGGACCTCGATCGGAGACAATTTCAAGGGGAATTCCGTGGAGTCTAAAAACATCGGTAATCAACGTTTGGGCCATTTCAGCGGCAGAAGGCAGCTTTGCCAGTGGGATGAAGTGAGCGGCCTTTGAAAACCTGTCTACGACGGTGAGAACGATGCACTTTCCGGAGGAGTTAGGGAGACCGGTAACAAAGTCAAGGGAGATGTGAGACCACGGCCGGTGGGGTGTAGTGAGCGGGTGGAGCTGACCTACGGGGTGCTTAGTGGAAGACTTGTTGCGAGCGCAGACGGCACAAACAGACACATATGCCTTCACGTCCTTTATTAGTGACTTCCACCAGAAATGTCTTCTAAGGAGGTGTATCGTTCTACTCACGCCTGGGTGGCACGAGAATCATGCGGTATGGATCCAGTGAATGACCGCCCCATGGGCGGCGGCGGGAACGAAGCGCCGCCCAGGTGGTCCAGTACCTGGGCGAATGGTCTCCTCAACGTCCCAGGTGAGAGCGCCCACCACGCAGGCGGCGGGCAGGACGGTGGCGGGAGAGGGTGCTTCATTGTCGGAGGAATACTGACGGAAGAGCGCGTCGGGCTTGATATTCCGTGACCCTGGATGGTAGGAGAGAGTGAAGTTAAAGCGAGTGAAGAACAGAGACCAGCGGGCTTGGCGTGGATTTAACCTTTTGGCAGTTCTGAGGTACATTAGATTTTTATGGTCTGTCCATATGAGGAAAGGCTGTTCAGCCCCTCCAGCCAGTGGCGCCATTCTTCTAAGGCGAGCTTAATAGCCAGGAACTCCCTGTCGCTGATGTCGTAGTTCCTCTCCGTGGGGGTGAGTCGGTGCGAGAAGTAGGCGCATGGCCGGAGTTTACCTTGAGGCCCGGATCGCTGGGAGAGAACTGCTCCAATTCCAGCAGCAGACGCGTCAACCTCTACGATAAACTGCTTAGAAGTGTCAGGATGGGTTAGAATGGGTGCGGATGTGAATAATTGCTTTAATTTAACGAAGGCTGTGTGGACCTCTGGGGGCCAGGTGAAAGGTACCTTAGATGAGGTGAGCTGGGTGAGAGGCGCGGCCACTTGGCTGTAGTTCCGAACGAAGCGGCGATAAAAGTTTGCGAACCCGAGGAAGCTTTGGAGCTTCTTCTGTGACTCCGGGACCGGCCATTCCAGCACCGCCTTGACCTTCACTGGGTCGGTCTTCACCTGTCCACCTGCTAGGATGTAGCCCAAGAAGGAAATAGATGAAGCGTGGAACTCACATTTCTCTGCCTTGACGTACAGTCTGATCTCGAGCAGCCGCTGTAATACACTCCTCACATGGACGTGATGCTCTTCGAGAGTCCTGGAGAAAACCAGAATATCATCCAGGTACACAAAAACAAACACGTTCAGGAAGTCCCATAACACGTCATTGACTAGGGCCTGGAAAACCGCCGGGGCGTTAGTTAAACCGAACGGCATCACCAAATATTCAAAATGCCCTAATGGAGTATTGAAGGCCGTCTTCCACTCATCACCCTCTCGTATCCGAACCAGATGATAGGCATTCCGCAGGTCCAGCTTGGTGAAAACTGTGGCTTCCTGGAGTGATTCGAAAACAGAGTTGATTAGTGGGAGGGGATATTTATTCTTGACAGTGATGTCATTCAAACCTCGGTAATCGATGCACGGTCGGAGCGCCCCGTCCTTTTTTCCCACGAAGAAAAAGCCCGCAGCGACGGGGGAGGACGACGGCCTGATTATTCCTGCTGCCAGCAACTCTTGGATGTAATTCACCATAGTTTCTCTTTCGGGACAAGACAGGTTGTACAATCTGCTAGAGGGCAGCGGAGCTCCCGGGAGTAAATCGATGGCGCAGTCATATGGTCGGTGAGGTGGCAGTGAGAGCGCCTTATCCTTACTGAACACCTGCTGTAAATCGTGATATTCTGGGGGAATGGAAGAGAGATCTGGTGCTTCAAGCGTAGGCTTAGCCTCTGCACATACTATTCTTAATCCATTGGGTTTAGGTGATTTTGGCCCTTTGTAGGTATAACAGCTTCAACTCCTCTGTAAGTTATTACAAGGTTTCAAAGTTGCATTAAACACATATTTAGCTTTCCATAGAAGCCAGGATTAAGACAATTCAATAGGCAGTGCATTTCAACCAATAAAAACGTCTCTCTCCGAGTCCAAACCCTCTGAGCCACAGTCGGTAACCTTTAGTGAGCACTTAGTCTTCGACATAATTTTCTGTCCAATCCCTGATTCACTGCGTGCACCCACACCTCATCTTGTGACCCTGTGGCTTTTCTCTCTGCAAAGATTACTAGTCTGACTGTTAAAAGTACAGCTCTACTCTTTCTGCAGTTTTATTCCCTCCAATTAAGCCTTGACAGTCTGGGGTTTGCTTGTCTTCTCTGCAGGTTATTGATCATCAGCTGTGTTGGCAAGCTAAGACTCCTCTGCTACAGATAGATCCAAAATGGGCTCAGGAGCCATGTTTTCATTAAGAAAAAGGCACGGATGAATGGCAGGTAAGAGATAAAGGTCATCAGACCTAAGAGTCTAATAATCAAACCCGATAGCTCTCAGCCAGCTAGTCTTCAGTGTAATAGTCAGGCTGTTTGTCTGCTTTCTTGTGATTGAGGAAACTTGTAAAAGAAAGGAGGTGAAAATAAAATTGCTCATCAGCTACAGGGAAGCTGGTCAGACTATGTTATTTCATCAGTAATAAAGAGACTCAGGCTACGTCCACACTCGCCCGGATAAATCTGAAAACTGCGTTTTTGTCTGAAAATGCGCCGCGTCCACACTATCGTTTTCAGTCATTTTCACAGAGTTATGCGTCCAAACCGTTATGTTCCAGTACTGCGTATGCAACCTGCCTCATTTCTGTCTGCTGTTTATTTACTTTGTGCGTCTTTGAAACGTCACGGCAAAATGTCGAGGAAAAGCACCGAGTGTTTGAAATGGACTAACAGTGAGGTTATTGCTGCGAGTAACAGAAAAGTACAAAGTTGCAAAAGCAAATGAGAGTTAAAGAATTTGAAGAAAAGCTCTCTGGAGCACGTACAGACTGATATTAATCTTTAATAGGGCTGTCAAACAAAACAACTGCTGTGTAATGCCCTTCGCCATCTTAGTTTAATTGAGTCAGGAGACAGACACTATCTCTACTTTTAAGATTAGGCTTCAAACTTTCCTTTTTGCTAAAGCATATAGTTAGGGCTGGACCAGGTGACCCTGAATCCTCCCTTAGTTATGCTGCAGTAGACATAGGCTGCCGGGGGATTCCCATGATGCACTGGGTGTTTCTTCTTCACTCACTATGTGTTAACAGACCTCTCTGTGTTGAATCATATCTGTTATTAACCTCTGTCTCTCTTCCACAGCATGTCTTTATCCTGTCTTCCTTCTCTCACCCCAACCAATCACAGCAGATGGCCCCGCCCCTCCCTGAGCCTGGTTCTGCTGGAGGTTTCTTCCTGTTAAAAGGGAGTTTTTCCTTCCCATTGTCGCCAAAGTGCTGCTCATAGGGGGTCATATGATTGTTGGGTTTTACTCTGTATCTATGAAGCGCCTTGAGGCAACTTTTGTTGTGATTTGGCGCTATATAAATAAAATTGAATTGAATTGAATTGAATAGTATCTACAGAGCAATGGTTTTGCTGAAAGAACAGTCAGAACAGCCATATCAGTTCTGGATAAAGCTCATGCCCAGGGCGAGGATCCCTACCTGTCTCTTTTAGAGCAAAGGAACACGCCATTTGATGAGTGTAAATCACCAGTACAGCTCCTAATGAGCCGACACCTATGATCAGTGCTTCCAGTCACCAGATATCAGCTAAGACCCTGCATCATAAGCCGTTTTTTGTCACTGTCATGGACCCGGCTCGGGAGGTCTCGGGGGGGTCCGTGAGCAGTAGGGATTATTATTATTATGATTATTATTATTATTATTTGGGGATGTGTTTTTCTGCACTATGCTTCTGTGTTCCACTTATATGTATAGGCAGGGTGTGGGTGTGTACATGTGTGGCTGGAGGACAGCCACATGCAGGCCTGATGGGTGTGGCCCTGCAGAAGGACTGGCCACACCTGAAGTTCCTGCCACACACCTGTTGGTGATCAGGGCTCGTCGGGGGAGCTATTTAGGAGAGTGTTGGAGCTCCCACCGGCGCGGGATCATTAAGCTAAGACTCCAAGTCAGTGTGTGTGTAGTATTAGGAAGTGCGGATCGTGTGTGCAGTTGGAGTGCAGTTCCCCTTCTAGCATCTCTGCTGGAATTTCGACTGTGAAGCTCTTAGATCCCATCTTCTGAACTGCTCAACTCACAAGACAAGACAAAAGGGAAGAACCCCAGATATCCTTTTAGACTCCACCTGGTCAGTCTTTCTCAATCCTCTCCTACTGGACGTCACAGCTTCACATGGGTATCCAGTATCAAGTTAGTCAGACCTGGCGAGTCCCCTCACCCAAATCGGCTCCATCTGAAGTCTGCACTGGCTGCTCGGTGATACCCAGAGGATCAGAGATGAGAACTTTTTAATCAGAGTGTTGAACCATACTTCCTGTACAGGGGTAGATCAACAGTTGGTTTCCTCTTTTTCACCGTTCCTGCTTCTTTGCTTCTAACTTCTCGCACTCTTCATCTCCTCTTCTCTCTCTTTCATTACTGCCCTCCATTTTTCTCCATTTGAGTTTTTTTCCACAAACTTGTCCAAATAAGACAGGGAAATGTAAAAATTACACAAAATGCACTGAAACTAAGGGTTCGTTTTTTACTTCTAAAATATGATACAGAGAGCGGACATTTTTCTCTTCGGTCTAAACATCTCATAACTCCAAAGAATGAAAAAGTCAAAAACCCAACACATGCAGTGTTGGTCAAGTTACTTGAAAAAAGTAATCAGTAACTAATTACTGATTATTTCCCCTAAAAAGTAATCCCGTTACTTTACTGATTACTTATTTTCAAAAGTAATTAATTACTTAGTTACTTAGTTACTTTTTAAAAACACGATTTACAACCTGAATAGGTGATAAAGTGATAGATCTTTCAGCCCAATTCTACTTTTTCTGCATAATCATCATACAAAATGTAATCAAATGGAAAAGTCTCTTTTTAAAACTTGTTTTATTAGTTTTAATCTTTTAACTTTATGCATCAAGCAAACATTTAATTATCTGCAACATTCTCTGACTGGAAGAAATTAGTTTAATATTTAAACCTATTTTCTGCACATTCCAGCACATAAAATAAAATATTTTTGTGTTTACACTCAGTCAAGAAACATCTCCAAACTGCGAACTGTGTTGTCTAAATCTGAGTTAGAAATGGTTATTCATGCTTTTATTTCTTCTCGCTTAGATTATTGTGACAGTCTTTTTCTTTGTTTGAGCAAAAGGAATCTTGAGCGTCTCCAGTCAGTCCAGAATGCTGCTGCAAGGCTTTTAACTAAGACATGAAAAAGAGAGCACATTACACCAGTGTTACGCTCATTACACTGGCTTCCAGTACATTTCAGAATTCATTTTAAAATCTTGGTACTGACTTTTAAAGCTTTGAATTGTGATGCCCTGCCTGCATTGTTGATCTTTTACAACCCCACGCTCCCTCTCGCAGCCTGAGATCTTCTAATCAAAGGTGTTGGTAGTCCCACGAACACGTTTTAAGACCAGAGGTGATAAATCTTTATAGCAGTGGCCCCCAGGCTGTGGGATGCTCTCCCTCCATCATTACGCTGCCTTGATTGTATTTATTCTTTTAAAAAGCAGCTTAAGACTCATTTATATGTGCTGTATGTTTGATTTTTCATGTATTTTATATATTTCTGTTTTTATATTACTGGGAAGCACTTTGTGGTTTTCATCCCGTGAAGAGTGCAATATAAATAAATTGAACTGAAATTGAATTATCACTATTTAAAGTCTGTATAAAAGGTAGTACACTACTGTTACCTCTTGGGGAAGCTTTTCTACAATTTTACCTCGAGTTTTGGGCCCTTATTATCCAATCACATGATTAATCTTTGGGTCCTGTCAGAGACAATTGCATTTTAGATGAAATATAAATGTACAAGTCGGACAGAGAGCAACTATAGTGTATTATGACCGGTCCATCTTTGTACAGCAGGACCTGGAGACCTTCACTCAGTCTGTCTTTTTCTACATCAAGTGCTGTGCAGAGAATGTGACTAAAACCATCTGGGTTTAGTCACTGTGGGGGGGTCTATCCTTCGAGCTCAGGTCCTCTGTCAGAGGCTGGGAGGGTGCTAACACAGTATCTTTGCAGGTTTCCCCAACCTTAAGCACAATAAGTGAAACAAGCCCACTGAATGAACACTGGATTGGGAGGTAATTTCCTTGATTATTAATATGCAAATTCTCATGACCACTGATCAATGTCCATGAGTCCCATTCACAGAGAGTTGGGGAATGGCTGCAATCACAGCATGTAAGATGCTGACAGATGTACCCTCGATTCAGAGATGGTCTTTCCCTTTTCACGTAAACGGCCTCCTTGACTCCGCGCTCAAACCAGCGTTCCTCCCTGTCCAGGATGTTACATCCTAATCATTGGGTTTAAAAGCCACAGAGACGCGGTTTAGGAAAAATGCATCTCAGTTCCGATACTCCTGACACGTACAGGATCAATACAGGTTTTCGCTTGGTCATTGGTTGTCCTTCTCTCCTGGATCATCTGGAGCTTTCATTAGGAGCCTTTCCCGCTTTGACAAACATCCAGCTGGGATAACCACATTGACTCAGGGCCTTCTTGATGTTCTTCTGCCTCCCTGGCTGCTGTGTCAGTGGGGATGGTGTTCACTCTGTGTTGTAGCGTCCTGATGATGCCCAGTTTGTGCTCCAGTGGATGATGAGAGTCAAACCTTAGATACTGATCCGTATGTGTAGGTTTACGGTACACGTCAGCTTTTAGATGTCCCCCATTACTGATGGAAATCTTTCGTGTTTATAAGGTTGGAAACCTGCAGTCAACTGAGACTGAAGAAGTCACCTGATGATGATGAAAAGTTTCTCTCACTGAAAACAACCAGATGAACAGAATCAACCTTTTGGGATTTACTTACCTGGATGATTGAGGATGCATCAAGACACTTGCTTATATATGACTTGGGCCCTGGCCCTTTAATTACTATAATACATGAAATAGTTGAAATGTAAAGAAACCAAAAGATTAAATTGAAAGACTGCAACATATTGAATCTGGGTGTTTTAGATGTCAGCCTATCCAAAAGGGATTTTTCTCTCAGGTAAGAAAGAGGGATGTCATCCAGATATTGTACAGCATGAAAGAAAACATGATGTCTATCTAAATATCTGGTGTGTTCATATTTCAGGATGTAAGACATTTAGTATGCAGTTTGAGTGCATTAATATACAATATATGTCTGTAAAAGGTTATAAAGCCATTTCTAAAGCTGTGGGACTCCGGTGAACAACATCAAGAGGCATTATCCAGAAATGGTAAAAACATGGAATAATGGTGAACTGTCCCAGGACTGACCAAAATGACCCCCAAGAGCCACAACTCATCCAATAGGTCACAAGAAACCGCAGCCCAAAAAGATATTAGGGTTTAGGGGCAATCACTTTTTCACACAGGGCCATGAAGGTTTGGATTTTTTTCTTCTTAATAATGAACACCTTATTTAAAACCCCATTTTGTATTTACTTGTGTTGTCTTTGTCTGATATTAAAATTTAAGTATGACAAAGCCCCCCAGGAAATCAGGAAGAGGGCAAACACATTTTCACATCACTGTACAGTATTCAGAGTCGTTTGGACTAAGAGATATATTACCATATTTTTCACACTATAAGGCGCACTAAAAATTTTCTCAAAAATCGATGGTGTTTATGATCCGATGTGTCTTTTATATGAATTCTGGTTGTGCTTACTGACCTCGGACTGATTTTATGTGCTACACAGCGCTCAAAAATCTGTCAGAAATGTTTTAGTACAACTTTGGTAGCTATGAAGCCGCACCGCCTGATGGATGGTCGGAGCATTATGGCTGCTGTAGTCAGGAGCCTCGAGGAGTAATCTGGGTCCTAAACTCCGTGGGCTTCAGGTCCCAAAGTCAAATGAACTCTGTGGCATCACTGAGAGTTAAAAACTGTCTAAATTCTTTCATCTTTAATAAAATGATCAGCGTTGCTGCTTTACCAGGTGTAACAATTAAGTTTAACATCCAGGCATCCATGAAAACAGAATTTATTACATTTAACAGAGTTAGAAGTTAGCAGGAAGTTAGCTCGCTAGCTTCCACCTAAACATGATATAGCATGTTCTGACTGAGATATTTCTGAAACTAATTCAAACGTACAGCTCTGCTGTCACTTCCAACATAAATGAAGACAGAAAAGTAAACAGCAGTGACGTTTGTAGGGTTACTGAAGTTGGGCTAGCTCAGGGGTCGGCAACCCGCGGCTCCGGAGCCGCATGCGGCTCTTTAGTCTTTATTTTGCGGCTCCGGGTGGTTTGGGAAAATAAATTAGAAGTATTTAGCTGAAGTGTATTTTATTTGTGTTTAGTTCTTCTGGTTCTAAATTGTAAGATTATTGTGATTTTGAAATATAAAAATAAAATTATATCTTATTATTTTTTTCATCACTCAAAATAAGCGTCCCACTCGCGGAAGCCGGTGTACCCGCCGAAACGCCGTGCATTTATCGAGAACCCCAGGTAGGCCAGTTATGGATCTTCGGATCCACATTATGTCAGCAGCTCCACCGTGAACTTTGTTAAAAACAAACACTGCTCACGCCTCACAGATGACAGCAGACGCTGTGCGCAGAGGTTCAGGACCATAAGTCTTATTGTAAACATATCACGGCAGACCTGACGATGTTTGCACACGGTTGCTGTACGCATACAGCCGGCTGTAGCCTTTCAGCTCACAGCTGTGTTGTCGGGCTGTGTAGCTTTGCAGCTCACAGCCCGACAACACAACAGCAGAGAGAGCACAGACGTTAAGGCGGTGAGGCGTGATTGCGGGCGCCGCTCAGGTGCGTCGCTGCAGACCACGCCCTGCCACACACATTAACCTGGTAAAATACATATTTAGGCAGAATTTTGCAAATATCTATTTTTTCAGCAGCATAGAGCTTTTTTTCAATTACTTTTTAAAAGTCAGGTCAAGGCTCCAAAAGCACAAAGGCGATATAAGGGTGGCTCACAACAGTTTTTGTTTGATGGATCATTTTAGCTCAGCTTTCCTTTTGTTATATTTCTTTAAGAGTTCAAAATGTGTTAATTACATAAATAAAATGTAATTTTCTCTGTAGCACTTCATGGAGTTCATAAGCAACACACCTTAGCTGCTCTGTGGATTCTTTTAAAAAGCAGTTAAAAACTTTTGTTGAAACAAGCCTTTTGTTGATCTACGTATTTTATATTCTTTACATTCTTTATATTTGATCTTTTACATTGTGTATAATGTCTGTTGATTGTATTGTTTATTTTAATATTTGTGTACAGCGCTTTGTGACTGCCTTAATAAAGTAACCTGCTTAATAAATAAACTTTACTTACTTTAGTTGTTCACACAAAGCATAAAGGTAAAAAACAATATATGCAGTGTTATCTTCATTTTAGATTTCAAAAAGTATTTGCGGCTCTCAGTGTTTTCTTTTGCGTGGAAACCGGGTCCAAGTGGCTCTTTGGGTGTTAAAGGTTGCTAGCTGGTATATAATGTTGTGCTACGTGATCGCTAGCGACACAGCTATGTTAGCATAGCATAAACACAGTGAAGCTGGAGGATGAACGCCAACTTTTTTCCACTGGATAAAAGTTCACATGAGGGTTCCTGATAGTTAGAGACAAATGCAATCACATGACAGGATGCTGTAAACAGACCAAACTTCAACAACTGAGATAATCCATCCACAATACGAGGTTAGTCATTAATCTAAGGAGCTTGCAAAGAAAAGCGTCTGGACTTCTTTAAGTTGCTTGAAGACGTTTCACCTTCATCTGAGAAGCTTCTTCAGTTCTAAGGTCAAATGGTGGAGAGTCCCAGATTTAAACCTAGTGGGAGTTTCCCCCCACAGAGGGACAAAGGACCCCCTGATGATCCTCTAATCGCCTGAGCCAAGGTGTGGAACTGGGTGTGGGACCCAATCAGCCAGAGTTTCTGGTGAGCTCATTACAGACGTTAGTCATTAATATACTGCAACAACATGGGAATAGAGCAGCTGCAGAGAATTTAACATTAATGAATCAATGGTACGGAAGAGGAGGAACCAAGAAGAATGAGTTGAGAGGAGTTTGACTTATCTGACTGGTTTGTTTCGCTTAATGCACCTTATAATCCGGTGCGCCTTATGTATGAAAACAGGCCCGTTCATCGACAGTGCGCCTTGTGATCCGGTGTGCCTTACTGTCAGAAAAATATGGTATATCACTGCTGCTGTTCTGGGGTCAGGGACTAGGGAGTGTCAGAACCACTGGATGAGACAACGAACATCCACAGTAGATCAGGAGAGATGGCCACAGCTGATGCTGGGATTTTTATCTGAAAGGCTAGTGTCTGATAATTAGAGTTACATATTTGTGTTTTTACTGCACACAGTGTACTGTGGAGAGGTTTGGGAAGTAGACTGTTACTCTGATACTAACACACAAGATTAAGGCCGCTCACAGCAATGGGCCCTCGGTCATAAATTTGCTCTTATTAAATGCACCCGAGCTCCACCTTTATGTAGGTCTGATGGATGGTGGAGGCGGTTGCCAAGGTGACGAGTGAAGTGACCACAAAGCCGCAGAAGAAAAACCTGAGCCGACATCAGACCTAAGGCCCCCTAAACTGTCACCTTAGCGTCATGTTTATTGCACATAATAAAAAGCATTTACTGTCTGTGATGCCTCAAAGGCATTTATGTCATTTATATCTAATGTTTGCTTTAAAATAATTCATTTCTATGTATTCAAGTTAAAAAGAGTTAAAAATGTTAAGAAGATTTAATTTTGAAGGTGAACTTGCTAATAACCTCACTTCCTGGTGGGTTACCTGTATTGCTTCATTTCCTGTTTACTTCCTCTTCTTGGTTGCTCTAAGAGCGAGGCTGTGTCCGAATTCAGGGGAAGGATGCTCATAAGGACACTACCTACCTACGTCACAAGGTAGTGTCCTTAGACGGACGGGTAGTCAGGAAGTGAGTGAGGGACAGCCCCCTTTTTTTCTCCATAGAAACTTTATTGAACAAACAACGAGTATCCAACATAACAGATGGGCTGTGGACAGCCTCCCAGCCTTCAACTCCGCCCTTACTTACGTGTTTTTCCGGTCGCTAGCGCCACAGCACGAAAACTTTAAAATGGACCCAGAAATGTCGCTCCGTTGTTTGGACGACTTTAATTCTCGAGGAGCTAGAAAAACCTTATCGTCGTCGCCCGCACGTTTTGTACCGTAGGCTCATCAGAGACAATCATATCCAGGTAAAATAATTTCCTTTAATCTACACGCATTTAGGAATTACTCAGCTAATTACAGGATAATTAAATTATTGCCGGCGTTGTGCCAAAAAAGTGTTCGCCTGCCAAAACTGATTTCCAATGTTTCCATGTGTAATATGTGTAATATCTGTATGTATGTTGGTAAATAGACTTCGGTGAACTGGTTTACTAAGGAGTTTTATATATACAATAATTACCTGTTGTTCAAGTGTCTTTATAATCGTGTCGACTGTGAAGACCTTCAAGTTCCTGGGTACCACCATCTCCCAGGACCTGAAGTGGGAGACCAACATCTCCTCCATCCTCACAAAGACCCAGCAGAGGATGTACTTCCTGAGACAACTGTGGAAGTACAGTCTCCCACAGGAGCTGCTGATCCAGTTCTACACTGCGGTCATTGAGTCTGTCCTGTGCTCCTCCATCACAGTCTGGTATGGTGCAGCCACTAAACAGGAGCAGACTGCAGCGGACTGTACGGGCAGCAGAAACGATCATCGGCGCCCCCCTGCCCTCCATCCAGGACCTGCACCTCTCAAGAACCAGGAAACGGGAAAATCATCACAGACCCCTCACACCCTGGACACAGACTTTTTGATCTGCTGCCCTCTGGCAGACGGTACAGAAGCCTGCAGACCAGGACCACCCGACACAGGAGCAGCTTCTTTCCCCTCGCCATCTCCCTCCTAAACAGTTGACCTGTCACACTGCTCCCACTGCCAGACTGCAACTGCACCTTATGTACATTCTGTAGTATTCATTCAACCTCATTCATCTCTGTATTTTATGTATATAAGTTTAGATTAGTTATTTATAGTTGGTTTACACAGCGTTGTGTATGCATGTGTATGTATGTGTAATGTGTGTATATAGACACGTGTGTGTGTGTGTGTGTGTGTGTGTGTGTGTGTGTGTGTGTGATTTACATTGCTGTGCTTGAGAGCCTCCATCTACCGGAACCAAATTCCTTGTATGTGTCTGCACTTGGCCAATAAACACGATTCTGATTCTGATTCTGATAACTCTGGTTATAATGTTGGTACACTTGATATATTTGTTTTGCTTTCTGCTGTCCTCTTGGCCAGATTACTCTTAAAAATAAATTTCTAATGTCAACAAGGTTGTTTGTGAACTGGATAAATAAGGATAAAAGTCACTGCTAAAAACTGACTGCAGCTTCTCCTGTTACAGGAACGTTGCTGGTGGCTCAAAGTGACCTGATGTCATTAATGAGGGAAACATTTGACATGTTTCACGTATTATAGAACAACAAGTTATTTATAGCAGGTTAAATACGAGCAATCAGTTTAGGGCAGAAACCGGAAATCAGTTTTTGGCAGACGATCATATTTTGGCACAACATCGGTCGTTCTTACACATGTACTGTATCATATAAAATATATAACTAAATATCTTTGAAACGTATAGAATCTAATCTTTTGTTTGTTTTTACATAGAACTTTATCAAACTGTTGACTGCCACAGAGTTACAAGTATTATACTAATAATTTAGTATCCACCATCTCCTGCTTGCATATATCTGAAAACATCTCAGTGGTGTGGCAGCCACGAGTGAGCGCTGCAAACCCTGTGGACGGACGATGCAGTGGACAGTGGGAGGAAGCATCCTAAAGCTCTCTGCAGACCACCCTGTGTGATTCTCCACTCGCTGACCAGAAAAGACAAACCGCAGGTCTCAGTTGCAGCACCATCCACGTCTGATCTTCAGCAACACTGCCAGAGACTTCCTGTAATCTATTACAGTTGTAAAAGTAACGGTCCAGGATCAGGTCACTCAGGTTGATCCTGTGTGAACATCTGTAAATATTGTTTTCTCATCTTTACATACTGTGTATTTGAAATATTAATTCTTATTGTTATTTACTTTATTGCTATCAAATAAATATCCATGTAATATTGTTCAAAGTTATGTTCATACATGTTAAAAATGCCTGTAAATAAAATGAGTTCAGTGACAATTACTGTTCGTTTGAATCAATTTATTAATAACATCAAACCTTTAAACTAATGCAACACATATAACAATGTAACAAATATATTCAAATAAATAAATGTCTCAGTACATAACTCATTTGGGAACGAATCTTTCTTGAAGTGAAAACCGTCTGTCCATCCTCTCCCTGCTCTCCTCTCCTCAGCCTCTCTTTGCTGCCTCATGTCCTCTCTGATGAGGTCGAGCAGCTCATCATCTTCTCCTCTTCCTCCCTGTCGTAGGTGGCTGAGCTGCTTCGTCATCGCTGTCGTTTCGGTCACCCACTGCTGTGCTCGGCCCTGGAGTGTCCTCAGGGAGAGAGGACATTAGGACAGAGGCTTAGTGGAATCTGTCCTATCACCTCATCCATGAGGGCAAACCAGGGCCAAGCACAGCAGGGGGCTTCCCACTGACCCCCTCTCCTGAGCCTGGATACTTGCAATCCTAAAGGCAGGAAATAAAAATGACAGCAGGCAAATAAAAACACAACAACTCTTAGTAGTTGCACATTTATAACTTGTGTTCTTAAGAATTATCTTCTTGATAACACACATACGTACTTTGTATTCTTTAAAGTTATCTCATGTCTTCTGGCCTGCAAGCGGGGGACTTTCCCCTGCAGGCCCATCTTCTCCAGGATTGTCCTGATCACACACAACAAATTAGAGAAGAGAGGAAACCATAGCAACTATGTTAATCCCTAAACCCAAAGGTTTTCACAGCAGAACCCCAGAGGAACGCCAGAGGAACACCAGAGGAACACCGTGTGGACATCACAGGTTCTGTACAGCAGCGGTCTGTGAGTTTACATTAATTACATTAATTTACATGTTACCATAGCGACCAGAGAGCATTAAGCAGCAGAGAGGAGGATGTTACAGGATGACGCTGCTAATAAAGTTACACAATTACACACTACATTCACATTTATCATTATATTTACAAAATACCAGTTTTTGTCTTGATCATTTTATGTGGTTGTTTTTATCCGCGACACCTTAAAGGCTCCGTGTCTGACATGAACCGGTCTGTGGCGCAACAAAGGTTGGGGAGCGCTGCTGTACAGCATGAAGGTTAATGGGACCGCACTCATATGAATATGATGTGTAAACTGATTTATTCTTGTACCTCCACGCCGTAGCGGCCCAGTTCTTCACCCCAGTGAAGAGGTGATCGTTTTCTCCTCGTTTTAATAAATTAAGCCGTTTGTTCCCCACAACATGTCACCAATTTGAAAGAATCTAAATTAGCTGTATGTAAGCAGCAATACATGAAAAACCACGAGACCCACGATACAAGCTGGTTTATGGTTATTTTAAATAAAAGAAACATGTCTATGCAGATGGCCAGAGCTTAACAACACGACTGCTATAACAATTTAACTTTTGTACAGCCAGATGTTCATATACTGACATTTGAAAGTGTTTTCCTCTCCTGCTTCGACCACCATCGTTATCAGGAACAAATCTCCTCTATGACCTGCAATGAATCCTGGGATATAGTAGGACACAAAGGATACATCGGACCATCCTTAGAATTCAGGGCAAAGTAGGATGCATTTGTCGCCACATTTTGAGCACTCTTTGAATTCGGACAGCCTTTGTCGCGTCGCCGTGATGTCATTGCCTCCAAATTGCCATTGGCGCATCCTTCCCCTGAATTCGGACAGCCTTTGTCGCGTCGCCGTGATGTCATTGCCTCCAAATGTGGCATTGGCGCATTCTTCCCCTGAATTCGGACACGACTAACCCTCAAATTCGCAGAGAAGTGGGACGCATTTGTCGCCACATTTTGAGCACTCTTTGAATTCAGACAGCCTTCGCCGCGTCACTGTGACGTCATTGCATCCAAATATGGCATTTTAAGCATCCTTCCCCTGAATTCGGACAGCCTTCGCCGCGTCACTGTGACGTCATTGCATCCAAATATGGCATTTTAAGCATCCTTCCCCTGAATTCGGACAGCCTTTGTCGCATCGCCGTGACGTCATTGCCTCCAAATATGCCATTGGCGCATCCTTCCCCTGAATTCGGACAGCCTTCGTCGTGTCGCCGTGACGTCATTGCCTCCAAATATGCCATTGGCGCATCCTTCCCCTGAATTCGGACAGCCTTCGTCGCGTCGCCGTGATGTCATTGCCTCCAAATGTGGCATTGGCGCATTCTTCCCCTGAATTCGGACACGACTAACCCTCAAATTCGCGGAGAAGTAGGACGCATTTGTCGCAACATTTTGAGTGCTCTTTGAATTCGGACAGCCTTTGTGGCATCGCCGTGATGTCATTGCATCCAAGTATGGCATTTTAAGCATCCTTCCCCTGAACTCAGACACAGCCGGAGAGTGACATGTGGTCATGCTCTGAGGCTTATCCACAGCCATCCACCTGGGAACATTGTTCAGGCAACGCCGTAAGTGTATATATTTCATGAGGAAGGTGTTAAAAAAAGCATAATTAGCGGTATTTGTTAAAACTATATTTATTTGTAATTCATGAAGGTTGACTTGTACATGTTAAAAAGGCAGTTTTGATGATCATTACTGCTCAAGCTAACACGAAGATGTAAGGTCACATTTTGAGTTATTTCGTGATGCAATATTTATGTAAACACGATAATTTTTCTATTCTGTATTTCTTTTCAACTACAGTTTTCACCACTTGTCAAATGAAGATTCTGAATAAAAAGTCAACTCTACTCGGACTCGTGTGTTCATCGACAGAGGTTTAGCTTGGTGTTTAATCAGAATTGCTGCACTCTGCAACAGAACACTGCCTGTGTGTGAGCAGAGAGACATGGCAGCCATTTTTTTAACTTGGACTTTCAACTGCTCAATACATTTCAGAAAATGCACTTTGAGCATATTAATCTTCTTTCTCCAGAAATGAACCCAATATTGACCAAGTGTTTAGTGAATGCCTCAGGCAGCAGAAATCCAAGAAACAGGAGGCACCATCATGGAAGGACAGGCCCCTGCACGGTATGTACCACCGGCAGATAGAGGAGGTGGCTGATATCCAGAAATCCTACCAGTGGCTGGACAAAGCTGGACTGAAAGACAGCACAGAGGCACTAATCATGGCAGCACAAGAACAAGCTCTGAGCACAAGATCCATAGAGGCTGGGGTCTATCACACCAGGCAAGACCCCAGGTGCAGGCTGTGTAAAGATGCCCCAGAGACAATCCAGCACATAACAGCAGGGTGCAAGATGCTAGCAGGCAAGGCATACATGGAACGCCATAACCAAGTGGCCGGCATAGTGTACAGGAACATCTGTGCCGAGTATAACCTGGAAGTCCCGAGGTCAAAATGGGAGACGCCCCCAAGGGTGGTGGAGAATGACCGAGCTAAGATCCTGTGGGACTTCCAGATACAGACGGACAAAATGGTGGTGGCTAATCAACCGGACATAGTGGTGGTAGACAAACAGAAGAAGACGGCCGTAGACGTAGCGGTTCTCAATGACAGAAACATCAGGAAGAAGGAACACGAGAAGCTGGAGAAATACCAAGGGCTCAGAGAAGAGCTCGAGAGGATGTGGAGGGTGAAGGTAACGGTGGTCCCAGTGGTAATCGGAGCACTAGGTGCGGTGACTCCCAAGATAGGCGAGTGGCTCCAGCAGATCCCGGGAACAACAGCGGAGATCTTTGTCCAGAAGAGCGCAGTCCTGGGAACAGCTAAGATACTGCAGGACCCTCAAGCTCCCAGGCCTCTGGTAGAGGACCCGAGCTTGAAGGATAGGAGTTATATATATATATGCGTTGAGGTCAAATGTTTGTGCATGTTGGAGGTATTTTCCTAGTTTGTTGTGTTCAGTGTGGGAGTGATAATTAGCATATTACACATAACACTTTTCTAAAGTTTACTCTTATCTGAAGTAATTCAGAGCATAAATCACTCCCGCGAGAATCCAATTCGTTGTTAAGCTACTTTCACATTTCTCTGTAAAATCACCGAAAACTCATTGCCTCATAATTATAATTCAACAATATAAACCTATAGGCTACACTCCTATTCACGGGATCATAACTTCTATGGGAGAAGAAGCTGTTCTTACCACTTAGCAGTCACATCAGATATTTGAAGAGTGAAAATTCAGACACAGAGAAACCACTGTGTCATCGCCCACCTGATGTGCCTTCTTCATTTGGTAATAAATATGAAGCACTGAATCTCACCACATAAAGATAAAACATGAGGAAGATCATGTTAAAATACAAATTTTTGTGCCATTTCTAACCTTTCATAGAGCAACAGAAGGTGGTAATATACAAACAGAAACACGTACGGAGAAAGGTCAGTCATGTCAGCGTCACCTGGTCATTTGCTCTCACTGTGTGTAGCAACACTGAGCTGTGAGCCATCTTTCTTCTGCTGTTTGCTATGTGACTCACCTCCCCACGCTCTGTATGTCTGTTCCTATATCTCCACTGTTTTAAGAACAGTCCATGCATTTCTTTATGTGAAAGTGAAAAAGACAAGACTGGAACAAACACCAGAATGTGGTCGACAGGTTTTTAGAACTGAGCATTTAGATAATATGTTTACAGGCTGTTCAAAGTCTTAATACGACTGACTCTTACAACCTGATTGAAGAGCGCTCTCTGGTGCTTTGAATGAATTTATCCTCTGCTGAGGACAGTGTCCATATTTCTATTTGCCAGGGCAAACCAGGCGCGGAGCTCTGAATATCAGCAGTGTGTTTATTTACAGTGTGGCAACAACTGATGCACAATCAATCCTCGTGCTCCCCAAGACTCCCGTGTGTCTCCCACTCTGACGTCCGTGTTCGTGCTCCTCGCTGTCGTGACTCTGTGCGTGCTTCCTCTCCACGCTCCTCCTGCAGGACAACAATGGAAGCAGCCGTTAGACACTGACCCCAGAACCAAAACACAAAAACAACAAAATAACAAACCCTCCCAGGTCACAGTCCCAAAGTCAGACCAAGCATCCCGCAGCGGTGCAAAAAGAAAAAAAACCCACAAAACAGTCTCAGGCGGTCCATCACTTTAACAAAAGAGTTCAGGTGGCCTACCTTGGTCCCGTGATAGCAGTAGGACGCTTTAGGCGGCCTACCTCGAGTCCAGTGATGGCAGCGTTGCAGCTCTGGCGGGCGGCCATGGGTCTGCAGCGGCGAAACAGTTCCGGCAGCCTGCCCCAGTGGCGCTGCTCCACTGGTGGCTTGCCCCGGGTCCAGTGCCGCTGTAGCTCCGGTGGTCTGCCACAGGTCCAGCAGCAGCGGCGAAACGGTTCCGATGGCCGTTTCGGCGGATCCAGTGGCGGCGTTGGCGCTGCTCCTCCGGTGGCCTGCCCTGGGTCCAGTTGCGGCGGCGCTGCTCCTCCGGCGGCCTGCCCCGGGTCCAGTGGCGGCGTTGGCGCTGCTCCTCCGGCGACCTGCCCCGGGTCCAGTGGCAGTGGCGCTGCTTCTCCGGTGGCTTGCCCCAGGTCCAGTTGTGGCAGTGCTGTAGCTCCGGTTCCGGTGGCCGGAAAACAGAAATCAGAAACAGCTTGAGAAATATTTTGTTAATTGGCAACAGGTCAATAACACGATTGGGTATAAAAAGATCATCTTAGAAAGGCAGATGTCAACCAGCACTACAAATGGGCAGAGTTACAGCAAGCAGCACACTGGTTGCTAAGGTAGCTTAACATGAAAGTATTTGAATATATCATCATCTACTAAACATAATGTACCCAAGGAATTCTGTAAATCTGGATAAATCTCTGTGAGAAGGGGATTGGAAACCAATGCTGTGATCTTCAGACCATCAGGCAGAGCTGCATTAGAAACAAACATGGTTTTGTCATGGTGATCACTGCACAAGCCTGCCTGACCTGTTAAAAAGTTAACGAGGCAAACCGTCCTCGCTGCACCGCAGGCTACTTTAGGCAAAAAGATAAAAAGCTTGTAAAAAAGATTAAATAAAAGATAAAAAGCCCTCTTTGACTCCTTTGAGAAGTCACACAGCAAAGGTGTATGAAGGGACTTCTTCATCCTGCTCCTCAACTGTAGCCTAGATAGACAGTGATGGAAAGTCAGAAATCGATTGATTACCTATAAAAAGCAACCCAGAAGAGCCCTTGGAGACCATCCATGACCTCTACTGTCAGCTTCTCTAGAACCCACTGGTAAAGGAATGAAAGTGAAAGGTCCATGTCAGTCAGGTTTAGAAGAAAAGATGCTGTGAAGGAGTGTGGTTGCCATCTTGAACCAGGGAGGTTGTTGTTTATAATAAAGATCGCGTTTTGGTCTCTGAAGATGAAAAACTGCCAGGCAGCTGCAAAGGTCAGTCAGACCCTGGTCCCCGTCCAACACAGGCAGCAGCACAGCAGACCTGAGGAATCCTCCCAGAAGAAATTTACCAGCATTTTGAATCTCTCTGATCTGCATCTGGAGGTTCCACAACAGCAGAATGGTGCTGGAGCACAGAGGTGGCCAAGTTGTTAACAACCAAAATTCTTCCCATGCAGGACAACTGCGGCTGGACCCAGCTCCATCGAGACCATCGGGCACTGATCTTTTCTGCTAGACCTTCCCAATTTTTCTTTTGGAATTCGTCTCTTCCAGAAACACACCCAAGCATTTCCATCCCTGTTACGCTGCAGCCCCTCCGGTAAAGTGGGCTCCCTTACACCTTTTCAACAGAGGACCTTCACATTTGATCCAGTTGACGTTTGCAAAACATGCTTTCTCGTATAATTCCAGTTTTATATGAGAGCGTTGATATATTTTTAGTGGTTATAACTGTAACATATTCAGGATACACAGACAGTCTCAGTGTTCTTCCTGCTCCTTCTGCAAAGTTCAACCCCGGGAGTCCCTGTCTGAGGTGGTTTAAAGGGGGTCAGAGCATAGAGGAAAAGGGGGATGTGGCCTGGGCCGTCAGGGTAGCACACTGATGCGCATTTATTCAGTATTCTTCGGGACCGCAGTCGGCAGCCAATAAGAGTTAAAACTCGTTGCACATGGGTGTCAGGTTGACACTGTGCCAGCTGCACACTACAAGGTTAACAAGTTCCTCACTACTGAGCCCAGACGGACTAGCCACAGACATTTTCTACATTTACAGAATAAATCAGTTTGTTCATTTCCTAAATATTTTGTTCTTGTTGTTTTGTTTTGTTTTGCACAAAAGCGAAATGCAATCAGGAGCGTTGTCATGAAGCTTTTCCTGAAGCTGCCTCCACTGAGTGAGCAGCGGCGCCCTCTGCAGTTTGCGTGTGGAAGTGCAAAAGCACACAGCACCTAGTATTCCCAGGCAGTCTCCCATCCAAGTACTGACCAGGCCTGACCCTGCTTAGCTTCCGAGATCAGATGAGATCGGGCATGTTCAGGGTGGTGTGGCCGTAAGCGAGGGGAGCCTGCTATAAAAGAGCTTTTCTACTTGGCAAATGTCACACAGTTTCAAATATAGTATTGTGCTGAGCTTCACATGTTACAGCCAAAACATGCAAACCTTTGTTGTGAACTGCAGCTTTTTCCCGCGGTAACGTCACCATAATAACACGTTTGTTTCTCACGCACAGTGTTAAAGTGACAGAGAGCACACAGTGTGTTAGGACGATTTGGAAGTCCAACATTTTTGTGGTTTGGAGAATTCAACTTATATGCAGGGCATAAAAACGTAAGGACGACTGTGTCATCACAGCATGTATAAAAAGGCTGTTTCTGAAGCCGTCCCTCGCTTACAGGCCACACCACCCTGAACACGCCTGATCTCATCTGATCTCGCAAGCTAAGCAGGGTCGGGCCTGGCCAGTACTTGGATGGGAGACCACCTGGGAATACCAGGTGCTGTAAGCTTTTGCACTTCACACAAATGACAGTTTAAATATTGAAACGGATCTGAGGCGCTCTTTAAGCTCATTTTCTAATAGGATGGTTAGTGAGTCTTGTGCAAAGAGCTCTTCCACTGATGTAGTGATGTCACATTCTTCAAGCGTTACATCAATATCACTGCACATGCACAGAGCACCTGTAGATGTTTTTGTGCAAACACAGTTGTTTATGACGTGAATATTGCAGCATTAAGTATGCATTATAACTGTGCTGTCATGCAGGTATTAAAATAAAAGTAGAAACGAATCAATATCCTTCACTCTAAATTGTTTTTTAAATCCCAATAAATGGGTTACAGTATCTACACGAACCCGTTATCGAGGAAGCCTCTCACTCACGGCCATACCACGCCTGTTCTCATCTGATCTCTGAAGCTAAGCAGGGGCGGTCCTGCATAGTAGCATCACCTTCACCTTGCTCCATGTTAGATATCGTGTTCCCTGCTCAGGGCAGCAGGCTGGAAAAGGTGGTCCTGGAACAGTTTGTGGAGGGCTTGCACAGGGTCTGCTGTCTTAGACCGGTGAGCCTGGAAGCTGCAGTCATCCTTGCAGAGGATCCCCCAGGCCACCCGGGTGGGGGGGCAGGGAGGCACAGCTGCTGCCACTCACTAATCAGATTCTCCCCTTTTCCAGGGATGCTGGGGCCGCGAGGACAGCAGAGTATAGAGTGGGGAAGCAGCTGAAGCGCTGACTGCCCAGAGCGACAAAAGAAAACGTATTAAACACTAAGAAACATCACCTGAAGTTAGGTGGTGTCCGTTCATTTTACAGTGTGAATGCTTGAATGAAGCCAGTTGTATAAGAACGCTTCAACTGCTCATAGTAAAAGCAGCAGCAGTACTACAAGAAACAGTCCATTTACCATTTACCAAACTCAACAATAAAAACAAAAACCTGCCACTCGCGTGTAAAGTTTCTTGAAAGGAGCTACACCAATCTGTCAAAACAAAGTTATCATTATTAATGTTCAGTGACAGTGATCCCAGAGACTAAAGTATCTTTCCATGCAGTTTTGAAGTGGCATAGTGTTGTGCATCCAGCAAAGGATGAATGTTTGATAAAGAAAGCTTACAAAAAGTTTTAAATAATTTTTCTAACATGTAAAAAACATTTTAACATCATCTCAAGAATTAGAAAGTGAACCCGAAGCACTTAAAGGCAGTGAAGAGGAAGAAGTCCCATTTCACACAAGGAGACTTCAAAAACATCAGGCTCATGGAGAAGCAGGCCAACCACTGGCTGGGGGAGTTTAGTGCAAACATGGAGGCACAACCACACGTGTTTATGAACTTCATGTAGGATTCAATAAGCAGCATTTCTGCATTAAAACATCTAAAGACAGCTAAACCAGTTTACATCCAAATGATTCTGAAATCCTGACAGGATTTGAATTTCAACTAATATTAAAACAAGCTGATAATAAGGTAAAATAACTTGGCAGCAGAGTGTTGATTTGCTAACCTCACCTGTGGCTGATTACTCATTTCTGAGGAAATGCTCCAGTTTGAATTAGTTTGGTGCACTTACTGTGACAAAGTGTCACTCAGCTAACGATGCCTGCAATTTTCTGTTTTTGGTTTCATTTTCCTTCCTCCGTCCTGACTCTTCCAGTCCTGTGGACTTCCTGTTACCCAGGGACGTCAATTCGCTGAAATGAATTTTCCAGTGGTTTCCCTGCTTAGGCTGAGCAGGCACAGCAAGATGTGGCATTCACACACACAACAGAGGGGAAAGAGCCACAAGAGGAGAGAAAACAGAGCGGTGAAGGAGCGAGACTGTGACAGCACCTCGACAGAAATAACCAGGAAACTTCAAGAACACGTTATGTAGAGATCCACTGTCTAATTAAGAAAACAGAAATCACATGCTTCAAACAGTTTATAAGATAAACTGTAAACAGCAGTCCTTATAGAAATGGACTCTATTCCTCTCCCGTCTTGTCTTTCTAACGTAACACATTAATTAAAAAACTAACTCCATCTATTCCTACTCTTCTCTTGAATGAAATGAGAAAGAAAAACAAGCTGTGCAGGCAGGACTACAGGGTAACATTGATTCATTAATTTTTGAAGTGCATCCACAGGATCTACTGGAAGGAATCGGAGGCTGCAGCACATGAAAAATGATCCCACTCGAACAAACTGTCTCAGGGTTAATTACTCATTCATCACTGCTGTCCCCTTTAACCCCTCATCTGTGTAATGGCTTTGCATACATGTCAGTCCACGTGTGGGCTGTGAATTTATATTTACAGTAAGTGTATAGTTAGATTATTGTATAGTTTTTATAATGTAGCATGTGTGCACTTTTATAGAGCTGTTTCTAATTTTCTTATACTATGTATAATGACAATAAAGGCTTTCAATTCAATAAATGACAACAGACAAATATTTTAGTTTATTAAATGGTTATTAAGTATCACTCATTCACTCCTATGTTGTACAGTGCTCACATGTAGCTGACAATTTTTGTATTGGCCAGCACAAAGCAACAAGAAACTGAGATACTTGAAGCCTTCAGCAGCTCCTCCTAGGAACAGAATTGTCCCTCCACCCTTTTCTGGCTGAGAACTATGGCCTCAGATGCAGCAATGTCTCTCTCGGACACCCCAAGCTACCACACTGCTAACCAACACCCTCCACTCCCAAACCCTGAACCTTTCTGGAGAACTCCCCAGAAGTTGGAGCACACCCTCTTGTCCCCTTCTTAAAGGGGGAAACTGTCATCCCAGTCGGCCAATCCAAGGGCCCTGTCCCCAACTTCTACATGCAGGGTTGTCAACCAAGATGACCCCATGATTTCCAGAGCATGACAACCTCAGGGCAAATCCTATCAACCCCATGGGCCCAGCCACCAAGGAGCTGTTTAACTGCCTCAGTTACTTTACACAAGTGATGGGTGAAGTCATCCCTCTTGTTTACAGACTCCAGGGCTACGTTCACACTGCAGGCGAAAGCGCATCAAATCTGACTTTTCTGACCCTGTGTGACCCGTATCCCATCATGGTCTGACAGTGTGAACAGCACTTTCGTATGTGGTTCTGAATCCGATACATATCTGATGTTTTAGAAAGCTGCTGTTTGATGGTCATGTCACATTAAATACGTCTTTTACGTCACTGACACAAGACAGACGCCAATTATCAGCGCCGGAGAAGACATCGTGAACGCTTCCATCCAGTGTAGATGTCAGTGAAACTGTTGGGAAGACAACGTTGGAGAAACGTGAACATTTTATTTGTACTGTATAATCTGCAGATTCTGACAGAAATCTGCAGCTAGAAGCAGCGCTCCTCTAAAACAGCAATAAGGATCATTATTAGGCCAAAAGTAAATAACTTTATAACTTAAACCAAAATTGGGAAATGTAAAGTCAGAAATAAGTCTTTATATTAAGGTCCATCAGTCAAACAATACTGTTGCTCTGGGTGTAAACAGAGCGCGTTGTGTGTGACGTCTTCTTTTGCGCATGCGGCCGCTTTGAGCGTTCACACTAGAGCGCGTTTGCTGTCACATTTTATTTGTAGTGTGAACGAGCAGACAAAAAATCTGATTTGATCACAAAATCATAATTGAGCATAAAGACCTGCAGAGAGAACGTAGCCTTGGTCTTCCTACCTTCTGACACACCTTCCTTCTCCTGTGTTCTCAGTTAAAGTCAGCAGCATCCATCCTAACTGTACACAATGAGAGCAGCCAGGAACTTCTTCCTCCTCACAGTTTTCCAGAATCACCTTTTGCTCAGTATTGTCACAGAACTCCTCCCGTTCGTATTCAAGTGTTTGCTTCAGCTATTGTCTGAATCAACGACTCCTGTCAGCTCCCTCTAGAGTCCCACAACCCAACCAAACTTGTTAGAACTTTTTCAGCTTAAAATTCCTTCACCTCTGGTATCCACCTGTTTCTGGAGTTTCTGCAATGCTGCAATAAACGTAGGCTGCCAGGGGATTCCCATGATGCATTGAGTTTTTCCTTTCCAGTCACCTTTCTCACTCACTATGTATTAACAGACCTCTCTGTATTGAATCATATCTGTTATTAACCTCTGTCTCTCCTCCACAGCATGTCTTTATCCTGTCTTCCTTCTCTCACCCCAACCAATCACAGCAGATGGCCCCGCCCCTCCCTGAGCCTGGTTCTGCTGGAGGTTTCTTCCTGTTAAAAGGGAGTTTTTCCTTCCCACTGTCGCCAAAGTGCTGCTCATAGGGGGTCATATGATTGTTGGGTTTTTCTCTGTATCTATGAAGCGCCTTGAGGCGACTTTTGTTGTGATTTGGCGCTTTATAAATAAAATTGAATTGAATTGAAAAATTATGCAGACAATGCATTAATAGGTTTTTAATTTTCATGCTAAATAAATAGCTAGTTATCAGATGTTTCTGCATAAATGAGGTAGAGGGTAACACATATAATTTGGCAATATACTGAACTTAAAGTCTAGAAATACTTCCCACACAGTTATCAGAAAGACAACACAGTGTACTGTGTTAACCTGGATGCAGAGTCCTGAGCATTTAGTTAAAATTAGATTTAATGCCGCTCTTTGTGCGGCTTTCAAACAGCGAGTTCTGGACAGAAGCCATTATTTCATAACACAGACACTTCTAGCTGTGAAATATTCCTTCAAGTCAGTGCTAGACCATCTCTGTGCTGAATTAAGACTCATTTCAGCAAAGTCTTCCTCTACTTAACTCAAGCACATTGTCTCCATATCACATTTGACAGGGTTGTTTGTTTTCCCTCCTCCTCGTGTTAATACCAGTATGACTTTTATCCACGGTGCTGTGGACACATGCAGGATGTAAGGCCACTGTTATTTCCTGAGGACAGATAAACAGCAGTGATTTGCTCAGCGTTTGACAGTTTGCTTATTTCCTTCTTCCTCCGAGGACTCCTCATCAGTTAATTTCAACATGGCAGCCTCAGAAGCCTGAGTCTTTGGGGAAATGTCATTTTTAATTAATTCCCAGGTCTTTTAAGATAAGCAGCTAGTCATTAATTTCACCCAGGGCGTAGCGTTGTCAGGGGCCCAGAAGCATGACGTATGTCTGTCAAGATTAATTACTATGCAAACACAGCTCTCTTTTTTTCTTCTTGCCTTTCCCCTCGTATACAGCAGCGCCTCACTGACCAGCTAACAGAAAGTGCTGTCCAATGGGCAAAGTAATAGTGCCTGATGATACTGTGTGTGATTCATGTTGAAAATATTTTTATCATGTCAGTCAGATATTTTCAGGGAATTCTGAATATCCAGTGGAAAATCTCAAAATTGATTGTTTGAAAATTGTACAACATTAAATTATCTCTATGATCTGTTTAAATATGTATAATTTATCTATTTGATTTGATTATTTTTGCCATTACTGGATAGAGACAGCGAAAACACACAGGAAGACTGGGAGAGAGAGAAGACACGGGCTGCAGGTTGTACTCGAACGTTGCTTTCCGACCATGTGCATGTGGCCCCAGCAGCTGAACTAAACTAGCACAAACTAGCAAACTTCTTTATATGTTTAATAATAATAATAAAAACTAGTTTTAGCATTAGCAGTAATTTATATATTGCCTTTTCAGAAACCCAAGAGCATAAAAAAACCAAAGTATATAAACAAACAAAAAGTCTAGAGGTTCAAGATTTTGTTAAAGTGGTGAGATTATATTGTAATATTAAATATACTACTGTATATACATAATATTGTTTTCCAAAACATTAAACAGCAGTGTGATTGGGATGCACCTCATGGCTGAGCTATGTATGAGCACTAACGCAGGAAAATGCTACAAATAAATAAAGAGCCACGACCCAGGGTTTGAGCTGTCGTTCTCATTATAACCATGGCAATATCAAACCTCCTCTTTATTAAATCACACAGGTGTCTTTTTTGTTATTATTGAAGTCTAAGGAGATCATAAAAAATGATGCAAAGCATGTGTGATAACAACATGGCCAACTGTCCATGCCTAGCTGGTGAACATGAGTAACTACTTCACTTGCTTCTGTGCTGACTTCAAGATTGAAGACTCTTTATTTGTCACATGCATCGTCATACTAGTACAACACACTGTGAAATGTGTCCCGAACTGCTCCTTGACTGTGTGAAACTTTATAAACAATAAGCAACGTTAATCACAGGGGAGCAAAGGTCATTCCTGGGGGTGTCAGGGAAACAATCCTCCAGTTACACTGAAGGCAGAAAATCCACTGAGATGATGTTGGGATTAAATTATGTGACGTGCCTCAATTCTATGCTTTATATTAACTAAATATAACCATATAGTGTGGTATTAAGTGGACCCTGAAAATAGAGGCATTCGACTACGTGTGCTTGGGGAGTAGAAAGCTGCAGACTCTCACTCACGCTTGTCTGGGAAAAAGTAGATAAGAGGGGAGCATCTCTGGTGGAAAGTTACTGACACACTGTTTAGACTGGAGTGAGAGAGCTTCTGTAATAAAACTGTCAGGGGAACACCAGCATTTTGAGATCAACGTGTCATGCAGGACGCATCTCCCTCCTAGAAGTAATAAAGAGTTAAATGGTCTGCTGAGCAGTGTTTTGTCTTCCATCGGATGCCTATGAGCAATCAAAGGAACTCGGTGAAGTGTTGATATTTAACAAGGAAGAGAAGAGTGAGATCCCTCACATGTTGAAGATTTCCTTTGATTTCCAGGGATGTTCTCCCTGCGGTGGAGGATGAACAGGTGGGTGGAGGCGAGTGGTCCAGGTGAAATGGGAGGGAAAGCAGCTGGATTATCTTGACAGGGCTGCAGTGAGTTAAACAGGTCAACACGATTTGGCCTGTTGCCGCTTGAGAGAGGCAGACTATCTGGCAGAACCTGGATAGATCAGCTGGTCCTCACATACTGGCATTAATGATGATGATCAGCAGCAGATATGCTGAGGAACAGAGAGCTCTGCCATAGGGAGGAATCTGCAGGAAGCTCAGGAGAAACTGGACCAACCTACTCCCTCATGACAGTTATTTGTTTTTCTAAAACGAATGGTGTTGGATCAGTAGAGCTAATCAAGTGGTAAACGCAAATTTAACAATTTCTTTTCTTTATTTATTGAGTAAGCCCAAATATACAGTGGGGCAAAAAAGTATTTAGTCAGCGATTGTGCAAGTTCCCCCACTTAAAATGATGACAGAGGTCAGTAATTTGCACCAGAGGTACACTTCAACTGTGAGAGACAGAATGTGAAAAAAAAAATCCATGAATTCACATGGTAGGATTTGTAAAGAATTTATTCGTAAATCAGGGTGGAAAATAAGTATTTGGTCACCTCAAACAAGGAAAATCCCTGGCTCTCACAGACCTGTAACGTCTTCTGTAAGAAGCTTTTCTGTCCCCCACTCGTTACCTGTATGAATGGCACCTGTTTGACCTCATCATCTGTATAAAAGACACCTGTCCACAGCCTCAACTAGTCAGACTCCAAACTCCGCCATGGCCAAGACCAAAGAGCTTTCGAAGGACACCAGGAAAAGAATTGTAGACCTGCACCAGACTGGGAAGAGTGAATCTACAATAGGCAAGCAGCTTGGTGTGAAAAAATCAACTGTGGGAGCAATCATCAGAAAATGGAAGACATACAAGACCACTGATAATCTCCCTCGATCTGGGGCTCCACGCAAGATCTCATCCCGTGGGGTCAAAATGATCATGAGAACGGTGAGCAAAGATCCCAGAACCACACGGGGGGACCTGGTGAATGACCTGCAGAGAGCTGGGACCAAAGTAACAAAGGTCACCATCAGTAACACACTACAACGGCAGGGAATCAAATCCCGCAGTGCCAGACGTGTTCCGCTGCTGAAGCCAGTGCATGTCCAGGCCCGTCTGAAGTTTGCCAGAGAGCACATGGATGATACAGCAGAGGATTGGGAGAATGTCATGTGGTCAGATGAAACCAAAGTAGAACTTTTTGGTATAAACTCAACTCGTCGTGTTTGGAGGAAGAAGAATACTGAGTTGCATCCCAAGAACACCACACCTACTGTGAAGCATGGGGGTGGAAACATCATGCTATGGGGCTGTTTTTCTGCCAAGGGGACAGGACGACTGATCCGTGTTAAGGACAGAATGAATGGGGCCAAGTATCGTGAGATTTTGAGCCAAAACCTCCTTCCATCAGTGAGAACTTTGAAGATGAAACGAGGCTGGGTCTTCCAACATGACAATGATCCAAAACACACCGCCCGGGCAACAAAGGAGTGGCTCCGTAAGAAGCATTTGAAAGTCCTGGAGTGGCCTAGCCAGTCTCCAGACCTCAACCCCATAGAAAATCTGTGGCGGGAGTTGAAAGTCCGTGTTGCTCGGCGACAGCCCCAAAACATCACTGCTCTTGAGAAGATCTGCATGGAGGAATGGGCCAAAATACCAGCTACTGTGTGTGCAAACCTGGTAAAGACCTATAGTAAACGTTTGACTCTGTTATTGCCAACAGAGGTTATGTTACAAAGTATTGAGTTGTATTTTTGTTATTGACCAAATACTTATTTTCCACCCTGATTTACGAATAAATTCTTTACAAATCCTACCATGTGAATTCATGGATTTTTTTTTCACATTATGTCTCTCACAGTTGAAGTGTACCTCTGGTGCAAATTACTGACCTCTGTCATCATTTTAAGTGGGGGAACTTGCACAATCGGTGGCTGACTAAATACTTTTTTGCCCCACTGTACTTACATCTACATTGAGACTGAAAAAAGCAACCTCCACCCATAAGCCTACTGTATGGATTTTGTCATTTAGATTTCCACACCTGGATTTGAAATGTGATTATTATAGATATGCATTAACTTAAATATTTGGGTCAACAAAGAGTGTTGGAGAATATGTAGATGTCAATGAATGTTAGTGGTTTTCCAATTGTCTCCTTCGATGATGCGGAGGGAGATGATCAGGGAGGGAGATGATCAGGGAGGGAGAGTGCTTTCAACATTCAATTCAATTCAAATTTGATTTTGAAACTACCAATTGACAACAACAGACATTAAATTTGGGCCTTTTATTTGATGCATCACAAATTTACAGAGGGATTATATGAAGGTAAATATGTTGCAAAATGAAAGATCTTGTAGAATAAAAAGTGAGAATACACCTGGGACAGATGTGAGACCTTGGATCGTCCTTACTTAAATTTGCATAAGCTTTATTAAAATGTTCCATGGTGATAAAACTGAAACTGTTCAATATTATAAACACTTAGGATGCTGGCTGGATGTTATTTTCACACATTCACAACTTGTAAGATCATTGTGCAGTCCACAATTTTATCTGCACCTGTTTAGTCATAGTTGTTGTGATGTTTATATGAATCTATATCCAAGCCAGTTCATTCTGTGCATCACAGTGCATGATTGTGTCTTATATGAAAAGGACGTTTGACTACGGTGGCCCTGAGAGGCCAGACGGACTTCAGAAAACACCAGCAATAAGAAAAACGCTGCAAAAGTGCATAAAACACAACGGAAGTGTTTCCGGGGAGACAATAACCTGACGGACCAGTTGCAGGACCCCACGTGACTACCAGTTGTCAGGTGACCATTTTGGCAGCAACATGAACAGCGCCACTGCAGAAACTTCCAAGCCATCAGAGTATTCAGCTCTCTGTAATTCGATTCAATTCAATTTCAATTCAATTTTATTTATATAGCGCCAAATCACAACAAATATCGCCTCAAGGCGCTTCATAGATACAGAGAAAAACCCAACAATCATATGACCCCCTATGAGCAAGCACTTTGGCGACAGTGGGAAGGAAAAACTCCCTTTTAACAGGAAGAAACCTCCGGCAGAACCAGGCTCAGGGAGGGGCGGCCATCTGCTGCGACCGGTTGGGGTGAGAGAAGGAAGACAGGATAAAGACATGCTGTGGAAGAGAGACAGAGGTTAATAACAGATATGATTCAATGCAGAGAGGTCTGTTAACACATAGTGAGTGAGAAAGGTGACTGGAAAGGAAAAACTCAATGCATCATGGGAATCCCCCGGCAGCCTACATCTATTGCAGCATAACTAAGGGAGGATTCAGGGTCACCTGGTCCAGCCCTAACTATATGCTTTAGCAAAAAGGAAAGTTTTAAGCCTAATCTTAAAAGTAGAGATAGTGTCTGTCTCCTGAATCCAAACTGGAAGCTGGTTCCACAGAAGAGGGGCCTGAAAACTGAAGGCTCTCCCTCCCATTCTACTTTTAAATACTCTAGGAACAACAAGTAGGCCTGCAGAGCGAGAGCGAAGTGCTCTAATAGGGTGATATGGTACTACAAGGTCATTAAGATAAGATGGGGCCTGATTATTTAAGACCTTGTATGTGAGGAGCAGGATTTTGAATTCAATTCTGGATTTAACAGGAAGCCAATGAAGGGAAGCCAAAACAGGAGAAATCTGCTCTCTCTTTCTAGTCCCTGTCAGTACTCTTGCTGCAGCATTTTGGATTAACTGAAGGCTTTTCAGTGAGTTTTTTGGACATCCTGATAATAATGAATTGCAGTAGTCCAGCCTGGAAGTAATAAATGCATGAACTAGTTTTTCAGCGTCACTCTGAGACAGGATATTTCTAACTTTAGAGATGTTGCGCAAATGGAAGAACGCAGTCTTACATATTTGTTTAATATGTGCGTTGAAGGACATATCCTGGTCAAAAATGACTCCAAGGTTCCTCACAGTGTTACTGGAGGCCAAGGTAATGCCATCCAGAGTAAGAATCTGGTTAGATACCATATTTCTAAGCTTTTCAGCGCCGAGTACAATGACCTCAGTTTTATCTGAGTTAAGAAGCAGAAAGTTAGCGGCCATCCAAGTCTTTATGTCTTTAAGACATTCCTGCAGTTTAACTAATTGGTGTGTGTTATCTGGCTTCATGGACAGATAGAGCTGGGTGTCATCTGCATAGCAGTGTAAATGTATGCTATGTCTTCTAATGATGCTGCCTAGGGGAAGCATGTATAATGTAAACAGAATTGGTCCTAGCACTGAACCCTGTCCATAATTAACCTCAGTGTGTGAAGAGGACTCTCCATTTACATGCACAAATTGGAGTCTATTAGATAGATATGATACAAACCACTGCAGTGCAGTAATTACTGCAGTAATTCGCATGACATCGAGCTGTATATCAAGAAACTAAATAGGTTTTTTGATATACAAAATATCCATTTGGCGCTAGTGCCGACCAGCACTAGAATATATTGACCCACATCTTAGACCATAGGTGTCAAACTCTGGCCCGCGGGCCAAATTTGGCCTGCAGCCTAATTACATTTGGCCCGCGAGGCCATACCAAACTACTATTAGAGCTGGCCCGCCGGTCTTATACAGCGCATGTACTGCTAATACTACAAATCCTACAATGCTCTGTTGGCGTTTTGGCGCGTCAGTCAGGACAGGACCCATTAACGCCCTCTCCTCTGTTGACTGTAGTCATAGCAACCGTGCGAATACTGCCGCGCTACCTCTCCCAAAATGGCGAAAAGAAAGAACGAAAACAGGAGCTTTCTGGACAGGTGGGAGACAGAATATCTGTTTACCTATGTAAAAGATAGACCTGTTTGTCTTGTATGTGGAGCTCATGTGGCTATATCCAAGGAGTACAACATTAGACGACACTATGAAACGAAACACCAAGAGAAGTACAAGGACCTGGACATGACTCAAAGGCGCCGGAAAGCAGAAGAGATGAAAAGAAGTTTTGTTTCACAACAGACTATGTTTAAAAAAGCCATATTACAAAGTGAGGCTGCTGTAAAGGCTAGTTTTGTTGTGGCAGCAGAGATCGCAAAATCAGCCCGGCCCTTCAGTGAGGGAGAGTTTGTGAAAAGTTGTATGATGAAAGTTTGCGACGTTGTGTGCCCAGAGAAGAAGCAAGCATTTTCAAATGTTAGCCTGAGCAGAAACACAGTAGCTGATCGCACACGTGAACTTGCCAACAATCTAAATAACCAGCTGATGGAGAAGGGAAACAGTTTCGTTGCATTCTCCCTCGCTGTGGATGAGAGCAGCGACGCCTCTGATACTGTCCAGCTTTCAGTCTTCATCTGTGGTGTGGACTCAACTCTCTGTGTTACGGAAGAACTTTTAGGATTAAAATCAATGCACGGCACAACCACAGGGAAGGAAATATTTGAAGAGGTTTCCAAATGTCTAACTGAAATGAAGTTGCCATGGGAAAAACTTGTGGGGTTAACGACAGATGGTGCACCAGCGATGTGCGGTCAAAGGAGCGGACTGGTGGGCAGGGTACGGGAGAAGATGCGAGCGGAGAACTGTGCAGGTGAGCTGACTGTTTATCACTGCATCATACATCAAGAATCACTTTGTGGCAAAGCCCTAAAGATGGAATATGTTATGACCGCAGTAACACGAGTGGTTAACTTTATAAGAGCCAAAGGTCTGAATCACCGCCAATTCAAATCTTTTCTTGAGGAGTGTGGTTCGGAATACGGAGACGTGCCGTATCACACGGAGGTGAGGTGGTTAAGCCGAGGAAAAGTACTGAACAGATGTTTCGAGCTACGCGAGGAAATATTTCAGTTTCTGGAAAGCAAAGGGCAAGACACAGCTGAGCTCAGGGAGCAAGAGTTTCTGTGTGAGCTGGCCTTTATGTGTGATGTCACGAGCCATCTCGATGCGCTGAACCTGCAGCTTCAGGGACGGGGGCGTATCATCACAGATATGTACGCTGCAGTGAGGGCTTTTAAAACGAAATTGTGCCTGTGGCAGAATCAGATGCTACAAGGAAACCTGGGCCATTTTCCCTGCTGCCAAACGATGAACATGCAGATCTCTACTGCTGTGTTCCCATGTGCACAGTTTGCTGAAAAACTCTGTGTACTCAGTACTGAGTTTACCCGGCGGTTTGCCGACTTTGATGCCCAGAAATGTCGATTTGAACTGCTCAGTAATCCTTTTGCAGTTGACGTGGCAAAAGCACCAACAAACCTCCAAATGGAGCTGATTGAACTCCAGTGTAGTGACACGCTGAAATCAAAGTATGATGCTGTGGGCGCTTCACAATTTCCACATTTCATCCCTGACACAATGCCTGGGCTCCGCACCCACGCTGCTCAGATGCTCTCCATGTTCGGCAGCACTTACATATGTGAGCAACTATTCTCCTCAATGAAGATGGTTAAAACATCTCACAGGAGACGTCTGACCGATGAACACCTTCACTCGATCCTGAGGATTTCCTCAGCTCAGAGCCTGAGCCCAGATATTGAGGAACTAGCATCCAAGAAGAGATGCCAGGTATCTGGCTTGGATGCATCAGAGTAGATCAGTGTGTAGCAAACTGAGCTATAATTAACATTTTCTTTGTGCAATTTGTCTTGCTACTCCCAGACATGGGCTTGAATGGTTTCACGTTTAATGATATTTTTATTAGTTAAGTGGTTTATTATTGTTATTTTATTTTTACATTTATTATTAGCCTGGGGAAAAAGTTTACTGCTAAAATTTAATTCAGAAGGCTGCAAATACAATTTTTATTTAAGAAATGCATTCCAGTGATATGTTATTTAATTGGAATTTCAATTTTGCATGTGTGCAATATTAAGTTATATATTTTTATATAAGTTATATATCGTTCAGTATTAAGTGTTGCTTATTCCATATTCAGTTTTTCAGCAAAACTTATTTGAGTCTGTAAGAAAAGGTTCCTTGTTATATCTGGAGGAAGATTTTTTTCAATAAATATATTTCATATTAATGTTAGCCCGCGACCTTGTTCCAGTTTTGAATTTTGGCCCACTGTATATTTGAGTTTGACACCCCTGTCTTAGACGATGTGGAGGAGAAAGAGCCGAGCAGGCAGGCTGTTAGGCTAATGTTAGCTCGACAGTTAAGCTAGTACAGCTCACTGGGAAGTAGATCTCAGAGTGTATTTAGCTGGATTAGCAGATGTTAAGGTCAAACTTTATACTAATCAGCAGTTCTGAAGATTGGATCACAGTTGAAAATTCCAGCAGAGATGCTAGAGGGGGGACTGAGTCCAACCTGTTAACCTGTGAATTTCTGGCTTTCATCTGCTCATTTTTGCCATGTTAGGTAGTTAATTAAGAAGGATTTTGGTTTGCATCATATTTCCACTGAATCCCCAACTGATTTTCTGTTGGGTGATTATCATTAACTCAGAACAAGGGGATAAGTGCATCTTTGAATTCAGTTGGTGGTCTTCCATTCTCCAACCTTTCCTCACAACAGATAAGATCAAAATCAGCTTTTGCTCAGAGTGGGTTAGTTATAATTATAAGTATTGTTTAATTGATTTGATTATTGTTTTATTGTTTTAATATTTGATCTTGCTTTTGCTCTTGCTAAATTGGTTTAATAAAATTTCCTGCAATTGAAGTACAAATTGTGGACATTCACTGTGTAACCTTTTGTGAAACAATAAAAGCAGAAGTCTGAATATTATTTTTTTATTAGTGCAAATAGCTCTTACATGTGTCCCTAGCAATAATATTAAAAATAATCTTTCCTTGGAGCCTGCTGTCCAGACTACTAAAATCACCCTGGAAGTAACAAGCGGTGTTGGTCAAGTTACTTGGAAAAAGTAATCAGTAACTAATTACTGATTACTCCCCCAAAAACGTAATCCCTTTATAGATCTTTCAGCCCAATTCTACTTTTTCTGCATAATCCATCATACAAAATGTAATCAAATGGAAAAGTCTCTTTTTAAAACTTGTTTTATTAGTTTTAATCTTTTAACTTTGTGCATCAAGCAAAAATGCAATTATCTGCAACATTCTCTGACTGGAAGAAATTAGTTTAACATTTAAACCTATTTTCTGCACATTCCAGCACATAAAATAAAATATTTTTTGTGTTTACACTCAGTCTTTCAAATAGATGCAAGTAAAACACAGCAGAAAATAAATAAAGTCAAAGACTAGTGGTCCTGTTGCTCTATTTTCACCTGTAAAGCAGGAGTGGGGCAGGCGGAGGTTTACCCTGGTGCAGGTGTGCAGCGGTCAGTGGAAGAATCCGCGAGTTTCTCTGTGAGTTTCCCATTACGTCGTAGCTACTCGGTGCTTTCTCGGAAGTTTAGGGGGTTTTTTCGCTGTAAAAAGAAGTTTTCTTCCCACGCACAACGGACACTAATGTTTTTGTCACTTTTTATGGAATCAAACTCAAAGTAAGGTCAGTACTTCCACGCTTTAAACGCTGCACGCTCATACTCTCTCTGCACTCGATATATGATCCATTGTTGATCTGCACACAGCTGTTGTCACGAACGTCGCACTCGCTTACGTCACTGTCATGAGACATTCTCGCAAAAAAATCACGGTTTTAGTAACGCAGTAACGCAGCGTTCCTACGGGAAAGTAACGGTAATCTAATTGCCTTTTTTGCAATAGTAATCCCTTACTTTATTTGTTACTGAAAAAAGTAACCGGATTACAGTAACGCGTTACTGCCCATCTCTCGTGACGACACAGCCACTCCATCTCAAGTCACTGCTGCGCAGACTCTAGCTCCAGAAGTGCAACAGCAGCACCACCTGGAGGAAGCTTCATTTGACCTGAATGAAACGTCCTGGTGCAGAATGTGCCACTATCATTGGAGGTGAAACAGGCCAAATGATGACTGTCCCTGCTACCCCTCCACCTCCTCACAGCCAGCGCCAGTAGCCAGTCCTGCAGCCCAATCAGGTATAAGTTGTGTTGACCTGAAGTGCATAAGACATTGACGAGATTCAGGCATGTTTTTAGAACGTCTAAATAAACTCAGCCCTCGCACAGTGGAGCAAATTCTCTTCTTAAATGAAAACCAACAGGATGACCTTATATGCATTATTTGTTTATTTTACAAGTTCACAAGTTTCCCTTCCCAGTTCATAAACAATTCTACCCCCAAGTCAAAAACCTAAACAAGAAAATTTGGCCAGTATAATATTATTTTTAAACATACCAGTCCAGCTGGTCAGTGGTTATTTACATAAATTAGACAGACAGATAGAACTTTATTAATCCCTCGGGTAGGTTCTTCTAGGAAATTCAGTATAATAATAATAATACATTTTATCTAAAAATAGTGCCTTTCAGAGCACCCAAGGACACTGTACAACAAATAACAGATATACATTTTTAAAAAAACAGAAAAACTGGAAATATACACATTAATGAGAGTAACAGATAAAAGTTAATAGCATGCAGAGGTTTAAACATAAGCAATTTTAAACAGGTGAGTTTTGAGGGTGGACTTAAAAAGAGGGAATGAAGTAATGTTTCTGAGGTCAGGGAGTAAGGAATTCCAGAGTCGAGGGGCGGAGCAAATAAAAGCCCCGCCCCCATTGTAGTAAGACGAGCGGAAGGAACAGAGAGAGAAAGAGAAGATGAAGAGGCACCGGGATGGAAAGTTCATCTGTACTAAATCAGAGAGGTATGGTGAAGAGAGAGAATGAATAGCCTTAAATGTATAAAGGATTATATTTAAAGGAATGCGAGATTTAACCGGGAGCCAGTGAAGCTGCTTCAGGATTGGGGAGATGTGGTGGGTAGAGTAAGTCCTAGTAATAATACGGGCAGCAGGGTTTTGGACACGTTGGAGCTTGTTGATGGATTTTTGTGTAAGGCCAAATAATAGTGAGTTACAGTAATCAATTCAAGAGATAACAAGATCATGGACGAGAATGGCAGTGGCATGAAGGGGCGGAGGCGATTAATGTTACGGAGTTGAAAATATGCTGCACGTGTGACATTATTGATATGTGAATTAAAGGATAATGTGCTATCAAGAATGACACCCAAGCTTTTCACAAAGGGAGAGATAGGGACCGACGAATTATTAATTGTGAGAGAAAAATCGTTAAATCTGGATAGTGATAGTTTAGTGCCAACCAGGAGAAGTTCTGATTCATTGCTGTTGTTTAAGGAAGTTGGAGGAGAACCAGGAATTGAGAATTCAAGGAATTGAAAGGAGTAGAGTTGGGTTTGGTAGAGATGTAAAGCTGGGTGTCATCGGCATAGCAGTGGAACTGAATATTATATTTATGAAAAATGTGTTTGAGTGGAAGAAGGTAAATGATGAAAAGGAGGGGCCCGAGGACAGATCCCTGGGACACCCCAGTAGATAGAGGAGAAGGCTGAGAAGTGAAGGATTTCAATTGAATGAACTGAGTGCGGTCAGACAGGTATGATTTGAACCAGGCTAATGGAGTATGAGAGAGACCAATAGAAGCTAATCAGCTAAGAAGAATGGGATGAGAGATGGTGTCAGAGGCTGCACTCAGATCAAGGAGAATAAGAGGACGGAAACCAGACTGGAACTGTTCGTAAAGGTTATTATCAGTTAGGTGTAGACTTGTGAAGCAACTGTTTTTTCAGGAATTTTAGAGAGAAATGGTAGATTGGAGATAGGATGAAAATTGTTAAAGTTGTTGGGATCTAGACCTGTTTTTTTCAGGATTGGGGTAATAATAACAATAATACATTTTATTTATAGGCGCCTTTCAGACCCTTAAGGTCACCTTACAGTAACACGAAAACATACCATAAAAAACATAAGAAAAATGTATATATAGTGAACATGGTAGATAAAATTTAGACATAAACAGTCATAAATGTATAAAAGCAAATATAAAAACTGAGCAAGGTAAAAATGGACTAAGACAGATCAGGTGTATGCAATTCTAAACAGATGAGTTTTGAGACGTGATTTAAAAGTGGTGAGACAGTGTGTGGTCCAGAGAGCAAGTGGAAGTGTATCCAAAGTCTCAGGCAGAACAACTAAAGGCTCTGAGTCCAATGGTAGTCAGGCGAGCAGGTGGAACTGACAGAAGGGAAGCTGAAGAAGAGTGGAGTGTACGAAGGGGCGAGTATGTATGGAGAAGATCGGATAGTTATGGAGGAGCGAGGCTATGAAATGCTTTGAAAGTGAGAAGCAGGATCTTGAAATTGACACAAAGGTGAACTGGGAGCCAATGGAGCTGTTTAAGAACAGCTGTTATATGTTCAGTGGATCTAGTTCTGGAAATAATACGAGCAGCTGTATTTTGAACCAACTGCAGTTTATGGAGGGATTTATGAGGTAAACCATAGAGAAGAGAATTACAGTAATTCAGGTGATGTGACAAGAGCATTGACAAGTATGGCGGTACTGTGTGGAGTGAGTGATGGACGGAGACGGTTAATATCACGGAGATGAAAGTAGGAAGACCGAGTGATATCATTTATCTGTGCTGTGAAGGACAGAGTGCTGTCGAGGATGACACCAAGACTCTTAACCTGAGGGGAGGGTGTGACAACAGAGTTACCAATGGATAACGAAAGACTGGATGGAGCTGTAGTCAGTTTTGATCTGGTGCCTATTAAAATGAATTCTGTTTTATTGCCATTAAGTTTAAGAAAGTTGTGAGTAAACCAGACCTTGATTTCACTTAAACAGTCAGAAATGGATGTGGGTGGGAGAGTAGCTGTGGGTTTGGAGGATAGGTAGAGCTGGGTGTCATCTGCGTAGCAGTGAAACTGGATGTTATGCTTCCTAAAAATATTACCTAGGGGTAGGAGATAGATGATAAAAAGTAAAGGACCCAGGACAGAGCCTTGGGGTACACCGGAATTAACTGGAGTAGATACTGATCTGTGAGGGAGTAACTGAACAAACTGTGAGCGGCCAGAGAGATAAGTAAACCAGGCGAGTGCTGTACCATTGATGCCAATAGATGCTAATCTGTGAAGGAGGATGCAGTGGGAGATAGTGTCGAAAGCTGCTGTAAGGTCAAGGAGAATGAGGATGGATATAAGTCCAGAATCAGCTGCAAGCAGAAGATCATTGGTGATTTTTACTAGAGCTGTTTCTGTACTGTGACATGAAGCCGGACTGAAACTGTTGTACAGTAAGATGACGATGAACCTGTGCAGCCACTATCATTTCAAGAATTTTTGCTAGGAAAGGGAGATTTGAAATTGGCCTGAAATTATTTAGATTGGAGGGATCTGAACCGTTCTTCTTCAGTATGGGAGTTATTATTGCAGTTTTATGGGAAGAAGGAACAGAACCAGATATAAGAGAGGAGTGTACGATATTAGCAATCAGTGGGGCAAGAGACAGGAATGAGAGTTTAACAAGATTTGTCGGCAGTGGATCAAGTTTACATGATGATGACTTTAAGTTAGTAATTATGGAAGATAGCTGAGTTATTGTGGGAAGTTCAAAACTGGACAGAGAGGATGACAGCTGAGAAGGAAAAAAAATGCAGATACATTTGACCATATCACAGGACGAAGGCAATTGTTGGTAAAGATTCTCAATCTTGGTGTAAAAAAAGTCCATAATTTTGTTGCAAACTGCAGCAGAGTGTGTATGTATGGCAAAGGTATCTGGGGGTTTAACAATATTATGCAATGTAGAAAACAAAGTGCGAATGTTTCCTTCAGCGGATTCAATAACAGAGGTGTAGTAAGCAGATTTAGCATGATGAATAGCTTCTTTATAATGTTGTATATGACTGAGATACATGTCCTTGTGAATAGTAATAATAATAATAATGGATTGCATTTATATAGCACTTTTCTAGGCACCCAAAGCACTTTACAATGCCACTATTCATTCACTCTCGCATTCACACACTGGTGGAGGCAGCTACAGTTGTAGCCACAGCTGCCCTGGGGCAGACTGACAGAAGCGAGGCTGCCATATCGCACCATTGGCCCCTCTGGCCAACACCAGTAGGCGGTAGGGTAAAGTGTCTTGCCCAAGGACACAACGACCAGGACAGGGAGAGCAGGGGGATCGAACCGGCGACCTTCCGGTTACTGAGCCATGGTCGCCCCAAAGTCCTGTTTTCCTGGAGAGACGTTCTAGGCGGCATCCAGTAACTTTAAGTTGGCGAAGTTCAGATGAGTACCATGGCGCAGAGCGAGATAAAGAAACAGTTCGAGTTTTTTGGGGAGCCAAGGTATCTAAGAGGTTGATAAGTTCATTGTTATAGTGAGATACCAGGTCGTCTATGGAAGCTGAGGCATCAATGGTAGGTAAGTTATTAATGCCATGGGAAAGAGCTGATAGATCAATGACCCTAATATTTCTAAAAGTAATTGAGCGGTTTTGTTTATTTTTATAGTGGGAGACTAGCATTGAATAAAACTAATTTATGGTCGGAAAAAGGCATGTCCAATATGGTAAATGGCCTGTATTTGTATAGCGCTTTTTTACACATTCAGTCATCCACACACACATTCACACACTGGTGATGGCAGCTACATTGTAGCTACAGCCACCCTGGGGCGCACTGACAGAGGCTGCCGGACACTGGCGCCACCGGGCCCTCTGACCACCACCAGTAGGCAACAGGTGAAGTTTAGAGACAAGCAGCTAGAGAGAGCAGAAGAAAGGATATCAAGATTTATATTCTTGATATTCCAGAAAGAGATAATACGAGGATTGTTAATTATGGAGAAAATCATGTGAACATTAAAGGAGAGAAGTCGATGATCCGAGATTGGCAGCTCATCAGCTGTGCAGTTGGAGGGGGTAAGTCCAGAACAATAGACTAGGTTATCCACATAGGGCTGTTGCCATGTCTCAGTCAAGCAGAAAACATCAAACTTACGGTCTGTTATGAGATCCTGGATGAGATGTCCTTTGTTCGTAAGCGAACGGATACTAAGCAGGCCAAAGTTGACGAAAGTACTGTCAGACTGGATGAGAGTGTTAGCTGACCTAGGCAGGTTAGCCAAAACATTGTGGTCAACAGACCTGCCGGGGTTCCGTTGACAGCGACCATAGGTGGAGTAGAAGGACTTAATTGGCTTGGAATTATGCTGATGGAAATACCGACGGGAGCCCCGATGTATGTACTTTCAGCGAGGGAGGAAGGCAATGTCCGTGTGGAGATGAAGAACAGCCAGCAGTGGAGCAGCCAGGGAGAAGCGGAGCCGGAGGAGCTCATCAGCTGTATACTGTTGGAGCCCAGTGCCGAGTCGGTAGATCGATGACATAAAGATCCACACAGACTGTGCATAAATCCTGAGAGGCCACATCACGGACTAGAACAACTTGACAGAAACAGAGACACCGGTGGGCCCCAGAGACAGGAACAGGACAGGAATCCGGTAGCGACAGCGTTAGCGGCAGAGTTAGCGGCAGAGTTAGCGACAGAGTTAGCGACAGAATTAGCCAGTTAGCGACAGAGTTAGCGACAGAGTTAGCGACAGAGTTAGCGACAGAGTTAGCGGTGAGTAGCGGCAGCAAGTTGCGCCAGCGTTCACTCAACTGGAAGTATGTATTTATACTGAGATTCAGTATAAATATGTTATCTGTACATTGTTGTATGTATATGATTTTTTTTTATCTGTTAAATTTACCAACATCAAGAAGTCACAAGGACAGGGAGACCATGCCATGGCACACGTTTAAACAAGGAAAGTTTATTGATATCCATCCATCCAGTCTCTTCCACTTATCATTATCAGCGCTGCGAGGAATTAAACAAATAGACACATTTTTTTAGCCAAAAAAAAAAACATATTCAAAGCACCACCATGGTAGCCCAATATCAGAAAGAATTGTGAACTCTTTAAAGTGGGGAGTCAAGCTTCTCTTCATATTTTTGGCCACCAGATGCCACCAAAGAGGACTGTTGAAAAGCTTTTGCCATGGACTGGGTCTTTTGACCCAGCATTTTGAGTTTCCTGCCTTTTAAAGGCATGAAACTAATCATGTTCTTGTTTAAAATACAAACAAGAACACAATAAGACAAAAAAGGTCATCTGTTGTATTTAACGCCATGTTTCCATGTTACTTGTGTCCAGATTTTTTAATGTCTAATTCTAGACATTATGATTATGCTCAGGATTTTCTATGAGTCTGCTGTGGTCAGTGCTATCCTTTGTGCTGTTGCATGCTGGGGCAGCAGGTTGAGGGTTGCAGATGCCAACAGACTCAATAAACTGATCCGCAAGGCCAGGAATGTTGTGGGGATGGAGCTGGACTCCCTTAGGGTGGTGTCTGAGAGGCGGATGTTGTCCAAGATTGTCATAACCTGACGGTTTGCCCAGGGAAAGGACTCAAAAGCAGGTGAACAGCTCAGAAAAACTTTATTTAACCCGAGGAGCCACAACAACAGCGGAAGGCTTGGATAGAAAATAGTGAGGGGCAAGATGTGGACAGGTGCGGGAAATAAAGAGGGGAACCAACAGGGACGGAGGAACCGTGGAGGGTCTGCAAGGAGACGGAGGAACAATAATTAACACGAGGGATTATTGACTGAATAGCTGAAGAGAGTAACTGTCCTTACTTAATAGGCCCGATACAGAAAGCTCTGAGGAGGGGCGGTCAGGGGGAGGCCGGGGGCAGGCAACCGGGCTGGAGAAGCAGCCGAGGATCACCAGAACAGGAAGGTGAAAACACTCCAAGCGGTACAAGCCACGCCAACCTCTGTTTATAATTAATCGATTTGTATATATTAATGCTTATTTCTTAAATTTTGTAAACATCGAACATTAATATTATTTAATTAGTCTGTCACTGTTACTGTCTTGGAGAAGCTGTAACCCTAATTCCTTAGGGATTAATAAAGTATTCTGATTGTGGTAGTTTACCCAGTTTAGGTTAGTCTTTAGTTTCATATAGGTTCGCTCAACGTTTGGCTCCTCTGTGATCTGCCAGGGTAGATCATAACAGTAATGAATGCTTTTTCGATGCAAGTTTCAGTGCTTTAGAAAGCTTCAAATATGATCTAAAACATGCATTTATGCTGAAAATGCTTGGTAGGATTAATGATGATATGGAGGTTTTGACAAATCATGGGGATGTGTTTTTGGCTGAGGTTGATTGATTTTGTTTTGGCAGTGCAGTTATGTTATGTTTGTTGTGTTGTATGTTTGTTTAGGCACTCAATAACGGAATAACTTAAGAATTTGATTTCATTGTCCCTTTTTTGTGCATGTTCGTATTTATATTTAGTAACTATGCAAATGTGACCATGGGATTGGAAGCTATCTTTTTTGTTTTGTTAAATCTTAAAAACAAATAAAGACTTCAATTACAAAAAAATGCATTTAAACATAGCTAGAAAGTCAGTGGTTAACCTGAAACAATTAGAGGCAATTTGGACATTTGATAGGTTTTCTGTTCAAATAGTGAGCTAAAACATCACTTTAATGTTGAGAGAAAACACTGGCTTCTAGGTAACAAAAAGTATATTATTAATGATAAATGATGTTGCAGTTCTGCTAAAGTTGGCAAGCAAGTAGCAATAGCAATTAGTTCTAATGAAAAACACATAACACATAGCTAACAAACAACAAGCACGTTCTCATCTATTATGTCAAGCCAGCAGGTCAGGTTAAAGTTAACTGTTGGTATTTACATCTTGGACTTAATTGCCAGCTCAAGACGTCTCTCCAGAGCAATTATAAAGGACCACCTCCATCCTAACCACCTCTTCAACACCCTGCCCTCTGGAAAAAGGCTCAGATCCATCAGGTGCAAAACCAACAGACTAAAGAGCAGCTTCTTCCCGTGGGCTGTCAGAGCTCTTAATGCAAACTAAGAGTGTGTAAAGACTTCCCCAACACGTCCACCCTGACACTGCTGCTGATCATCTATGTGCAATATCTCAGTCTTTCCATGTTCTGTGCAATTATTTTGGTCCCAGTCTGTTTCAGTGTTTCCTACACATACACGATGTATATAGTTCCACTCACATATGTATACATATACACTGCTTTTTATTTTATTCTATTTGTTTAATTATTTATTTTCCGCCTTCGTTGTGTATTGGTTTCTCTTCTTCTTACTTTAGCAGCTTTGTGGTTCAGCTACCCAATTTCGCTGTGCAAGAAACTGCACAATGACAATAAAAAGCTCTAAGTCTCTAAATATGCTCAAACACAACTTTGATGTAAGAAACTGTCCAGTTTATTCAGAATGAATCAATAAACTATGCACACTTTTATCCTGTACACTTTTATCCATGTCCAGTTTTCTGTGTTTTCATTTTGAGCACCACTCCTAGTATTCTTTAAGAGGCATTTATGCAACTTTAGGGTAATCAAAACATTGAGATGTTATGATGTTTGCCCAACCTCTATGTAGATTAACCAGAGGTTAGTTTTCCAACCCTCAGAAGTACTGCAAAGTCTGGAGATTCTTAGGATTTCAAATCTTCTCATGTGAAGAGGTTTATCTGACAAGGGCTGAAATGTAACAGATTTTAATTTATATATATGTACTAAAACCACAGTGTGTTGAACACAGAAAGTCATGTTCCTGCTCCCCCCTCCCCCTGTGGTTGTGGCCCTTAGAAACTACACAGACTGGCCTGCAACCCAACAAAACGTCCAATTTTTCACCCTTTTTAAATGAACAAGCAGTTTATAATTCATCAGTTATTTGTGGTTGATATTATGTGTCTTCCAGATCTAACATCTCTGGATAATCCAGTAATATAATGCACAAGGTAATTTAGAAGTGCGAATAATATCCTGCCTTTTAAAAGTTAATCCCAAACCCCTGTATTTGTCAACGTAATAATAATAATAATAATAATAATAATAATAATAATAATAATAATAATAATAATAATAATAATAATAATAATAATATGTCATTAGAACGTATGTTGCTAGCTAAAAACGGTCCATTGGAGTGAACGGAGCGAGTCTGTATTGAGGACCTCTGCAGCGAAGCGGCGCGTTCACAGTTTCGGCACTTCTCGGGTGTTTGCGTCACCGACTCGGGCCACAGCGCCTCCATTTTGATTTCACTTGCATGGTAGGTTGTGTGCAGTGTCGGCATAAACGGGAGAAAAACAGGAGCAAACACGGAGGCGCCGAGATTATTACAGAAATGGACGGGTAATATTAAATCAGTGAAGCTAACTACACGGCATTTCGCACATATTACGGCAGCAGAGGTGTAACTATGTGAAAACGTAATTTTATGAGAGAGCTATGTTGTGTTAGCGGGTTTCCATAGCGCCGCATTCTTCTTTGCTATTTAGGAACGGCTTAATGTTAGCATGCTTTTCTAACTTAGCACCGAGTCGCTGTTTTTCTTATGAACTGTTCTAGTTGTTATTTAAAAGCCTCTCATATAAAGCGACGCTTTCAGGGGAAGATGCTTCTTTTTTCCCTAAGTTGTACCTGACAGTAGCTTGCTACCGGCTCGGCTAATAAAGTTTAGCAAACCGTTATGCTAACTACATGCTATGCTACCACTGCTCCTTTGTGTAGCACGTGACTGCTTTTAAATAACCAGTGTATGTAAAAGGTAAAGAGAGTGAAATGTGCCCTTACTTTAAATCAGTATTCCTAACTTCCGGTTAAAAACATCCTATTTTGTGGAGTTTTACGGTTAAAGCATAGAAACAGTTAAGCTATACCTCCTGTTGATATCTAACTTAAACTTGACGTATCACGTTGAGTTACTAGTATTACAAGTGTACTACAGTGTGTCATTTATAGTATGTTCATTGGGGTCGAAGCGAGAATAACTTGAACGTTAATTAAAGATGTTATGAATCATAAGTGAGCTCATGGGGAGGCGGGTGAAGGCAGTAGGTCATGTAGGCGAGGAATGCAGGTTTGGCAAAGCTATCAGCACAGAAAAGGAAACTGCATGTATAAGCGGCTGTAATCACATCAATGAAGGGTCCATGTATTCAGTCAGTGCACAGTGTGGAGTTAAGCAGCTCTGGTTCTGTGTGTTATGGACTCGAGTGTCATGAGAATACGCTGATATAGTTCTCATGTCTAATGCTGATGTATGTTTCTGTTTTATGCTGTTTTAAATCCCTTAATTGTGAACACAAAATTATTTCTTTCAGCATCGGTGATGTTGCAGTTGGTGTGAAGGTGAGTTTCTTTACATATCTACATAAACATACAGAAAACCCGCTGTCACCAAAGCGCTTGCTCACAGGGGGTCATATGATTGTTGGGTTTCTCTGTGTGTATTACTGTAGAGTCTATCTTACAATATAAAGCACTTTGAGGCGACTGTTGTTGTGATTTGGTGCTGTATAAATAAACTGAATTGAAAACCAGTAACGCAGTACTGTACTTAATCCTCCTGGGAGTAACTAACAGGTAGAAACAGAGACTGTTCTCTACAAGAACTGGCTCTCGGTTCCAATCCCTAGATGGGGGTTTATAAAACTTGGAGACCACCAGAAATAAAGCAGGTGGTCTTTTGTTTGTTTTTGTCTGTGTGTGCGCTGCATTAGCGTAGCTCCAAGGTGTAGTCGTTAATAAGTTTGCTTGACAAGTGAAAGGTTGTTGGTTCAAACTCAGGCAGGGCATCTGGTGTTAAACTGCCAAATCAAATAGGTGACACTACTTGCTGTGGTGACCCCTTATGGCAAGTTGCATCAGTAATGACTGTTGCATGTATACTGTTTCTAAGAGCTTAATATTAGATTTTCTTAGGAATAGGACTTTATCCTGCAGTATTGAACTGACCACTAATCATCCACAACCTGTAGATGATGTTTCATTCAGGGAATGATGGAGTCCATTCATAAACATGAATAAGTGTTAATGTTATTTTCTATTTAAATTCTGAATAATCATGTCTGAAGCTCTAATGTGTTGCAAGAAAGCAAAATATGTGTGTGTGACTTCTTTGTTATCGGTTAACAGGTGGATTTATGTGCTTTGACTATTAAACAAGTTCCACTTGAAAACATCCGTGTTTTAATCTGACATCTCAGTTATTGTGTCAGTGTGTTCATTCAGACTGAGGGTAAACCTGAAACCTTATATTGCTCCAGTAAATATGTGGAAAAGTTACTCCACACTTGTTTGCTCGTGAATGCGTATAGCTGCTCCGGGCAGCTACTCTTATTTGTTGGTACATTAAGGTGTGTAAAGGCTGAACTGATTGTTCTGATAGTGAGCTCCTGGGAAATGGGTTTATCTCATCAGTGTTTCAGTGTTTGAGGCAAAGACCAGAGGGCTTCCAGCTGTTAGACACATTACTCCGACCCTGTTGGCTGTGACACTTGTGTACTCTCCATTTTGGCCTTATTCAGGCTACTTTTCCCCTTTGAATTTATCTGTGCCATGTTTCTGTAGCTGAGCCTGCAAGTGACAGAAGAACAAACAGTTCAAATGAATACGAAACTATTAGAAAGTTGTGTGTGAGATGGGTCCCTAGCCATGTTGGTTGCCATCCCATCAGTCAGGGTTTAAGAGCAGAGGGTGCCTGGCAGTGCCAGCAGCCCTTCAGAGACCTTGTATAGCTCAGGGTGAGATGACACATCTTTACATCTTACTTTTAGCAATTTAAACTGACACAGGCAGAGGAGCGAGACCATTAGTGTGATGTTTTGTCTTCAAGGGCCTGTCAGGAGAGTCTTTTTCTCAGCAGTGCCTGATGCTGTTTCTTTCCTTCCACAGAGAGGATCGGACGAGCTGAGTATGTACAACAATTCCAACTCTGACATGAGCAGCGGTGAGTTCGTTCCAACCGCCCATGAACTCTGAGGGGATTGATGGGATTTGCATGCAGCCGGTCGATACAGCAAACCTCAGGATTAGGTGAAATAGGCTGCATGAGTTTAGGTGGAGAGAGCTGTTTGGTGGGTGACATCACGCTGCTTAGTAGGAGGGCACCTACACACCACAGCCAGTGGCTGGAACAGACACGAGGATATCCCTCCTCTCTGTTTAAAATCATTCCATGCATGAAGGTTTTTCTGACGTTCTTCCACTTCCCACGCCGGCCCTGTTGAGTTTGTGACACGGCCTGAGCATATCTGCTCAGGCCCACTGCTCAGGCACTTTGGCGACCCACTGTCGCCAAAGTGCTTGCTCATAGGGGGTCATATGATTGTTGGGCTTTTCTCTGTATCTATGAAGCGCCTTGAGGCGACATTTGTTGTGATTTGGCGCTATATAAATAAAATTGAATTGAATTGAATTGAATCTGTAGCTTCCTTGTGCAGTTGAACTTCCCGGTACGCCAGCTCTCGATACTCTGATGGAGTTTGTTTCACAAGGATCTATCTGGACACAAGCTCAACTATCTGTTCCTCGCTGTGCGCAGCCACACTTCCAGTCTCTGGTTCAGCTCCAGTTCTGTCTTGGAACATTTGAACTGGGAAACGTTATTGAACAGGCTTACTGAAATGTATTTAATGCTATTTAATACTCAAGATGGCTCCTGTGTGGAGAAACTAGTTACATGAGTGATTTTGGCCCAGTCTTCCACACAGACAGTCTTAAACTGAAGGATCTGTGGCCCCTTCTAGGAACTCTGAGCTTTAGCTTCCATAGATTTTCAGTTGGGTTGTCTTTGAAACAGCTGTCGCTCTCCACACTTCCTCCTCGTCGGATAATCCTTTTCACTCACTGCATTGCAGTTTTGTCTCCACAATTAAATCCATCACTAAAAATTAGCGCATTGTAATCGTCACAGTGCCGTGTGGATCCTAGCATACCAGCTGATGCAGGAAATGTTCTGTTGTCAAAGGAGCTTGCAAAGAAAAGCGTCTGGACTTCTTTAAGTTGCTTGAAGACGTTTCACCTTCATCCGAGAAGCTTCTTCAGTTCTAAGGTCAAATGGTGGAGAGTCCCAGATATAAACCTAGTGGGAGTTTCCCCCCACAGAGGGACAAAAGGACCCCCTGATGATCCTCTAATCGCCTGAGCCAAGGTGTGGAACTGGGTGTGGGTCCCAATCAGCCAGAGTTTCAGGTGAGCTCATTGTGAAACCTGGCCCCACCTTATCATGTGATTTCCTGAGGTCAGATGGCCCAGGATGTGAGTGGGCGTTAAGGCGTCTGGGGAGGGAACTCAAAACTGGATTATAGATGGCAGAGAGTTGGTGTCGTAAACCACCGCCTCTGTTCAAAGATGGTCGCTCACAGTGGACATAGATGCTTCTTTCACTCCTCTTTCAAACGGATGAAGGTGAAACGTCTTCAAGCAACTTAAAGAAGTCCAGACGCTTTTCTTTCCAAACTCCTTTGACTACGATGACCTGGATGACTGAGAACCTTCACAGATGAAATGTTCTGTTTGTTTTTCTTAAGTTTGCCTCATTGTTTCTGATTCTAGACATTTGTTGACAGTAGCAGAAACTCACGAGCTTTACTTTTAAGATGCCAGTGTGTCATTGTAGTGCACCTTTCAGTTAATCAGCATTTCTCCTGAAATCTTAGATGGGGCTCCCAATGGCAGTGACAGTAAGAAGCTAAGGGTGGAGGAGGCCCTGCCGTCTCGTGTGATCCACATCAGGAAGCTGCCAAACGAGGCCTCGGAGACTGAGGTCATTGCCCTCGGCCTCCCCTTTGGCAAAGTAACTAACATTCTCACACTGAAGGGAAAGAATCAGGTGAGTGAATCAGGCAGTTTAGCATTTGGATAATTTCATCCAAGACAGTTGTTAGGCTTGAAAGCACAGATAAATTCACACAGGACAAGCTGTTCTTGAACAAGCATGTAAATGCATCTGACAATTGTTCCAGACAGTCGAACTGCAACATGTTGAATTTCATCATTAAAATAACCGAGTAAGAGTGAGTCAACAGCTTTTTCTTTCTTTTGGCTTCTCTTCTAACGTTCAGGCGTTCTTGGAGATGGGGACAGAGGAGGCAGCTGTCACCATGGTTAACTACTACTCCAAAGTAACTCCTCTTATCCGTAACATCCAAGTGTTTATTCAGTACTCCAATCACAAAGAACTCAAAACTGATGCTGCTAATCAGGTGAGTGGAAACTAACAGACTGTTATGTTGTTGCACAGCTTCATGTCCAGAAAACATGTTTTTAAAACATGCTTTCAACTTGTGTGCCTCATCACTGCTGTTATTTAACTGCATGAAATGCTTGGAAATATCTGGAATCATTACAAAAGAACAACAGCCGTAGAAGGTGCCTGTTTAATATTTGCCATCTACATTAATGTGCTTGTGTTTGGGTGCAGCGGACCCAGGCCGTGCTGCAAGCAGTGTCAGCAGCCCAGTCTCCAGGGTCCGAGGTACAGGAGGTCCTGGCTGCAGTCTCCAGTCCTGTGCTGCGCATCATTATTGATAACATGTTCTACCCTGTAACGCTGGACGTACTGCAACAGGTAGGCAGCAGTTAACAGAGCATTTGCTGCTTGTGGCTGAACAAGAAACCTCCAGTTTCTTTGTGTTGACAGATTTTCTCCAAGTTTGGCACAGTCATGAAGATCATCACGTTCACCAAGAACAATCAGTTCCAGGCTCTTCTGCAGTTCAGCGATCCTGTCAGTGCACAGCAGGCCAAACTGGTATGGTCACGTTTTCTTTCACATCTAATAGGATTGTCCCAGTACTGGAGTTTCAAACTCTATATGAGTCTTAGGAAAATACTCACCCCCCCAATCCTGCAACAATATAAGTAAAGGTGATGAAGTCTTATCTTGAAAAACTTGGCCTGTTAATTTTCATCCAATTTCCCATTTTTAAGTTATATTTAACAAAGTAAGTGTTTAAGTTTCAGGGTTTTTTATTTTATCATATAAAAACCTGAGTTACTGTAAAAGTAGAAAAGTTACTTTTTACTGTGTTGTCCACATCTGCTTTTCCACGCCGTCACCTCTGGTCCTCGGGCCTGGAAGCTCAGGCTGCCCTGCCTGGATCAGTTATCCATGCTCTGGACTCTGCAGAGTTCATCCAATAATCAGGCCCCATCTTATCTTAATCACCCCAACCAATCACAGCAGATGGCCCCGCCCCTCCCTGAGCCTGGTTCTGCTGGAGGTTTCTTCCTGTTAAAAGGGAGTTTTTCCTTCCCACTGTCACCAAAGTGCTGCTCATAGGGGGTCATATGATTGTTGGGTTTTTCTCTGTATGTGTTATTGTAGGATCTACTGTACAATATAAAGCACCTTGAGGCGACTGTTGTTGTGATTATATAAATAAAATTGAATTAAATCCACAGCACAGCCAAGCATGATCATGGATTTGTAATCTGTTCTGTCACGGCTCAGTGTTCAGGCTGCTGTTCATCTTTTGTCTAACCACAGTCCAGTAGCAGCTACGTTAATCATAAAATATGGCTAATGTGGCTAATAGTTAAATGGTCAACGTGCCAGACTCAGTGAAGCGGCGTCGTGCTGCTACCATCGATAATAACGAATCGTGTAACGGCCTTTTCAGTTCTTGAGCACAGATGTCATTGTCCTCCTCCCAGGCACTGGATGGCCAGAACATCTACAATTCCTGCTGCACGCTCCGTATCGACTTCTCCAAGCTGGTCAACCTGAACGTGAAGTACAACAACGATAAGAGTCGCGACTACACCCGACCCGAGCTGCCAGCTGGTGACGGCCAGCCCAGTTTTGACCCCACAGTTGCCGTAGCTTTCAGCAAAGACTCCAGTTCTCTCCTCGGTAAGATCCCAGGTACATCCCACTTTTATCTTTCCTCTTTGAACTTGACGTTGTTTGTTCTCACTCTGCGTTCTAAATTAGGTTGGTGTGATGGGAATTCACACGTGCAGCGTCAAAGGAGATGTTTTCATCAAACTTACATTTGTAAATATTACTTTTCCCTCCTTTTTAAAAAAAATGGTAAATTATCAGATAAACTAAGTTCTGATTGATAACCACATGGACTAATTAAACTAACTTTCTCTTTTACACATAATTAACATAATCTGGTCTTTAGCAGCAGCTAATGAGCTCAATACAGTCTAGATCAGTGGTCAAAGGACCTTATTCAGTGCTTTTCTGCTAGAGATGCTTTATAGACTGATGAATGACAGTACATGACATTTATTTAACATAAAATATACGTAGAATCAGGCCTGTCAAAAACGAAGCACACCCTACTGCTTCCATAGGAATTAAGTGGTTACGTAGCAGCTAGGTACTGTAATACACTTGGATGCACTTGATCATAAGATCACCTCTTTAACAGTAAGCTGTTTGCTTTTCCTTTGCTGGTCAGTAGGATTCAGGTTGTTTGAATACAGTGGCCAGAAGAAAAGATATCAGGAAGGATCTTAAAGTGCCAGTTGTTCCTGCTGCAGATAACTACATCCTTTCAAAAGTGGATTCAAGCACCAGAAATATTTGTCTCTCCTGAACCATTAATTTGAAAAACCCTATCAGCCACTTACATTTTTAAATTGCTCACTCACTTCCCAGTCATGCTCTGGAATTAGTCCCAGTATGTTTCACAAAGAACATGGACACTGAGGTGTCCCTCTTCTCATACTGACTTTGTCATTTTCTCTGTGGAGGTTGAGCAGAGCAAGGGTCTAATACACAAAATAAAAGGCTCCTCTGTTTAACCCTTTAAAGGTTGGAGTGGGCACGCTCTGTTTTGCGTAACTATTTTTAAATCCTTGTAGCTCTGCAACCACGTGAACTAGAGCAATAATTTTTTTTGCATATGAAACCGGAGGAGTTGTACTTACATCTTATGCCATCAGCTTGTCCTCGGTCACAGTTTCCTTCCACATATAGCTTTGCAAAAACTGCATAAAAAGCACTTGCAGCAACAAAAACATAATATTCCAGAAACACGCTTTGCCGATCCGATCAGCTGTTTGTAACACTTCCTACGTTGGAATAGACGTCAGCGCGAACTATCGCATGTCCGCCATGACCTGCCCAAAACCGGAAGTGACGTCATTTTGCGGAAATGTAGTTTTTTACCACCAAGGCCTCATGAGCCTATACTGGTGTTTTTAAAAGTTATGTTTGACTTTATGACTTTCTGTGTGGTTTCTGGGATGCTTAGGACTCATTGCACTGCTGCAAATAGTTTATTTTGATGCATATGCTGCTTTTTTGCAAATTTGCATTATAATATTTATTTTCGTTTTTCCTGCAGTGTATAAAAATTGTTGTATTTCAAAAATAAAACTATGAAGACACTCAAAATAAATTTCCTGTGGTGGGAAACTATTTTGTGCAACTTTTTTGTATTTACAGTTTTGAGGGATAAGCCTCTTAAATTTCTCTAACTAGAAATATATGTTAAAAAAACAAAAACAATTTCAATTCTTTTGTAGTTTATTGCACTTTTTTGCAATTTATGTAATTTCTATGCACTTAATGCAGACATATTATTAAAATTTGGGCTGTAATGGTTGTATTGATGTATATCAACTTGAAATGCTCCCAAAAATGGCTCCACAGCATGTAAACATATAATATAAGCTCTGGCGGACTTGGTTCTATGGTAGGTCTTAAAGGGTTAATTTAAACCCCCAAATCTGTATAATTGCATAAATGTGTCTGGTCTCAAATATTGCACATGCACATTTCTGTGCAGGTAAGACCACAGAGTCAGGTTTGCATCCACACGGTGTAGCTTCTGACAGTTTCTGCAGTAGGTAAAAGCTTGGTTTTGGACCGTCACCACCACAACATGAGACTTGGCACCACTGACGGTTCCCTTATTTAGCCTTAAACCAATTGATGAAGTTTCTTCGTGTGTACGTGAGTTAGTGCCCTTTCTTAAATCTTGCCGTATAGTCTAATGTACATAGCTTATCACACCATCTACATATGGTCTCGTCCTCACTTCTCCACAGCTGGAGCTAGCAGCAGCAGCCTCCTGTGGCTCTGAGGCCTGGTTGTTGCTGGTATTACTGTTCATGGTGCGGCAGCCCTGACAGCTGTCAGTTAGTTTGACACATTTTGCTGAATCCATTTGTAGTTTCTTTTTTTTTCTCTCACCATTTTAGCTCCAGCTCGATTTTTCCATAATAAACTTCTTGTACCAGCTGTGTGAGGTCACAGTGAAGGTAGGGGAGGGGCTGATCGCATTAAGAGGTTTGATTGGGTAGTACAGTGTCAGTAATGAAAATGAAAGACTGGGCTCAGTGTTCGTACAGCTGGTGCAACAGCTCCTCAGGCCGGTCCATCGGCCCGTTCTGCCAGATTACCGTTGTTTGGTTCTCTGTGTTAGCTCTGCGACACACTGGTGACCTGTGTGAGGTGCACCCTTCCTTTCGCCCTGTGGTAACTGGGATAGACTCCTCCTCCTCGGCGGTCATGATGAGAATAAGCAAAAGACAATAAATGGAGTAGTAGAGTTTTCACCGAGGAGGTAATCTGAGAGTTGTTGACCCACCCTGTCATCATGGGAGTCATCAAGGTGTCATGGGTCAAGCTGTGAGTGTGTTGAATTACCGTAAAGGAAACTCAAAATAGAACGTTAACCACCATAGGTAATGTTGGTAACGCTGTATAAGTAAGTTGTTCCATCTATTCAATATAACCTGTCAGGGTCTAATGTAGAACAACAGTCTGTGATCTGCCCTCAGTCTGATCCAAAGCTGAACTGTGTTCCTGGTTATTGGTGTGAAATCACAGCTGCTAAACGCCACTGGTGAAACAACAACTACTATTCCTACAACTACATGTCCACATTCTTATTTTGAGATTATTTTCAGAGGGTAACACCGTTCACCTCACATGTGACGGATACCCAGGAGGAAGAGAAACACAACCCAGTGTGTTTGGGCTGCATTACTGCGGTTGTTACAGTGATGAAGTGCATCCAGTGTATCAAACAGTAGAAAAGGTCTTTGTGTATGCTACAAAGAAACAGTTTTGTGTGGTCAGACATGCAGGGTTTGATGCCAAGTGCCAATTTTGATACTTGTATCCACTGAGAGGGTTTTACTGTGTTCTTGCCATGATATATTGTCACCATCATCAACATCGTTATCGTTTCAACTGCTGTAAGAAAATGATTTTCCACTCCGTGATTGTCCGTCTGCTTCCCGTCAGGAGCCCTGAACCCTCTGAGTGCGGCGGCAGCTGCTGCCGCTGCAGCGGGGAGGGTGGCGCTCGCTGGGCAGACAGGCTCCAGTGGGGTCCTGCTGGTCAGCAACCTCAATGAAGAGGTTAGTAATACTGACACCAGTAACACCAGTAAAATGGAAAGTCTACGATTAAAGCTCCACCGCTCCTACACACCACCTCCATTCATCTGTTCCTGTTTTTTCTGTTGCTCGCTGTGGGTCAGTTTCTCTATTTCCAGATTTGTTTTCTTGTCATTAAAGATGTGTATAAAAAACTCGTGTTTGACACGTGAATCTGTTCATGTTGATCATTTAGTTTACTTTGCTTTTGTGTGATCTGCGCTGAGACACAGTCTGAACACACAGTTTTCATGAACGTTGTAGTCTTAGAACTGCAGGAAAAACAAGGCGTCCTCTATGTAAGCTGTAGTTTCCCAAAGGTTCATTTGATTGTATGATATTTGTTCACATTCAGACAGCCTGTTGCCTGTATGTGTCACCTCCTAACCAGCGTGTGTAGACATCATTTTCATTGTAATCACTGAGCTGTGTGGAGCAGTGGATGTTCTACATCTGGGCTCCTGTTGTAGGTCTAGTTTTATCAAACACTTTTCCTATGAACATTTCTTTACTGTAATTTTGTGTTGTTCTTAAAAGCAAGAACTTATTCTTCCCCCCTGTTTTTCCTTTTTTGGTCCACTTGGTGACTGCGGGATTTATTTCATAGGCCCCCGAACCCTCTCCCCTCTTTCCTGATAATCAAGCCTCCCCTTCTCTTGTCAAACTGCATCTAACTCTGCTAACTGTCTGTCTTCTCTTTTTCTCTCTAAGCTCTCCTCACCTCTCCTCAGCTCATATGAAAGCTCATATGAAAGCTCATATGAAATCATTCTGTGGTCTCCTAACTGTGTCTAAGCCCTGGGAACAAACACCTGCTGCTTTTATCCCTTTTCTTCTGTTTTTGGTTTGTGTGTTTAAACTGATTTGGCATCTGACTCGTCTGCTCTGCTCATCTCTGAACGGTTGTTATTCTGCCTTTGGACAGTATCGACACCACTTAAAGCCCTGATGTTAAGATACTGTGCTCATGCTTTTTTTTAGCTTTGTGGATTTGTGTGAATGCCATGTTATACTGAAGTGGCCTTCACATCAACTCTTGCATGCAAGATTTTGTTGCCTTTTATACTGCATGCTGTCTAATCTCCTTGTGAACTCATCGCTGAAAGACGTTCAGTTTCCTCACAGCTGCTGCATGATCTATTTGTCCCATTGTTGTGAATGAGT